>NW_020229997.1:0-318914 GCF_003227715.2 Harpegnathos saltator | reverse complement strand
TTTTGTCACGAGACCGAGGAAGAGTTTCAAACAGATCATCTGCATCGCACACAACGCAAGCGCATTCGATGCGCAATTTATCCTACGGTACTTGGTCGAGAGCGGTAATCGGGTGGAACCTAAGCTTATTTTAAACGGTACGAAGATTATATTGTTAACCATTGGGCAAACAAAATTTATCGACAGTGTTAATTATATGCCTATGCGCTTGTCAGCATTACCAAAAGCCTTCGGGTTAAAGGATGCAGCAGCAAAGGCCTGTTTCCGCATTTATTTAACACTGTCGAAAATCAACATTACATCGGACTGATACCAGATGCAAGATACTATTCTCCTGAAACAATGAGACCGCCTGAGCGTGAGCGGTTTTTAGAATGGCACGAGGACATGGCGCAAAAACATAGAATTTGATTTCCAACGGGAAATTGTGAGCTATTGCCGGAACGATGTCGATATTCTTCGACGGGCTTGTGCTTGCTTCCGTAAGATTTTCCTGGATCGTGGAAAAGTATGTCCGTTTGAAGAATGCACAATCATTGCCCTACGTGCATGAAAGTTTTTCGTAAAAACTTTCTGCGTGAAAAGGAGATAGGTATTATTCCTTCGGGTGGGTATCGGCGTATCAACAATCAATCCCGCAAAGCGTTGAAATGGTTGTTGTGGATGGAGCGCGAGCTCGGTCATACTATAACACATGCAGGTAGATCTCGCGAACATCGCATACCGGAAGGGCTGCTCGTCGATGGGTATTACACGAGACAACGAATCCTGCGTAAAGACACGTGTTGCAATTTCACGGTATTTCTGGCATGGATGTCCCGCGTGTTTCAGGGTGAATCGTGATAGCCCGCTCTCGATACCGTGAAGGGGGATACTATTGAGTCGCGATACGAGCATACACACGTGACAACATCTCGTCTACAGAAGCTAGGTAAAACGTAACGGAAAAGTGGGAGTGCGTCTTCGATCGGGAGTTGCAGGACAATCAACCGATGCGCGATTTCCTTGCGAATCACTCGATGTTAGAAACTGAGCCTTTCGATCCTCGCGAAGCGTTCTTCGGTGGTCGTACAGGGAACATCGTCACCCGGTGTGATGTTACGGGTACGGAGAAAATACGTTACGTAGACATATGCTCCTTGTACCCGTTTGTGCTAAAGACGGGCTCTTTTCCGCTCGGTCACCCGGACATGTACGTGGGCGAAGAATGTTCCGCCTTGATTGGTATAGCTCCCGATTTTGACTTTAGCAGAATGGAGGGGATCGTGCGGTGCAAGGTGCTCGCTCCGCGTGATCTCTTTCACCCTATACTCCATTTCGCGTTCGCGGAAAATTATTGTTCGCCCTATGCCGTAGTTGCTGCGAGACATTTTCTCAATCTCCGTGCACACATGATAATACGGCCGACCGAGAATTCGAGGGTACCTGGGTATTCTGTGAATTACGGAAGACTATAGAGAAAGGCTATAGTGTCAGGTCCGTGAGCGAGATATGGAAATAAGATATGGAAATATAAGATTTCGCAATACGACCCAAGTACTCGGTTGGGAGGTATGTTCGCGGGATATATCAACTGTTTTCTGCAACTTAAGCAGGAGGCTAGCGGGTGGCCTGCTGAATGCATCGACGATGAAGAGGCCAAAGAGCGATACCTACGGGAATACGAAGAAACAGAGGGTATTATTTTCGATAGAAACAACATCGCGGTAAATTCGGGGTTGCGTTCGGTTGCAAAGCTTTGCCTCAATTCGTTCTGGGGTAAATTCGGTCAGCGATCTAATCTGCCGAATACCGAGGTCGTTAAGACACGCGAACATTTCATGTCGCTGCTCACGAGTCCCCAGCATGAAATCATAAACATATTGCCCGTGAACAATGATGTTCTCTACGTCTCATGCGATTATGACAAGAGGCGCTTGTTCCCTCTGCAACTACAAACGTTGTAATAGCGGCTACACGACGGCACAGGCACGCTTGAAATTGTACGTTTATTTAGAAAAATTAGATCGTAGAGTGTTATATTATGATACTGATTCATGTATATATTTGAGCACCGATGACCCCAATGAGTACGAGCGCATACGGGTAATTTTTGGGCGATATGACGATGAACTCGAAATTATGGTCTAGGTAGCTATATAGAATCCTTTGTATCCGGAGGCCCAAAATTTTATGCCTATGTCGTTCGCACTCCACAAAAATCCATGAAGTTTGCAAAGTAAAGGGGATAACCTTGAACTTTGAGACTTCGAAATATATTAATTTTAATAGTATAAAAAATTATTAGTCACCAATAAAATACCTATCGATGAGAACGAGGAAGAGAAGAAGAAGAATGCGAGGAAAACTTCGATAAATCTACGTTTTAGAGCGATTCGTCGTACAGTGTTTCACGACATTGTAACGAGAGACGAGAGCAAGTTGTGCGTGCCGGTGCTCCTAAAACGTAGATTCGACGACACAGGTCACTCTGTGCCATACGGTTACGTAGTGGCGTAAGAATAGTAGTAGAGCGTGTTCTTTCTCCTCCAAATCTAAACACTTATTTGTAGAGTAAGAAAAATATAAATATAGACGTTTCCCCAAAAGCGATCAACCTGTATATCGCGTATGCACTAGCTCTATAAGAAACTTTTGTGCAAACTGTATGTATATATGCTATTAAAATAAAGCTTTTGCAAAATAAAGAAGAAATAAGTTCTTTTACAGATATATATGTATTTCTATCTTTGTATATGACTCCTGAATCACAATAAAATCTTAGCAAATTATATCGCTAGAAGCAGTCTCTTTCACCCACAAGTGTTCGCTCGTACGAGCTCATTGAACGATTATTAGCTCACAGTTTCACGCTGGAAAGCTAATATCGCTAGCCGGCGCTAAAATAAGCTATTCCCCGCGGGCCGCCAGGCTAGGCCGCCAGATGGCGGATACACGTTTCGACAGAATCCTATTTTATTATGCCGAGTGGCAAGGGGCTTAGCGCCAACTACAGCATGAAGTGGCGAAATCGGGACGATGCGTGATAGAATTTCGAGAAGACTTACGGCGTCCGGATGATTATTCAAACGATCCGCTTGTCGCGAAAATGGTGATAGTAGACGATCTCATGAGGGAATCGTCATCGTGCGAAGTAATCGTCGATCTGTTCACGAAGGGTAGTCATCACAAAAACCTCAGTGATATACTCATTTCGCAAAATCTATTTCATCAAGGACGCGGACAACGAGATATTTCTCTCAACGCGAATTACATCGTGGTGTTCAAAAACCCTCGCGATCGTGCTCAGATTCGTCACTTGGCCAACAGGTATGTCGGAAGATTCAAAGTTTTTGGAAGAAGCTTACCATGACGCTACATCGTTTCCACATAGGTATTTGTTGCTCGATCTGAAACAATCTACCCCGGATGAGTATCGATTTCGTACATGTGTCTTCCCACTGATACTACGCATTTTACATTCGGCGTGATCCACTAGAAGTTACATATAAAACCATGCATACCATCATTTGCGACAGTCTTATCGCTGTAATGCAGTGAGCGGGGAGAGCAGAGCGAATGCGAAAAAGGGCGATAGAACCGCAAACGCAGCAAAACGATCCATCGGTGAGAAAAACATCTCTCTTCTGAAGGCGTTGCGCTACTTGACGGAGAAACAACGTGCTGCCTTTCTGCGAGAAGCTGACCGTGATTTCTTAAGATGTATTTGCGAGTGCACCTTCAACACACTCAAAGGTAACGTACCGCTCGACAGAAGAGAAAAAAATCGCCTATGGCGTTACAAATCTACATTGCGTCATATCGCTAATGATCGCGGTGATTGGAGAAGCAAACGAAGAGCGATAGTACAGCGAAGCGGATTTCTACCTTATCTGATCGTCCTTATACTTGGGGCTATAGTATCCAAAATTATCGGTAATTGAGACTGTTCACGCTTGAACCATGGAAAGAGCCAAGTAGATGGTACTGATTTCTACGGATAATCTCGAGAGAATGCAGCAACAGGCTCATACATCATCGACTACAGCGTCGTCGTTGTCGTCTTCTTCAACTGTGATCCCCTCTGTTTTGACAGATAATGCCGCAACTGGGCTGAACATAGCACCAGTAGAGGATGAACATACAGTGCGTACTCCGGGTTTCGTCCTCTGGCGTCTCGACGCCGAGATGCATAGAATTCTCAATTCTCCAGTCCTCGGAGGAGCACGGGAAAAATGGAAATTGTGTAGAGAAGTACTTCAGCGATATGTGTACTTTTTTCGAGAGCGGGAAAAACATTGATTATGCGGAAAAAAAGAAGAGAAGCCTGTTGTTGGTGAGGCTGACGGTGATGAAAGCGATGGGAAGGGGAAAATATCCCTGCGAAGATGACGATTACGCTACGGCAACGCGGTAGAAGAAAACGCTGGTATGGCTGTAAATGAAGATATTCCTAACTTAGAGACTGACACATTGAACATTGAACGTTTCTCAATACGTACGAGACGAAAGACGCAGTCGTCATCATCGCACCAGCGAACAGAAAAGCATAGGAAGAATACTGAATAAAGTGCCAAAAAGTTACCGGGCTAAAGCGCGCAAGCTGCTGACCCATTTGTGTGATGTGGCGGTACCCGGTCGATTAAGTTGGGATAGACAGGGAGTCGTAACTATAGATGGTTGAATTCTGAGAGGATCGAATATCGTCGATCTCTTGAACGACGCGGCTCGCGAACGAAAAACTAACAAAGCGGTAGCGAGAGTACAGTTTGTAAGACTTTTGTGTAAAGTGAATACTCCTCCGGAATTTGTAGGAAATCGGGAATTACTGGAGGAAGACACGGAAGAAAATTGTCTTTCCGCGAGATTGAAAAAACTCTTCCAAAGGTAGCAGTACCCCGCTCCCGTTACCTGACAATCAACTTTGGTCTAAACGTAAGATTGTCCAGACGTCGCTTGAGGAAAAGGATGACGAGGATGGACGGGCGCTGTTTGTAACAACCAATGAGAATAGAATAAAACGCGTATGAGCGGTGACGTTTCTAAATCAACGAATAAAAGATGCATGATAGATTGGAACCCGTTAGAATTGGGTTTAGCTTCTTCAACAGCTAACAGCTATACACATCGACTTCCACCAGCGAAGGGGCGAACGTTCAAGCGTGCTGTCGGGGAGACGTTCTCGCGGGAGAAGAACGCAACGGTGGGCATGTACACGCAACATTTATAACTTCTGATCAATATAGGCGTAAAACGTGAGTGAGCGACAACGCATCTAAATCAGCGAGTAAAAGACATTTGATCAATTGGAACACGCTGGAATGACCGACCTCGCAAAATTCTACTACGATCCTGCACACTATGCGGGATACTCTGCGATAAAAAATCTTTCCCGACAGCAGAACGCGGCTCTGCCGTGAAGAGATTATTCGTTGGCTTCAGTCGCAGGATACGTACACACTTCATTGACCGATACGACATAAATTTCCAAGTTTGCATTACAACGTCACGAATATCGACGATCTGTAGGAGGTCGATTTGATCGATTCGCTAATCTCCGAAATTACAACGAAGTTATTGTTACTTGTTGACAATCATCGATGTGTTTAGCAAATTTGTCTGGGTGGAACCAATACAAGCAAGTCTTCGACCAGCGTGACGGAGGCTTTTCGTCACGTACTCTCAAGAAACGGAGGGCGGATACCGGCGTGGTTGCAGAGTGACAAGGATAAAGATTCGGTCAAGCATTTCAAATTTTTTGAAGGAAAGAACATATGTTTTCGCACGGTGCAAATCCTGATATCAAAGCAGCGGTGGTCGAACGCTTCAACAGAACGCTCAAAGAACACTTATGGCGCTATTTTACATACAAAAATACACATCGTTACATAGTGTTTTGCAAGACATCGTGCACGCTTACAACCACACTCGACATTCCACCATTAAAATGGAACCGGCAAGCGTCACGTTGGACAACGCACGCCTTGCTCTTGAATATATGCAGCAGCGATACCACCATCTCGATGAACTCGATCGAAGAAATCATAGCCGAGGAGTTAAATACAAAGTGGGTACATTAGTGCGAGTCAGTAGAGCGAAAGGAGTCTTTGAGAAAGGATATGAGGCGAACTGGACGGAAGAAATATTTCGGATTCACCTTATTCTCGAATGGCAAAATCCTCGTGTGTACGAATTGAGTGATCTGTCAGGTGAAGTGATCGACGGGATATTCTACGAACAAGAACTGGCCAGGATAAACAAAAACTTACAAGAAGAAGAGTTTATCGTGGATAAAGTGATACGACGCAGAGGACGAGGAGCTAATAAAGAATTATTCGTCAGCTGGCGAGGTTACCCCTCTAAATTCAATTCCTGGATACCTGCTTCAAACTTAAAGCTGCTTCCAAACCATGATGGGGGAAGACCGGTTTTTCATGATTCTACCGAGCAATAGTAGCATGCGACACTATCCAGAAAATACAACTACTTCATTTATTACGGAATTGCCTCAAGAAGTGAAGCTGACTGGTTTATGAGAAGTTGCGCTTACCGAAATTCAATTCTCCTTTAGTTTTTTACACGTGCGTCCCGAGGAAGATGCAGAACTCAAATTCATTTCGTTACCACGTGAAAATATTAATACCAAAGCGTCAAAAAAGATGAAGACCAGCTACCCAAATTCGAGGTTACCCGCATAACTCCGGGTGTTTACGCCACGATGAGCGAACTGTTATAGGCTTTAAACAACGCTAGTTCATTGCTCAAAACGCACATTGCTTGGCGCCAGGATCCTCATCATGGTGGTAAAGTAACGCTGTACTGCACGTGCGATATTAAAGAATGCAATAGACTTCATTTCGTGAAGTTTTCCGACAAAGTGACTCGTATGCTTGGCTTCAATATGTATAGACCGAACGAGGAATTAATTCATCTTAAATTGTCGAAAATTATGCAAGGTCGTGTAGCGTACTATCCCAATACTGATCGTAATGTGAATCCCCAGAAAACTGGAGAAGAAAAGTTTTATGCTTGCACCACGTCAAAACGTAAAATTATGTCCGACGAACCAGGTAGTGTGGTGCCTGGGGTGTACCTGGTAAACTCTTTGCTTATTGCGATATTTGCGAGTCCTATATAACGTGAGACGTGCATTCTCCTCTTCTCCGAGTGGTTCCCGTCGACTACAACGATGGTAAATATGCCTACGGACGTAACATGGTGAAACATTTTTCGCCACCGAATTATATTCCATTGCGATTAACATGTTTCCGCACGATCGAAATAGATATAAGAGATCAGGTTGGCGAAAGAATACCATTTGAATTTGGGATGTTGAAAGTTACATTACAATTTAGACGTCGAGATTAAAGATAATTAGAACACATAGATATGACGCATTATTTAGAATATTACGAAGCACAATCCGGGGGAAATCGTGGAGGCGGAATTCCACGAGTTTTCGTAGGATCGCAGTATCAGAACGGTCACGGTATTGGTAGTTTTCTCGGTGGTCTGTCATCTTCAGATGGGTGTTACCTCATTTGGCCAGTGGTGCGCGTGTCGTTGGAAAAGAAGCTCTACGCGCAGGGATTAATATACTCGATAATGTAGGGAATAACACACCATTGGAAGTAGCTGTTAAAACGCGCCTCAAGGAATCAGGCTCAAATCTCAAAAGAAGAGCGGGAGAACACATTAACAATCTGATGAAGGGGTCGGGATATAAAGTTCCTGCGAAAATCGGAAAAGCTCAATTTTCTTTCAACACGCCAGGCGGATACAGCGGTAAATCATCTTCGCGCAAACATCGGGTCAGCGCTTCTAAATCAAGTAAGAGGAAAATGACTCGAAGAAACGCACCGGGGAAGAAATCGGGTAAGAAGATAGCGAAGAAACCCACGAAGAAGAAGCGTTCAGTGAAAAAAAGCGGGAGAGGACTCACTAAACGTCGGGCAGTTATGAAGAAGCATACTGTGTCAGACATTTTTTCCTAAACAACAAACATGTGCTTTCGAAGCATGTCCTCTCTTCATACGCATTCTTGCGAATGTTTAAAGAGTGAATTCGATCTCTTCACCTTGCCGTCTACACAAACCAGTATTGAGAGTTCACAATGGATTCACTACAAACGCGTGTCTTCTCTCACGGACGACGCGCCCGTCGAATTCGTCGTATCCGGGCATGGAGAAGAATACATAGATCTTGCTCACACCATGCTGTCGCTACGCATACGAGTAGAAACGGAAACCGGAGCAGGAGGAGCCACCGCAAAAGTAGGCCCGGTAAACCATATACTGCATTCGATGTTCAATCAAATCGACGTATATTTCATTCAAAAGCTCGTGTCTTCTCCAAACAATACTTACTCTTACCGCGCTTACATAGAGGCGTTATTAAATTATGCTTTATCAGTAAAAGCCTTCCACCTGACTTCGTGCCTGTGGTACAGCGATACTGCAGGGAACATGAACGCTTTACCTGGAACGACATCAAGCAATCATGGACTCGACAAGCGAGCCACTTTTGTACAAGGAGGACGAACACTGGATCTCATAGGTCATCTTCACTGCGACGTCTTCAATCAAGATAAATTCTTGATCAACGGTGTCGAAGTGCGCACGAGGCTTGTTCGTTCGAAAGATTCCTTCTGTCTTATGGAGGGAAATATTATATCACGGATACGCATTTTAGATGCTACACTACTCATCAGAAGAGCTAGAATAAACCCAGGCATATTACTCGCTCATATGAAAATGTTGACCAGGACTGCTGCTAAATACCCCCTCACGAGAGTCGAGGTTAAATCATTCACGATTCATAGCGGCGTCGTAGGAGAGACACTGGACAACGTCTTGGACAAATACCAAAGCACATAATTGTCGGCTTTGTCAATAACAAAGCGTTTAACGGTGCCCGGCATTTAAATCCATTCAATTTCCAGCATTATGGAATAAATTTCTTTTCGTTGTATGTCGATGGTGTTCAAATCCCTAGCAGATCGTTACAACCCAAATTCTCTGGTAACGAGATGCTCTACGCCGAGGCGTATCACACACTTTTCTCAGGAACGGGCATTCACTTTTTCAACGAAACTAATTCTATATCCAGAGAAGATTATCCTGCTAGTTATACTCTTTTCGCTTTTGATTTCACTCCTGACCTGTTAGCTAATTGCGCGGGCCAATGGAACCTTGTGAAACATGGTAGTTTACGAATGGAAGTACGATTCGAAAGAACCCTCACAACAACGGTCAATTGCTTAGATTACGCTGAATTTGAAAGTGTGCTGGAAATAGATTCTTCTCGTCAAGTCATTGTAGATTATAGCGGTTAAAAAAACACATCTCCCACTTTTCTTTTCGGCGTCTTTCCTCTTCCTGTATAAAGATTTCCAACATCATTCTCCTCCAAAGTAAAAATTTTGAGAAAAGAACTCAGTCGACTTCGAACCGTAAAGAGTATAGTTTCGGTAAAGCAGAAATTGCGAATATAGCGAGAACATAGATGTGATCATCGAAGTGCAGTGCTTCCGCGATAGCAACGATACCTATATGCTCAAGGAGGTGGCTATTGTCAGTATTAATGAGGCATTTGTCGGACATTGGATCTTAGCTCCAGAGTATTCATTTGCGGAATTGAACAAAAAATCAAGACGGATAAATAACTGGCTTTCACTGAATTATCATAGAATCTAGTGGTACGATGAGGAGACTAATCCAAAATATTTTTATCCGCGCTTGCGTGAAATTATGAGTCATATTCGTCTCTTCATGACAACAGGCAAGGAAAAAGCGAGCTACTTGCAAAATTTGTTAGCGCGAAACGTGTATAATCTGGAGAATATCTCGCCGACGTCCAGTGATCTTTCACCCAGCAAACGAATAGAAGGCTGCTCATTCCACACATTTAGAAAACACAGACGTTATCATTGTGCATTACGCGATACATACAAATTGAAACACTGGTTCATCGAACAAAGTCAAATCAACATCAGGAAACGCGCCAACATCTATATGACCCGGTGTTTGTCCTTTAAAATTGACGAGGAAGACAGAGAAAATAGTTATTCCGACAAATCAGGGAGCGAACAACCGCCGGTTGAAGAAGAGGAAAACGAGACAAATACTGTGTTGGAACATTCCGTCGAGCTATCGAAGACTATAACAATCGCGTTACCAGAGGTAAACGAAATTATATAAAATGAATTCGCTCGAAATTCAACATGCATTGCAACATCTCAATGCTAGATACACAGGCGTCTATCCAGCCGATAGACTACCGAGGGTGTGGACGAGGTCGACGGCAGTAGTCGCTAATACGGACAATCATGATCGTCCGGGACAGCACTGGGTCGCATTCTACGTCGATCGGAATGGAGCGGCCACATGCTTCGACAGCTACGGGATGCCACTCTGGGACTCACGATTTCTCCTACGTCTTAGAAGAAATTCCGTCACTTACCAATGGAATACCTTTCAACTACAGGGACTCTTATTGACGATTTGTGGTCATTATTGCTGTGTTTTTCTTTACTTTATGTGTCGGGGTTATAACCTCGAGCAGTTTAACAGTTTGTTTACCAATGATTGTGAACGAAATGATCAGTTGATTGTACGAATATATAAAAAAATCTTTTGTTAATGCAAGCGTAAATCGCTAGATCATCATATTCCTGTGTACCAGGTTCAATCCTGTATTAAGAAAAATGTATAAAAATAAAATGTAAATTAATTCTATGAAAAATATTGTGCATTCCTTTCTCTTCACCTCTTCTCTCTTCCCTGTGATTTCCAGTTCGAGGTAACAAATCCCGTTGTAAAAACTTTTCGAGTTCGAAAGCGAGGGCACCCGTATAGGTAAAAATATTCGGGTAGACATAGACCAGAGGTATCGTCTTCCAACAATCGCTGGATAGTTTTTGTCTTCGAAATGATCCCTACTCGATACCTGCTCGAACATGCTCGCACACGCTCACGAGAGTCGTGAGCCGGGGTCTCATGGTGGGAGCCCGAGTCCCGTAGGTTCTAGAATTTGCCAAATTTTTCACATGTGACGTCAATACTCTTCGTATATATATACATGCATATATACACGTATATATACACAATATAGCTAGTTTCCATCAGGGTATAGCAGTAGCGTAGTGCATAAGACGCTTGATTCGAAAGCCAGCGGACCCAGGTTCCGAATCCGGCCAGGCCTTACAGGATTTTTCCAGAGACTTCGCACTAACCACATACACACACACACACACACACACACACACACTTCTCCGTTTTATTTGTACGCCGTGAAACCAGTTTCTACTACAGAGTAGCAGTAGAGCAGTGGTAAGACGTTTGACTCGAGAGCCTGAGGTCCTGGGTTCGAGTGCTTAGGAGATTTTTCCAAAAGTAATATGCAAATTAATCAACTGACCAAGAGCTAGAATCACAACAACGCCTAATATGAATAATAAGAATTTAATATTCAGATTACGTTAATTTTTATTTCGGTAATTCAAATTTCCGCCATATTCAGCCTTGGGGGTAGGTATGGCCACTCAAAACATTTCCCCTGCACTCGACCCTCCGGCGCCGGTGAGCGTGGTCTAGTGGCGCCGGAGGGTCGAGTGGAGGGGGAATGTTTTGACTAGCCATACCTACCCCCATACTACTTGCATCGCCACACTATGCAGTAGTAGTGCGTCAATTTTTAACTGATACCTTCCCAAACCGATAGGTAGGAAGACGTGGAGAAATAGAATGGCCTTCTAGATCACTAGATCTTTCTCCATTGGACTACTTTTCATGCGAGTATGTTAACAACAATGTATACGCAACGAAACTTACTAATTTGGCAGACCTTAGGGAACGCATACTGCATCAAGTAAATCTTATCTCACCAAATATGAGACGAAACATTTTAAATGAATTTCATCTACGATTAGGTCATTGTTAAGCAGCAGACGGAAGACAATTTGAACACTTAATTCAGTAAAAATCCGTCTACATATACACGTCCGCGCGCATGCACGCACGCACGCACACACACACACACACACACACACACACACACACACACGCACATCCATACCCACACCCACACCCACATCCACACACGCTCACGCACACCCACACCCACACACGCACACCCACACCCACACACGCACACACACACACAGCAGAGAGGATTTGAAGCGTGGACGTAAGAATATATGGACGGAACATAGTGCTGCGGGGATGGTTCATAAAGGGTGAGGGGAAAGAAATGTCTATTGTAACGGATGTGGGAGACTAACGGATATGAGATCCGTGACAGTCGCTAGTGTCACGAAATGTTATATATTTCAACATGAAAATAATTACTGTAAATGATAAAGAAACAACTAATATTAATATTATCAATAAATTAAATTTTTCAAAGTAAATTACTTCTACGATTAAATCTTTTGAATAGAATCCTGACATAAAAGGAAAACCACATAATAATAAAGTTAAATGAAATCTTATTATATTAAAAGGAATAAACTCATTTAATCCTCCTAAAAGACGAATATCCTGATTGTTATTTATTAAATGAATGATTACCCCAGCCCTTATAAACAATAGTGATTTAAAAATTGCATTGGTAAATAAATGAAAATATGATAATAAAATAAATCCTACTCTTAAAATTATTATTAATCCTAACTGACTCAATGTTGATAAAGCAATAATTTTTTTATGTCATACTCAAATCTGGCTATTAGACCAGATATAACCATTGTCAATACTTAAATTAATATTTACAAAGTATTTACTTCATTATATATAAAAAATTTATGAAATTTATTTCACAAATTTCATATTTATTTATATCATATATATATATATAAATCAAATTTATATCATAAATAAATTTATCAAATTTGTTTCATAAATTTATCAAATTTATTTCATAAATTTATCAAATTTATTTCATAAATTTCATAAATTAATTTATGAAATTTATTTCATAAATTAAAATTAAATTTATGAAAAAGCATCGGCAAAAAATGCCCGTTTTCGGTACCTCGATTTTTGAAACTTTTTTTATGCCAAATGGTTACTTATGATGACCCAAAAATCCCTGCAAAATTTCAAGAGCATATGCTCTGTTTAAGAAATATAGGGGGTCAAAGTTGATCATGTCCAATTAAAAAATATAGCAGCTTCACATTTATACTCCAATAATAATGTTCAAAAATTCAGCCGAAATGGTTCTTTTAAGATTTTTGGCTGCTGATTACGAATCTGAAGTCAGATTTTAAAAATTCAAAATGGCGGATCCAATATGGCGGACGAATTTTTCTTAAATTCATCAGATTTACTTGAAACTCGTTACTCGGGAGTTTTTGGGGTCGCTGATTACGAATCTAACGGTTAACTAACTTTTAACCAACACTAAATCTTCTTTGTCACTACATTAAACCTACTTTGACCCTACATAGAATCTAAATAGGTCCATTGTCCTACAATGGACCTATTTTTCCTCACATTGGACCTACATTCTATCTAGGAGCAGTGAGCGTCGAGCGGACTGAGTCTCGTTTTAAAGAGTTCGGTCTAGAGTTACGAAACCCTGAAAACAAAAGACGATCAGCAGATCATCATTTCATTAACATTCCATTCCATCCTACGTCTTATTTGTATCGTATGCTTGCGAATGTAATGAAATAAAAGTTTCAGTTTCGAAAATCTGGAAATATTGTTATTTGAAAAATATTATTAATGATAAATGGTAAGATTTTTTTTGTACACTTTGTTTCTTCATGCTAATGACTTAAATTTATGCTTTTTTGTTGTTTAAAAAGTTTTTATATGCGCTACTGCAAAAGTTCAGCAAAGTAATCAGCAGCCAAAAATCTTAAAAGAACTATTTCGGCTGAATTTTTTGGACATTATTATTGGAGTATAAATGTGAAGCTGCTATATTTTTTAATTGGACATGGTCAACTTTGACTCCCTATATTTCTTAAACGGGACATATGCTCATCTTGAAATTTTGCAGGGATTTTTGGGTCATCATAAGTAACCATTTGGCATAAAAAATGTTTAAAAAATCGAGGTACCGAAAACGGGCATTCTTTGCATGGGGCTTGCCGAGGCTCTTTATTTCACTACAATCATATAATAGTCTCGCTTGACGGAGAATAAAGACATCTTACGACGTAACAGTAGACTCTAAACATAAGAGACCAAGATGGCCAATGATAGATTCCCCTCACTCTTCAAGGTCAATATCCCGCGCCTATAAAAGCACTTTATATTCTGTCCATATATTCTTACGTCCATGATTTGAAGTCATTAAATACTGCAGGAGTGACGAACCGCAGGGTCCTTATCTTTGCTAACACACACACACACACACACACACGCGCGCGCGCGCGCGCGCGCACACGCACACGCACACGCACACGCACACGCACACGCACGCACACGCGCACACACACACACACACACACACACACACACACTTAGGGGTGTAAAGTCTGATCATACAACCTCCACGCGGTACATCTTAGATAATACTAATGCTGGCGGCACCTAAAGTTCTAAAGCTCATAACTCAGATAATTCTTAACAAAAATAGGTCATGAAGTAGTGTTTTGGAAACGTCCCGCTATTATCTTTAACACTGTGTGATAAAAAATGGAGTGTTCCATTTAAAAAGATCATGTTGGCCCTGACCTCGCCTTGACTCCTCAACTTAAGGTCAAACGGATATGATCATTCAATAGAACTTTCAAAACCCTACAACTTTGGTTGGAAACATTTTTTTCAAAAACCTTAATTTTCGAGATATTTGACCATTTCCAGACTTTTCTAACACTATACAGGGTGCACGATTTATCTGAAGACATTGAAATATCTCGAGAACTATGCATTGGATAAAAAAGAGTGGTTAATGAAAGTTGTTAGTCTCGAAGCGGGACATCCAATGATACCAAACTCGACCTCCCACCCCACCCCTTGGGGGTGGGGGTTTGGGGCAACTTTGAAATCTTAAATGGAAACCCCCATTTTTTATTGCAGATACGGATTCTACGCCACAAATACGTAAATTTTGTCCGAAACTTTTTTTCCGATTCGTGATAGATGGCGCTGTAATCGCAAAAAATTATATTTTCCGCAATTCTCCAGAAATGATCATTGGATTGAGAAATAAAAAATACCTGTTCAATATTTTTAAATCAACAAGTGCCAACAACTCGTGAAAACATGGTAGAACGCATAAGAAACGCTTGCGCTGAAACTTCCGCATATATGCTTCTATCCTGTGTACAGTCATTTGAAAAAAGGATCAATAAGTGTATTGAAGTTGAAGGTAAAAATTTCGAACACTTACTCTAATTAATTGAACAATGAGAGGCAAGGGGACTCACATTAAAAAAGCACCCCGATCTGTGAGAGGCAAGGGAACTCACATTAAAAAAGCACCCGAAGGGAACATAAAACTACTACGTCCTCGTCGTTGTTCTTGTGTAACGCTAAAAGTAGTTTCTCGGAAAAATTCCACGCTATCTATCACGAATGAAAAAAATTGTTTCAATAAAAATTTCACGTACAATCTAATTCTGCAATGAAAAATGTAGGTCCCCATTTGAGATTTGAACGTTATCACCCACCCACTCCGAGAGGATGGGGGGGAATAACTTTTATTATGTTCTTTAAAAATATTGAACAGGTATTTTTTTATTTCTCAATCCAATGATCATTTCTGGAGAATTGAGGAAAATATAATTTTTTGCGATTACAGCGCCATCTATCACGAATAAAAAAAAAGTTTCGGACAAAATTTATTTTGTGGCGTAGAATCCGTATCTGCAATAAAAAATGGGGGTTTCCATTTAAGATTTCAAAGTTGCCCCCAACCCCCACCCCCAGCGGGTGGGGTAGATGGTCGAGTTTGGTATCATTGGATGTCCCCCTTCGAGACTAACAACTTTCATGAACCACTTTTTTTTATCCAATGCATAGTTCTCGAGATATTTCAATGTCTTCAAATAAATCGTGCACCCTGTATATACTAACTTATATACAGAAGGAAAATTATCTGAATAAAAGTTGTAGGGATTTAAGTGAGCTACCTTATGATGACCTTGGCTTTGACCTTGACCTCTATTTTTAAGGTCATTTGAAGGTCAACTTGCGTTTTTTAAATGGGAACTCTAATTTTTTATTACACTGCTTTTTTTCTACTAATTATTTTGGACAACTTTCGTCTAAAACATTTTTTTATTTGTCTAATATTTTTTGAGATATTTAAGGAAAACTTGATAACTTTTTCAATATTTAAATTACGATATCTCGCTAACCATTTATCAGAAGAAAAAGTGGTACTAGACTTTCGTGCTTTATTTAAATAAATTATTTAAATGAATTATTTAAATAAATTATTTAAATGAATTATTTAAATAAATTATATAGCTCACTTAAATCCCTACAATTATTATTCAGATCATTTTCCTTGAAACTTCAATACTGAAGAGTTATTTGGGGTGAGACATTAAAATGGGACACCTTGTATATAGATAGTGTATAGTAGTATTCTATGTTTTTTCTTAAATATTAACAATATTTGTGAATGTAACTTTAAAATATGATTGTAAGACAATTAAAAAATATAAACATTTCTTCCATGTTTTCATTATGCATATTTTTTTAACCAAGTTGATTCCAAATTAAGACAGCTCATAATTGAGACCGTTATCTCATTTTCACTGCTGCTTCGAATAAATTTTTATTCCTTCTAAATGTTATTTTACTGCAAAAATTTAGAGAATAAGAAACATGTGCGTTATCTTTGAAATGTCACCAAATGCACTTTTACTTCCAACCAATTGAAATTTGTTATCAGATGTTTAGAGTTATGCATCTTGCGTATGCAACCAGCCCTTAGGACGTCAAGCCACGCATTCATGAACGAGAGTCCTTGATATGAAGCTATACGTGGCACGCGACTAATGGCATCAATAGGTCAAAGGTACACGGAAAATGCAATCAATAGGAAATCGACGTAATAAGAGAGATACAGAGATGCAGAGCAAAAGAGAAAGAGTAACAAAGAAAGGTAACTACCATATATGTGCATTCCTGAAAAAGGAAAAAAGAAAAAAGAATAATATCGATTGACCAGATTAGTATCTGACCGGGACAAGGCACGCTAACACGTATACCAGTCGAACAATTCGTAGAAAAAAAGAGGAAAAAAGAAACGCTCTCACTCAACTGCGATGAACACAAGTTTACGAATTATCGTGATCTCTCGATCGATGCGATATGTACGTAATAATTGATTGTGTTTACAGACTTAAGATAGTTGTGTCGCGAAAATACTGTTGCGCCCGCATTAGAGTTCCATATCCGTATATTTTATAAAGCAAAATCGATAATAGCTGATAAGAACATCCATGAGCTAAGAGACAGATCTGTACAATTATATTAAAAAAAGAAATATGGAATTTTGCTTTATACAAATACACTCAAACGCAAAAAACCCGGTACACTAAAAATTTGGGAAAAAATTACAAAATTTCAAATGATCATAACTTGGTAAATAATGAAGATACAAATATGCGCAGAAATGCAAAATGAAGCTTGAAACGTCCTCTTTAAGAATATCTGAATGGCAATTATGCTCGGCCATTTTTTTCAAAATGGCGGATGATAAAGTGAGAGGATGCAAAATTGATAATCAAAGGTCCGTGTTTGCGATGGTGCATGGTGTGCATCAGGTATCGCAGCGTAATGGGATCAAATGCATATGAAAGTATAGAGTGTTATCTTTAAAATGCTACTTCACCGAGCTCGATGTGATCATTTTTCACTGAGTTGTTCCAAATTTTGCTAAAAATGCGGTTTTCTTGTTAAATTTGCATAATTCAGTGAATAAATATCGCATCAAGCTCTATAACGAAGTATTTTAAAGAAAACATTCTATACTTTTAGGTACTTTTCGTCCCATTGAGCTGCGACACTTACTTTGCTCCATGTGCCGTCGCACGCTCGAACCTTTTTTTAGCAACTTTTCATGTTCTCCTTTTTATCACCCGCCATTTTGAAAAAATATCATTGCGCACAATTTCGATAGATCTTTCGAAAAGTACGGTTTCAAAGCTTTCAAACCGTTTTTGAAATTTGCTGCTAGGATATTTAGGTGTCGAGATATTCAATTTCGAATTTGCAACAAATGTCGATTCAGCGAGGCTTAAGGGGCTAAGAGGCTCTGCGGTTCGTTTGGCTCTTTCATAATTTCAATAGCCGCGTTCATTATTCTCTATACAATAATTTACACAATTTTGCGAATTGGAAATTTAATTTTTATCAAAAGTTATCATTCTTTACCCTTCAGTTACGCATGATCACTGTGGTATACACTTTAGTTCGCGAAGCTGTCCCTAGCTCTCTACCTTCTCCGTACGATTGGCCATTATGGTACACAGCTTGAATATGCTGTTCAGGATCGCGCCTGAGTTCATGGTGACCCGGCGCGCGGGATGCCGAGTCGCTGGACGCCACCTGAACGTCGAAATTCCCTGGCGCTCCTAGTCCACGGAGCCGCCGCGACGCGGCGATCTGGGTTGTCGCGCGCGCGAGCCCCTCAGCTCGCACGCGAGTTCGAGCTGCCCAGGGCATATAAGAGTGCCCGCGGAGACGATCAGAGATTGCCTTCGTACAGCTTTTGGCCTTCGTACGGTCCACCACCGATAGTGGCATTATCTCTTGCTGGACTTCGCGAGTTTATCAGTACGCTGGGCTTACGTTCTGGCTTGACTGAGATTCTGTCGGTGCGCCGGGCTTTAACGCCTGGCTTGACTGGATTTTTCTTAAATGTATGTGCCAAGACAATAAACAAAGACAAACAATTTTCCTTTTCCGAACGTGTTCACTCCGATAAGAGCTGCCTCGTGCGACTTTTCTTTTTCCGTGATCTATTCCTTTCGAGGCGCGCAGTGACTGAGGAGCAGGTACGTGATTTCGTACTTTCCTGCCAAGGTTGTCCCATAAGTGTTCGATTGGATTTAAATCTGGACTATTTGCTGGCCAATCGAGTCGATTTATGCCAACTTCATCGAAGAAATCAAGCACTCTTCTCGCAGTGTGTGGTCGAGCATTGTCTTGCATAAACAAGAAGTTCTCTCCGATGAAGGGTGCGTACGGAACAACATACGGAATGAGTATGTCTTCCACGTATACATCTGCGTTCATATTCTTGTCAAAAAAGTGCAGATCTGTATGAGCATTAGCTGAAATTCCTGCCCAAATCATTACAAAGCCTCCATTGTAGCTTGCCTCTCACTTACCGTACAGTCTGCAAATCGTTCTCCACCGCGACGATAAACTCGTTCTCGTCCATCTGGAGAATAGATACAAAAACGAGATTCATCTCTAAAGAGTACTTTGCTCCAGTCTGCGTAAGTCCAGTCTCTATGCTCAACTGCAAAATTGAGTCGAGCTACGCGATGGTGACATTTAAGCAAAGGTACAGCTGCTGGCCTGCGCGAAAGCAGATTTTGTTCCTTTAATCTTCTCCGAACGGTGTTAACGGATACATTAATGTTGCGGACATCCCTTAAATTGTTTCTAATTTGAACAGATGTTCGATGTCTGTCTCTTAACGAATTTGAAACAATAAATCGGTCATCATTGTGATTGGTACATCGAAGACGTCCCGAACCAGGCCTTCTATGGAAAGAATTGGTTTGTAAGTACCTGGCATAAGCACGTTGCACAGTTGACACTGACAAATCGAGTGCCTGAGCAACGTACCTTCGACTTCTGCCATCTTCAATTAAAGCAATAACTTGAGCAGCCTTTTCAGGATTTATCGTCGCCATAATCGACGCAATAATTTCGATGCGAAACAATCAATTATGGTTTGATGAAGTTGCACGAAGCAACGCGCCTCGAAAGGAAAAGATCACGGAAAAAGAAAAGTCGCACGAGGCAGCGCTTATCGGAGTGAACACGTTCGGAAAAGGAAAATTGTTTGTCTTTGTTTATTGTCTTGGCACATACATTTAAGAAAAATCCAGTCAAGCCAGGTGTTAAAGCCCGGTGCACCGACAGAATCTCAGTCAAGCCAGAACGTAAGCCCGGCGTACTGATAAACTCGCGAAGTCCAGCAAGAGATAATGCCACTATCGGCGGTGGACCGTATGAAGGCCAAAAGCTGTACGAAGGCAATCTCTGATCATCTCCGCGGGCACTCTTATATGCCCTGGGCAGCTCGAACTCGCGTGCGAGCTGAGGGGCTCGCGCGCGCGACAACCCAGATCGCCGCGTCGCGGCGGCTCCGTGGACTAGGAGCGCCAGGGAATTTCGACGTTCAGGTGGCGTCCAGCGACTCGGCATCCCGCGCGCCGGGTCACCACGAACTCAGGCGCGATCCTGAACAGCATATTCAAGCTGTGTACCATAATGGCCAATCGTACGGAGAAGGTAGAGAGCTAGGGACAGCTTCGCGAACTAAAGTGTATACCACAGTGATCATGCGTAACTGAAGGGTAAAGAATGATAACTTTTGATAAAAATTAAATTTCCAATTCGCAAAATTGTGTAAATTATTGTATAGAGAATAATGAACGCGGCTATTGAAATTATGAAAGAGCCAAACGAACCGCAGAGCCTCTTAGCCCCTTAAGCCTCGCTGAATCGACATTTGTTGCAAATTCGAAATTGAATATCTCGACACCTAAATATCCTAGCAGCAAATTTCAAAAACGGTTTGAAAGCTTTGAAACCGTACTTTTCGAAAGATCTATCGAAATTGTGCGCAATGATATTTTTTCAAAATGGCGGGTGATAAAAAGGAGAACATGAAAAGTTGCTAAAAAAAGGTTCGAGCGTGCGACGGCGCATGGAGCAAAGTAAGTGTCGCAGCTCAATGGGACGAAAAGTACCTAAAAGTATAGAAGTATAGTTTTCTTTAAAATACTTCGTTATAGAGCTTGATGCGATATTTATTCACTGAATTATGCAAATTTAACAAGAAAACCGCATTTTTAGCAAAATTTGGAACAACTCAGTGAAAAATGATCACATCGAGCTCGGTAAAGTAGCATTTTAAAGATAACACTCTATACTTTCATGTGCATTTGATCCCATTACGCTGCGATACCTGATGCACACCATGCACCATCGCAAACACGGACCTTTGATTATCAATTTTGCATCCTCTCACTTTATCATCCGCTATTTTGAAAAAAATGGCCGAGCATAATTGCCATTCAGATATTCTTAAAGAGGACGTTTCAAGCTTCATTTTGCATTTCTGCGCATATTTGTATCTTCATTATTTACCAAGTTATGATCATTTGAAATTTTGTAATTTTTTCCCAAATTTTTAGTGTACCGGGTTTTTTGCGTTTGAGTGTATATAGAACTTTCTCTTAACTTACGGATAATCTCTATTATTTTGGCTCTCTAAAACATGGGAAGCCAGTTTACGAGAGATCCTTTGTTTTTTTTCTTTAAACGCATTTTCTATGGAACCGATTCATTTTTTATTATTCGCTAATATTGATTGATTTTCTTTATCAACTGTTATTGATTTTGCTTTCTACGTAGACACGGAATACTGACGCAGGCGTTATTCAAAAATACTACTATCAAACTATACTACCAAAAAGTAAATATAATCCCATAATAAAGAGAAGTTCTCATTTTATATTAGTTATTAGCGCAAACTTTTTGGTTAGATTATTTTGATTGAGATTGCTGGGGTTGATTAAGATTATTTCTTTTACATATATACAGGGTATCTCAGAACTTTGGCACACGGGCTCCGTAGGGACATAGAGCTAAATGAGAGGAACAAAAAAGTCCTCTACCATAATGTGAAAATCATAATAATTTTTTAATTATAACAGCGCAAAGTTAGGCGTTTTCCACGCACAGCGCGGCCTATAGACGTTCCACGGCAAGCTGTGTGCGTGGGGGTTAAGCGGTAACGCGGCTCGCGCTGACTGTCGTGTGGCGTCAAAGCGCCCAGACGCCATCGTGACAGTCAGCGCGAGACGTGTTATCGCTTAGCCCCTACGCACGCAACTTGCCGCGAAGCGTCTACAGGCCGCGATAGGCGTAGAAAACACCAAATTTTACGCGGTTATTCCTAAAAAACTATACGACGTTGAAGTTTGGAACACTTTCGTTCTCCCCGAAAATTGTGAGCATACTACCACACTTAGACAGATTATAATTACTTCCAGCAGTCACAGCGCTCTGTGCCAAAAACTGACAATGCATTTTCACTCTGGCATGTGGGAAAATAGAAAAAAATTAGTTTAATAGCAATCTCGTCCCGAAACATTTTCGTCCTCCCCGAAAATTGTATGCATTCCACCAAACTCAGACAGATTATAATTACTTCCGGCAGTTACAGCGCTCTGTGCCAAAAACTGACAATGCACTTTCACTCTCTGGCATGTGGGAAAATAGAAAAAAATTAGTTTAATAGCAATCGCATCCCAGAACACTTTCGTTCCGGGATATGACGAGAACGAAAGTGTTCCGGGAAGAAATTACTATTAAACTATTTTTTTCTATTTTCCCGCATGCCAGAGAGTGAAAGTGCATTATCAGTTTTTGGCACAGAGCGTTGTAACTGCCGGAAGTAATTATAATCTGTCTGAGTTTGGTGGAATGCATATAATTTTCGGGGAGGACGAAAATGTTCCGGGACGAGATTGCTATTAAACTAATTTTTTTCTATTTTCCCACATGCCAGAGAGTGAAAATGCATTGTCAGTTTTTGGCACAGAGCACTGCAACTGCCGGAAGTAATTATAATCTGTCTGAGTGTTGTGATATGCACACAATTTTCGAGAAGAACGAAAGTGTTCCGGGACGATATTGCTATTAAACTATTTTTTATCTCCTTTCCCACATACCAGAGAATAAAAATGCATTGTCAGTTTTTGGCACAGAGCGTTATGAGTGCCGGAAGTAATTATAATCTGTATGAATGACTATATGTGCGTAATTTTCGAGAAGAACAACTTTCTTATAATGTCATGTCACATTTAACGCAAATTTATCTTTTATATGTATTTACATTTATATTAAGTGATTTTTTTTTAAATAAAGGCTATTTTCAATTTTCGCTTGAAGAACGCTCCAAACTTCAACGTCGTAAAACTATTACGATTTTCACATTATGGTAGAGAACTTTTTTGTTCCTCTCACTTAGCTCTATGTCCCTACGGAGCTCGTGTCCCAAAATTCCGAGACACCCTGTATATTATGATTAAAGTGATAAATCTAGTTATTATGCCTAATAACCGGTTATTATGCATAATCAACAGCTTTGGTTAATTTGATAAATTATATCATATTTTTGTAAAATTTATCACATTAACCGGTGATTATGAATAATAACCAACATGCTTTGGTTAAAACGATAAATCTCATGTTTTTGCAAGTTTGAACTTGTCTCACAAGGCGAGTGTCACAACTGTCCCTCACCGATTTGAATGGGCTTCGGATATGTTGTAGAGCATCAAAAACTAAGGGATACATATTTTTTTATATCGGCTTCGGAGCATGTTTAGGGGGTAAAACCACCCCTTGAAAAAAATAGCCGTTATCGTTTTTATCAAATATTTTCTAAATTATGAGTCATATGAAAAAAAGTTTCAGACAAAAGTTTTGCAATATTTTATGCTCTTTGCAACTACGTGTTCAGTTTTTTAAAATTCCAAATGTTGAACTACTCCCCCCCTCTCGTTACTCTGGCAAAATTTTTAAGTTCTTGTAAGGACAAAAATGGTAGAGCATTAAATACCAAATCCATCCATGTATAATATTAGAAAATGATATTTAATATTTTGGACAAAACGCAATGAGAAAACTTTATGATATATGTGCCGCGCTGCCCGAGTAGATAGATATTGTAGATAGGTACGCTGTGATATTTCTCTGTAATTGCACTATGCTTCACGACTGCTTGTGCATATTTATTATGCTATAATTAATCGTGATGATATGATATTAGTCTCACGATGCTCGATTGTGTTAATGATTTTCTATATGTTAACTTATGAGCTCTACATAGCAACCTTCATGATGTCGACAAAAACAATAGCACTAACAATTCAAAATCATGAACGTTGTCATATGCAATTTTATAAAAGTTAACGTATAGAAATGTTACGTCCTACAGATTTAACTAACAAAATTGTCTTTTCCTCTCGCGGATTTATATTCTTCTAATATAACTATAATAGGAATATATACATATATAAATATAAATTAGGAAACAAACCCATCTGGCGAACAGCCGTTGCGCCAAATGAAAGGCGATTCGGGAAAATTCCATAACACGAAACAGTGCCCTGTTGTAAAAATCTATACATCTTTTTCAAAGTTTATATCTGGGTAGTGTTCGCCAAGTGTGTCCGTCGGCCTAGCTATAAAAATTTGAAACTCCGCGCTAACAAACCTTCAGTAAAATAAAGCAACTCAGAGCATTCCTGCTCTAAAACTTGAAACTTACAGCTTCTCAATTCAAAACCATATATGCCCTATCAGCCAACCAACAAAGCCTACTTCACTGATAGTCGTAAAATCTCAACCTTTGATTTACGGCATCTTGACTTTTTCCAGCCGGCTACTTGTATACATCTCTCTATCTCACATGAATTTACCACCATCACTAACTTGTCGCGCCTAATCATAACCTATCCTATTCACCCAAAACTATGAAACATCCACGCTCCACCCCTTATCCTATCTATATTCACGTCTTCTAGAACTAACTGTCTCCTCCCACGATGTCTTTTAACTTCGCTAATGGCTAAGACTTTTTCCCACTACTGTCAACCAGGACCAATAATAAAAATTAGTAACTAAATCTTTAACTTCATTGGATTCTCCTTAGGGCTCCACCCCTCCCTCAAAGGGCCACCTCTCTACCCACCCTGATAGCTTCTGCCCCCGATCATTGATATAAAAACCGCGGTAATCCGCCTCCGCGAACAGAACATACGGAGACGAAAAGATCGTACTCAGAGACTCAGATTCAAACTCAGGTCTAGACTCAGTTCGTGCTCAATTTCAGATTCAGGTATCCAAGTTTCGAATATCCAAGTTTTGTACTCGAGCATTTAGATTCAAATTTCCAAGTATTCAGATTCAGATATTCAGATTTTGATAAAGCGTGACTCAGTTGTGGCAAGTGCTCAGTTTCCACAAATACTACACTTAGTGAGGTTTCGCCAACCTTCCGCAATCACATAATCATCTGTCAGCAAAATTGGACAATCGGAAGGGAGTGGGCGCGCATAACCGAGCAGGAGCCACCGATCGACCACTATATTTTGTTCATTCCTCGCATACCAAGAATCAGCAATAAGTTTCCTTTTCTTTACTTTATCTTTCCTACTTCTATTTTATTTATTCCACCCTTGTTTTGAAATCCGGTTTTAGTGGGCCACTACTATCATTCACGTGTAACCATCCATCGGGTCCTCCATCTCTTTGACGAGATAAGAGACCCATACAATTTTGATCAACAGTTACCGTATATCAGAAACATAATTAGCATCGGATTAGATATAGATTTCCATCCAGAGCCGACAATCCTACCTCCTTTCCTATTCTCTCAAATTTTATCCCCTGATACTCCTACCTCTTCTCCCCCACGTGCATCCACTCCTTCCACCCTTCTAATATCTTATTCTCCTGTTTCTTTTTCCGAACTGTCCACTCCTCTAAATTCGCCGAACCTCTCTCGTTCCCCTTCACCTGATTAACTTCCTATTCATATTTGTTCTCTTTCTCATCCCTTTCTTTTTCCATTTCATACACTCATACACACACACATACACTCATTCATCTAAGTATAAATTGTTATGTTCAAACCATTCAATTACATCATTTTTGGTCATTATTCATCTTAATAAACCTGTAAAAATTCAATCCGCACCGTTATATCCTATTATTAATAAATTTGTTAATTCAAACCGTGCCGTTATATCATTTTGTCATCTTTATTTTAATAAATCTGTTAATAGTTAATTTCATCAATTAATTTCAAAATCACCCCACCTTCCAACAGTCAACTCATGGTCCTATCCCCGGTAAAGGGACTCGCGTCCTTGACCGAAAAACGGACCGCTCGTCGTACGTCGGTGTCCGAGTAAAGGGACCCGTCGGGTCTCTGACCCATTCACTGGCACGCGGTTACGAACGAGGTTCGCCTTACTCGCGAACGGAAAGTTGCGCTCCTCCTCTAGGACGTAAGAGAAAATTATTAATACAATTGTGAGACCAGTCCTTTACACAAAATAAACATGTGAGCAGAGATAAATCGCATATATAACAACGTAGCAAATGCGTGTGGGGCGCGCTATTTGTACAGAAATTTCAAATGTATATTTTTTGAATTATCTATCCATCATCAAAATACTCGATAGATTATAATGTACCATCCTTTTTACAAACAGAGTTTTCGAGATATATTTTAAGTCTTTCTGCCATCTGGTACTCGTCACTCGTCCTTGATTTTTGAACGTGGACGCACGCCAATAATAGTCAATGTTTATTATATCTCTTATCGCACGCCAATAATGGTTATTGTTTATTATTGAACCACGTGCTCGATTTCATTGTGATTGTCTGTGTTTGATTCAGTTGGTGAACGATTACTTTGTTGAAGTTGTTTTTCTTGGCGAATTTGCGTTGCTTCTTATTTTTGTTTAACCTACAGGTGAATTACGTTTGTTATCGAGGCCATTGGGCGCTGTAGGGTTTTGACTTTTCACACATAATATTTGCAAATAGCGGGGCTTCAGCGTTTATTGTTGGTGAGTAACGTTTATCTAGTCATGAAAACACTCAACTTTCGTTGACCGGATTCGCTGACGGAATATTTTATAAATCCTTCATTGTTATAAATAAGGATTCTACACAGACAAGTTCCGAATAACACAAACTTACATATATGCACGATACAATTATAAAATATGTTATCTCCGCGATTCCCGAATGAATTATCACACAAATGTCACGAATTATAATTTTTATATTTTACTATTGTTGGAGAAAATAATGTTTAGTTGATCAATGCGTTCCTCCGTTAGGGCAAAACAGATTATTTTCGTATATCGCGCTAAGAGTTACCATATTTTTATTTGGCCCTATTTCTATGTTCTGCGTTTCATGCGAACGGCTCGTCTTTCTCTCCCATGTGAATCGGCCCTTCTTTTTCTACTTCTCTGTGTCTTCTTCTTGTCTGCCATGTTGTTGTTCTGCACGCCTGACATACGCACGTGTATAGCTTTGTGTATTCATAATAAATATCACCAACATATACGATACAACAAAGTGTATGATTAATTTGTACTCAATACAATATAACTCAGTCAACTATTGAAAAAAGTCGAAAAATTACGACTGGAACATACGTATGGATATTTGTAGATTTTAACTATAATTATTAAAAGTAAATAATTGACGCACGATTAACAGCGTACTAGCTCAATTGTCTTTTTATTCTCGTTTGTTTCCTGAATCACATATTTGTGAAATTTATGTTTATACTGCAATTTTATAGAAAAGTCAAAATGAATAAAAAAGGGCAAGCGCGTTATGCATGAAGTGCATTAAACATCTTGATAATATAACATAAAATTAAAAAAATATTAACTAGATATACTAATATGTTTATTGTAAGACATTATTATGTATGTATGTGAATGAATTTTATATTATCGCTTAAATGTTATCAAATATGATTTCACCTATTTAGCGCATAATACAATTTAATAATATATTATAAAATTTAAGATTGGCAATTATATATACAATTAGAGGCCTGTAAAATTTTAACGACAATTGTAAAGCGCGTATAACTAAACTAAAAAAATGTTTTATATAATATTAATAAAAATTATTGAATCAGTACATATGAAAACGTATTCGGTCATTAATTCGACAGAAATAAATTGCTAACAAAAAATTATCCCCTAAAATTTGAAACGTCAAGCTTCTAGCTTTCAGCTGGCTGGCGTCCAACTTTCAGCTTTCAGCTGGGTAGCGTCCAGCTTTCAGCTGGGTAGCGTTCAGCTTTCAGCTGGCTAGCGTCCAGCTTTTATATTTTGTATTCATTATGTAAAATATATATAATATATAAAAAATATATATAATTCATTATATAAAATAAAACAAGCATACGATCAGAAATAATATAACTTAATGTTTTAAGAACATAATGGTATAATCTCATTATGCCCAGACATGTATAAATTTGGATTATGTAATATAAAACGTTAGAGATAATCGGTGTTTGTACAGGAATTTGATTAAAATGACGAGAAAAGAATTTTGTCATAGTTTAACTTGTTTAAGTTTAACTTGTGTAAATATACGTAGCAAATTGTAATAGAGATGCAGAGAACGTAGCAAACGCATTAAACAATTTGTAGCATCTTTCAACTAAAAATAATATGACAATTAATAATGGTATGTGATAAGAGACATTTAACAGTAATAATGGCAAAACGTTTTATTGCATGACAGCATCTCTGTAAAAAGTTTTCGACCATACTCCATTATGCCCCTTGGTCTCATTATACTCCGGGAAATTATACAACGGGAAAAATATAACCATTAGATGTATGTATATGGCTTTCGATTATGGAAAAATTTTATTAAACATTTTTCTGATATTGTAATGCTATGAGACCTTACAGTTGATCTTTATGTTAGAAACAATATTTTAAAACTGCAGTCATTAACGCACCATCAATTCTCGTCACCCAGGTTTCACAATTTATTTAAATATGCGTGGTTTAAAAATGGATATTTACAGAGTAGTCCAGGCGAATTCGAAACATCGGTTGAGTTTTGTTTCCAAAATGATTCTAAAATAAAATGCGATATTTGTAGCGAAACTGCCATAATTATTTGCTCTTGGTGCAAAAAATTACTTTGTATCACACATTTTTTCCATGATCACCTTTACAACGAATATGTGCCATAAATGTAATATTTATTTTTCGTTTATATGGAAATACTGTATTGATTTGTTTATTACTATTGTGAAATATATATAATAACGTGTTATTCTTCTATAATTTATTGTATTG
Organism: Harpegnathos saltator; assembly: GCF_003227715.2. Classification (NCBI taxonomy): domain Eukaryota; kingdom Metazoa; phylum Arthropoda; class Insecta; order Hymenoptera; family Formicidae; genus Harpegnathos; species Harpegnathos saltator. The sequence continues at coordinate 289,843 of NW_020229997.1, read as the reverse complement.
TTCCTCTCTATCCTATAAATTATTATTCCATAATTCTTGTTAAGCCCTTCGTTATGTTTCATTCAACAATTAATAAAATATATTGTGTTGTCACACTATACGCTTGCAGAGGTAACATAACGTCGTCCTAATTAGAAAACTTTTAATTCCAATTTTTGACAAAATTGAAACTCATTTTATTCGATCAAAGTCAACGAGATAAATCGAGCAAAATGAGTATCTTAATTTTGTCAAAAATTTAAGTTAGGAGGTTTTCTAATTGGGCTGATGACAATGTGTTTCATTATTTCGCGTGCATTGCACGAAATACTTTTTTAATCATTTTAATTATCCTTAGTCGACATACCTTTCAGATTGTAGTGAATATAAATTTTACACATTAAATAAAGAAAATATACATTTGGAGCTTTTGTACAAATAGCGATGCTGCACACACATTTGCTGTTATATATGCAAATTATTCTATTGTTCACGTTTTTATCAAGCATTTTTATTTCGTGTAATATTGTATATCATATCATTACGATTAATCGTAGCATAAGAAAATATGCACAAGCAGTCGTGAAGCATAGTGCAATTGTAGAGAAATATCACAGCGTATTTACCTACAGTATCTATCTACTCGGGCAGAGCGGCACATATACCATGAAGTTTTCTCATTGCGTTTTGTCCAAAATATTAAATACTATTTTTTAATATTATATATGGATGGATTTGGTATTTAATGCTTTACAATTTTTGTTGTTACAGAAACTTAAAAATTTTGCCAGAGTAACGAAAGGGGGGGGGGGAGTAGTTCAACATTTGAAATTTTAAGAAACTGAACACATGGTTGTAAAGAGCATAAAATATTGCAAAACTTTTGTCTGAAACATTTTTTCATATGACTCATAATTTATAAAATATTTGATAAAAGCGATAACGGCTATATTTTTCAAGGGGTGGTTTCACCCCCTAAACATGCTTCGAAGCCGATATAAAAAAATATGTATCCCTTAGTTTTTGATGCCAACATACCCGAAGCTCATTCAAATCGGTGAGGGACAGTTGTGACACTCTCCTTGTCAGTCGTTACATAAGCATTATTCGCCTGTCCCGAGGCGAATACCGATGACTATACTTACTGTTTGTTTACGTGCGTGTTGAAAGCAGATTCATCTGAGTAATTTTCTGCAAAAATTACCTGCCAAACGACGTTAACTTAGAAAATATAGCAAATAAAAGTTTCATATGTAAGATATTGTCCATCATAAGCGTGCAAATTGTATGCGCGGTTATTAAAACCCACACGTAAGTTGCAAGTGCGTTTTGCATCGCGCGCTGCGCGCGCAGTTGTTGGAACCCACGCGTAAGTTAAAAGCGCGTAAGCTGCACGCACGGTTATTAAAACCCATGCGTAAGTTGCAAGTGCGTTTTGTATCGCGCGCTGTGCGCGCCCAATTACGCGTGAGTTTTAATAACCGCGTGTGCAGCTTACGCACTTTTAACTTACGCGTAAGTTTCAACAATCGTGCGCGCACCTCGCGATGCAAAACGCACTTACAACGCGTAGGTTTAATTGTTCATAACTTTGTAATATTTTAATATCGTTTGGAGTATTCCTACCAATATTCATAATAATTGGACATAAATGGTTTTCAAAAGTTTCTCCAAAATCATTTTCTAAATATCATTTATCACTTTAACCAATAAAGTTTGGTTTGGTAAGGTTTGGTAACCAATAAAGGTTATGTAAAATAACCGGTTAAAGTGATAAATTGCATGTATTTTATCACATTAACCAAAACTGTTGGTTATTATGCATAATAACCGATTATTATGCATAATAATCAATTTGTCACTTTAACCGTAGCATATACAGGATGCACGATTTATCTGAAGACATTGAAATATCTCGAGAACTATGCATTGAATAAAAAAAAGTGGTTAATGAAAGTTGTTAGCCTCGAAGAGGGACATCCAATGATACCAAGCTCGACCTCCCACCCTATCCCCTGGGGGTGGGGGTTGGGGGCAACTTTGAAATCTTAAATGGAAACCCCCATTTTTTATTACAGATACGGATTCTACGCCACAAAATACGTAAATTTTGTCCGAAACTTTTTTTTTTATTCGTGATAGATGGCGCTGTAATCGCAAAAAATTATATTTTCCGCAATTCTCCAGAAATGATCATTGGATTGAGAAATAAAAAATACCTGTTCAATATTTTTAAAGAACATAATAAAAGTTATTCCCCCCCATCCTCTCGGAGTGGGTGGGTGATAACGTTCAAATCTCAAATGGGGACCCACATTTTTCATTGCAGAATTAGATTGTACGTGAAATTTTTATTGAAACAATTTTTTTCATTCATGATAGATAGCGTTGAATTTTTCCGAGAAACTACTTTTAGCGTTACACAGGAACAACGACGAGGACGTAGTAGTTTTATGTTCCCTTCGGGTGCTTTTTTAATGTGAGTCCCCTTGCCTCTCACTGTTCAATTAATTAGAGTAAGTGTTCGAAATTTTTACCTTCAACTTCAATACACTTATTGATCCTTTTTTCAAATGACTGTACACAGGATAGAAGCATATCTGCGGGAGTTTCAGCGCAAACGTTTCTTATGCGTTCTAACATGTTTTCACGAGTTGTTGGCACTTGTTGATTTAAAAATATTGAACAGGTATTTTTTATTTCTCAATCCAATGATCATTTCTGGAGAATTGCCGAAAATATAATTTTTTGCGATTATAGCGCCATCTATCACGAATAAAAAAAAAGTTTCGAACAAAATTTACGTATCTTGTAGCGTAGAATCCGTATCTGTAATAAAAAATGGGGGTTTCCATTTAAGATTTCAAAGTTGCCCCCAACCCCCACCCCCAGGGAGTGGGGTGGGAGGTCGAGTTTGGTATCATTGGATGTCCCCCTTCGAGACTAACAACTTTCATTAACCACTTTTTTTTATCCAATGCATAGTTCTCGAGATATTTCAATGTCTTCAGATAAATCGTGCACCCTGTATATTATTAGAAAGATGACAATACTATTAAAATATACACTACTCAACAAAATTAAAGCAATAAGGAAAACATATCAAAATTTTGAATATATTCAAATGAGTATAACTTTTTCAAAAATTATCGTATGGGGACGATTTTTTTTATTTTAAAGCCCTGAGCCTGTACTTTAAGAAGGATATACTCAATTTTCAATTTATCTTTATCCTATCCCTTTTTGCCTCCCAAAATGATAACGTATCTTATTTTATCGAAATATTGCATTGTTTGACACACGACATGAACTAGGAGAAATACGTATTTTCGCAAATTTCGTACAAAGCACCGTAAAATAGTCCTTTTCACGTAATTTAAAAAAGAAGCGAAGGTTGTACGATTTTTTTTCGCAGATTACGGCATTTTGAATTTTTTTTAACTTTTTTACGCATCGGAGCACCACTAGCATTAGTATTTCTCGATGCGTACCACAAGAAGGTTGCTATCGGATTTGACGCATCATGTGGGCCCTGAAAAGGGTCAAGTGTATATGTATATGTGTGTATATGACTTTTTATATTGCAAACTTATCAGGAGAAGATGTAAGCTATACTTAATAGTGTGTATTCCCACCTCGTCTTTGAATCACCTCTCGTAGATGCTGAGGCATATTGATGCAAGTTCTTTTGCACTTTGGGGTATTTCATTCCATATTCGGTTCAACGCTGCCTCGAGTTCTTGGAGATTAGAAGGTGTTCTCTTTAAATTTCGCAACCATCTTCCCATCATATCCCACATACGTTCAATAGGATTTAAATTTGGGCTAACTGGTGGATATGCTAGTACCTCGATGTCATTTTCTGCGAGAAAGTCACGGGTAACCCTAGCAGTGTATGGTCGAGCGTTGTCTTGTATCAGGATAAAATTGCGCCCTATCTGTTGACGCATCGGAGTCACGTGAGGACGCAAAATTTCTTTCACATAATGTATTGCTGTTAATCCTGGAGGGGGCACGGTTACAAGATCTGTACGTCCATGTATCGATATTACCACCCCATACCATAATGGATCTACCATCAAAAGACCAGACCGGATCGACATGATTCTTCTCGAAACGTTGTCCTCTACGACGCCAAATACAGAGACTTGCGTCATTGTCATACAGACAAAACCGTGATTCGCCAGTAAACAATACATTTCTCCATTGTCTTAGAGTCCAGTTTCGATGGGCACGTGCATATTGCAAATGAGGATATCGATGAGCTATTGACAATATTGGCACTCAAACACGAACACGTGATCGCGGACGTTGTTCGTGCAGACGTCTTCTGATTGTTTAATCACTGAGTCCAATCTGGTCCGGTCTTTTTGTGGTATATCCATTATGATATGAGGCGGAATATCGATGCATGGACGTACAGATCTTGTAACCGTGCCATCTCCAGGATTAATAGCGATACCTTATGTGAAAGAAATTTTGTGTCCTCACGTAACTCCGACAACAGATAGGGCGCAATTTTATCCTGATGCAAGACAACGCTCGACCACACACTGCTAGGATTACCCGTGACTTTCTCGCAGAAAATGACATTGAGGTACTACCATATCCACCAGTTAGCCCGGATTTAAATCCTATTGAACATGTGTGGAACATGATGGGAAGACGGTTGTGAAATTTAGAGAGAGATCTTCTAATCTTCCAGAATTCGAGGCAGCGTTGAACCGAATGTGGAATGAAATACCCCAAAGTGAAATTAGAGCTTACATCAATATGTTTCAGCGTCTACAAGAGGTGATTCAAAGACGAGGTGGAAATACACACTATTAAATGTAGCTTACATCCTCCCCCGATAAGTTTGCAATAAAAAAAGTTATATACTAAGTGCGCAACTAAGTTTCCGGGTTTCACATATGGATGGCGCTAACGACACATGTAGTCGACATATATGTCTGAAGTTGTGTTTTTTTATAGCTTGGACATCTGTTAACAATAATCAGTCGTAATACCAACACATATCGCAACGCAAAAATATTTTTTCTAACAACAAAGATGTCGAGTTTTGCGCCAAATAAACAGTATTTGCGGGAAGCTTTGCTTTTCTGCTTTAACTTGAAAAGAAGTGCAGCTGAAGCACGTCGTTTGCTGGAGGAGGCCTACGGCGAACATGCACCATCGAAAACTACCTGTGACGATTGGTTTAAACGCTTCAGAAGCGGCGGGTACGGTAGCAGATCCCATTTCAGCGTTTCGATGGTGTCCTGGACGATGGAAATGCGATGGAGCGTTGTCGTGCTGCAATATCACTCATTCGTGTCTCGTGTCCCATTCTGGCCGTTTTTTGAGCAATGCATGGTTCAAATTGATCAGTTGTTGTCGGTAGCGATGCCCATTGACAGTTTCGCCCGGTTTCAGCAGCTCATAGTATACGATTCCTTTCTGGTCCCATCAAACGCAGAGCATTCTCTTCTTTTCGAAGCGATTTGGCTGTGCCGTCGATGGTGATGCTTCGCCAGGTGAAAGTCACGATTTTTTGCGTTTGGGATTCTCGAAATATATCCACTTATCATCGCCAGTAACAATTCGATGCAGGAAACTTTTTCTTTCATGCCGCAAAAGCAAAATTTCGGAAGTGGCTCTTCGATTTTCTATCTGTCTCTCAGTCAACTCATGCGGCACCCATTTTCCTTCCTTTCGAATTTTTCCCATTGCATGTAAACGTTTGGAAATACCTTGGCGAGTCATGTTTAACCACTTGACTGTGGAAGCAGAAATGTACTAGTCGTGCCATTTTTGTGTTGGAAAAAATGTCGAATTTTCTTTATGATATTTTTATAATAACGGTTTTTGGGATCACTGAATCCAAATTTGATATTAAAATTCCGAAATTCTAAATGGCGAATCCAATATGGTGGATCAAAATTATGAGAATAATCGGATATTTATGAAAGTGAGTATCTATATGTTTTTGGGGTCGCTGATTCTGAATCTGATATCAAAATTTCAAAATTCAAAATGGCGGATCGAAATTTTGAAAATCAGATTTTTATGATTTTTAGAATTTTGATTCACCATGTTGGATTTGCCATTTTGAATTTTGAAATTTTGATATCAAATTCGTATTCAGCGACCCCAAAAACATATACGAGGGTGGTCCGATAAGTACTTAGCCTACAAAAGAAAAACGAAAATTTTGGAAAAGTGGCGATTTATTTCTCAACATAGTCTCCTTCTAGCTCGATACACTTGACCCAGCGATGCTCCAACTTCTTTAACCCGTCTGAAAAATACGTTTTCTCGAGGTCTGCAAAGTAGGCCTCCGTGGCGACGATGACCTCCTCATTCGACTCAAATTTCTGCCCGGCGAGTGACTTTTTCAAGTTTGGAAACAAAAAGAAGTCGCACGGGGCCAAATCTGGAGAATACGATGGATGGGGCAGCAGTTCGTAGCCCAATTCGACCAATTTGATCGTGGCGAGGGCGGAGGTGTGAGCCGGTGCGTTGTCATGATGGAAGAGCACTTTTTTCTTCATCAAATGGGGCCGTTTTTTCTGCAATTCGGCGTCGAATCGGCCCAATAATTCGGCATAGTACAGCCCTGTGACCGTTTTGCCCTTCTCCAGGTAGTCGATGTAGATCACATCTTGTGAATCCCAGAAAACGGTGGCCATCACCTTTCCGGCCGATAGGACAGTCTTCGCCTTCTTCGGAGCATGTTCGCCGGGTGAAGTCCACTGTTTCGACTGTTCCTTGGTCTCTGGTGTGTACCAGTGGATCCATGTTTCGTCGACGGTCACGAAACGACGCAGAAACTCCTTCGGATTGCGTTTAAACAGCGTCAAACACTGCTCTGAAGTGGTCTCATGATTGCGCTTGTTGTCCGGAGTGAGCAAACGCGGCACCCATCGCGCCGACAGCTTTCTCATGCCCAAAATTTCATGCAGTATATGACCCACGCGGTCTCTTGAGATGCCTACTGTCTCAGCTATCTCGCGCACCTTCAATCGGCGGTCTGCCAATACGAGATCGTGGATTTTTGTCATGTTATCCTCCGTGGTAGCCGTTTTCGGGGCACCTGGGCGTGGCTCATCAAAAACCGACGTGCGACCACGTTGAAACTCGTTAAACCAATTTTTGATGGTCGCCATCGAAGGAGAAGAGTCACCGTACACAGCATCCAAGAGCTCTTTGATTTCGCTGCGCGATTTCCCTTCCAAAAACAAGAATCGAATCACCGACCGATATTGCTCTTTTTCCATTTTTCTAAAATCCGCGGACACGCCCGCTTCCACACGCGGTCAAAACAAAACTACGAGTCCGATTCGGCTGAAATTTCGACAGTAGCCGTCTACGAGAATGTACTACACGATAGTAAATTTCTCTTGCGATAGTGGCGCCATCGGGCGGTGAGGCTAAGTACTTATCGGACCGCCCTCATAGATATCCACTTTCATAAAAATCCGATTATTTTTATAATTTTGACTCGCCATGTTGGATCCGCCATTTTGAATTTCGAAATTTTAATATCAAATTCGCATTCAGCGACTCCAAAAACAAATAGATACCCACCTGTATGCAAAAAACAATAGTTTTACTATTTTTTTCTTCGATGCGTGTATACACGTCATCCACACTGGTGGCATGACTTTTTCATGCGGCTATACACGTCATCCACAGTTAAGGGGTTAATACCTCCGCAAGTTGATCTTGTGTTTGCGTATCATCTTCATCCAATAACGCTTGCAGATCGGCGTCTTCAATTGTTTTTTTCCGGAGCGCTCCTTGTCCTCAGTGTCGAAATCGCCACTTCTGAAGCGTTTAAACCAATCTTCACAGATAGTTTTCGACGGTGCATGTCCGCCGTAGACCTCCTCAAACAAACGACGTGCTTCAGCTGCACTTTTTTTCAAGTTAAAGCAGAAAAGCAAAGCTTCCCGCAAATGCTGTTTATTTGGCGCAAAACTCGACATCTTCGTTGTTAGAAAAAATATTTTTGCCTTGCGATATGTGTTGGTATTACGACTTGTTAACAGATGTCCAAGCTATAAAAAAAATACAACTTCAGACATGTATGTCGACTACATGTGTCGTTAGCGCCATCCATGTGTGAAACCCGGAAACTTAGTTGCGCACTTAGTACATATACGCTCGGCCCTTTTCAGAGCCAACATGATGCGTCAAATCCGACTAGCATCCTCCTCGTGGTACGCATCGGGTAATGTTAATGCTAACGGTCCGATGCGTAAAAAGGTAAAAAAATTCAAAACGCCGTAATCTGCGAGAAAAAATCATCCTTCGCTTTTTTTTAAATTATGTGGAAAAGACCATATTTTACAGTGCTTTGCATGAAATTTGCGAAAAAATTTCTCCTAATTCGTGTCGTGTGGCAAACAATGCAATATTTCGATAAAATAAGATAGGCTATCGTTTTGGAAGGCGAAAAGGGATAGGATAAAGATAAATTGAAAATTGAGTAAACCCTTCTTAAAGTATAGGCTCAGGATTTTAAAATAAAAAAAAAATCGTCCCCATACGATCATTTTTGAAAAGTTATGCTTATTTGAAAATATGCAAAATTCTGATGTGTTTTCCTTGTTGCGTTAATTTTGTTGAGTAGTGTATTATTATAAATGGTTAGTGTAACACGAAAAAATTCAAAATTTGTACTAATGAAAAACGTATCGGATTTTTTCGTGTTTTTTGTATTTTTATATATTGATTATATAGATTTAGATATATAAATAAAGTTATTTGGCCATTTTATTTAAAAAAAAATAAAACATCTAGGAAGCACCAAGAAAAATATAACGACATAATATTATCAAATTTTTATAGGATAGCTGTCATATACTTCCATTATCAAAGATTGTATATTTTATACAGAGAAGTAGATACGCAACGACCATATAATTTTCATAATAATATTTTTACAAATCTCCATTAATACCTATTTTTCGTCTAAAGTATAAAAGTGATTTGATCGCTGGTATTAAAAACGTGATATCACAGACATTTTCGTACTTGTGATACATATAAATAGTACCACTTTTGGCATGAATTATCTACTATAACTTTAGTAATTTAGTACTTTAATACTAAGGTACTTTAGTACTTTAGAACTTTAGAACTTTAGTACTTTAGGTCAATCTTATTTTAATTGTATGTATAGCTGTATAGCTATATACAGTGTATATAAAAAATCTGGAAATGGACGAATATTTCATAAATTATGCATTTTAGAAAGAAATGTTCCAGACACAAGTTATTTGGTTCGAGGGGAGACATAAGACGGTGTCATTAGATTGATCTTGAGTGCACGTTCCAAGGTCATATGGAGTTCAACTTTGTTTTTTTAAATAGAACCCCCTATTTTTCATTGCATATTTTTGTAGCTCATCTCGAGAGCTTTCCAAAGCACTATAAATAAGTTATGTTTTATTGAATATTTTCCGAGTTATGGGGCTTGAAAGTTATAATACCGCCGGCATTAGCCAAGGTGTACCGCGTGGAGGTTGCACGATCGGATTTATACCTCTTGTGTATGTGTGTGTGTGTGTCACAGCAGAGATAAGGACCCCACAGTTCGTCATTCCCGTAGTATTTAACTCCAAACCCTCTCTGCTGTATGTGTGCGTATGTGTGTATGCGCGTGCATGCGTATGTGTATGCGTGTGTGTATATGTGTGTGTAGGGGTGTGTAGTTTAGTATAGTAAGTGTTCAAATTGACCTCCGTCTGCTGCTTGACAATGGCCTAGCCGTAGATAAAAATTATTTAAAACATTTCGTTTCATCTCTACCGAGATAAGATCGACTTGGTGTATTATACGTTCCCAAAGGTCTGCAAGGTTGGCAGGTTTTGTTTCGTATATATTGTATTTAAGATATCCCCAAAAAAAATAATCGATAGAAGAAAGATCTGGTGATCTATCAGGCCACTCTATTTGACCACGTCTTCCTATCCATCGATTTGGAAAAGTATTATCCAAAAATTTGCCGTACTGCTACTGCATAGTGTGGACCTGTACCATCTTGTTGGAACCAAATATTTTCTATGTTCTCATTAAACATATTTTCAAGAGCGGATGTGGCTTCATTGTGCAATAGCTTTTGATAAATCGCCGCGTTCAAATTCCCATTAATGAAGAATGGTCCGAAAATACCACGTTCGCAAAAACCCGCCTAAACGTTAAGTTCTTGGGGATACTGCGTGCAGATATCACACATCCAGTAAAGATTTTCATCACTCCAATATCGACAATTATGCCGATTTACCGCTCCATTCAATTCAAAAGAAGCTTCGTCGGAAAAAATTATATGATCGAAAAAGTTATTATTATCCTCGTATCGACACATCATTTCGTCGCAGAATTCATTTCTTCGATCAAAATCATCTTCCGATAGCTCCTGAGTGATTTTAATTTTGAAAGGATGCCATTTCTCTTTCACTAAAATACGATGAATGGACATTGTACTAATCTCATGCACCTGTGCTTTTCTAAAAATATAGGGTTGGCAAATAAGTTCGTTCAGTTTTTGTTTCAGTGTAAGTTTCATGAGGATTCGTTTTTCTTTTCTCAGCGTTATCGTGCAAATCGAATACACATTTGAAAGGTTATGTTTCACTATTTATGTTGTGCTGTGTCTGATTTGACTAACATCAGTATTGTGTGTGCTGCGTAGCTGCGAACATGGAAATAAATAACGTGCATTATCGTCACATTTTGCTCTATTATTTTAAAAAAGGCAAACGAGCTGCGGATGCTCATAAAAAGATATGCCGTGTGTATGGAGATGATGCTTTAACAGAACGCGTATGCTAAAAGTGGTATGCCAATTTCCGTTCTGGAAATTTTTACGTCAACGATGTGCCCCGCTCTGGTCGCCCGACCGAGATTAATTTAAGTGACATTAAGGCTATAATCGAAGTAAATCCATCTCAATCGGTACGAGAGATTGCTACGACATTGAATATATCCCACATAAGCGTAGAAAAGCATTTGCGCCAGCTGGGATACGTTTCTTGGCTTAATGTTTGGGTGGTGCATCAATTAACCGAGGCTAACTTGACCACACGCATATCCATCTGCGATTCGCTGCGGAAACGCCAAGAAAACGACACATTTTTGAAACGAATGATGACGGGTGACGAAAAATGGGTCGCCTACGATAATGTAATGCGTAAAAGATCATGGGGGCACAGCAGCGAGCCACCGCAAACAACCTCGAAGGCAGGATTGCATCCGAAGAAAATAATGCTCTCCGTACGGTGGGATTTCAAGGGTGTCACTTATTACGAACTGTTACCGTCAGGCAAAACGATTGATTCAGCTGTATACTGTTCGCAATTGACAAAATTGAACCAAGCAATCCACACAAAACGTCCAGAATTGGCAAATCGCAAGGGTGTTGTCTTCCACCACGACAACGCCAGACCTCATACGTCATTAACCACTCGGAAAAAATTGCTTCAGCTTGGCTGGGATGTTTTGCCTCATCCTCCGTATTCACCGGATCTTGCCCCTTCCGATTATCATTTATTCCGGTCGCTGCAGAACTCTATGAACAGGAAAACCCTCAAGGATGAAGAGGCCGTTAAAAACCACCTGGATTGGTTTTTCGCCGATAGACGTTTTACATACGCGGCATAATGAAATTGATGGAAAGATAGCTAGAGGTCATCGATAAAGATGGCCAATATATTAGGTGTACAAATGAATAATCCAATTTTTTCAGCTACGTTCAAGGTTTATTCTAAAAGAAAGTAAATTAAATTGTTCAATCAAAGTATTCGCCGTTGCTTTCTATAATTTTAAGCCATCTTTCAGGCAGCTGATGAATCTATCTCGGAAAAATGTTACGTCTTAAGACACGACAAAGTCGTCAAGCTATTTTCGGATCTCATCCACTGATTGGAAGTGCATATCGGATAAGGCGTGTTGCATCGACCGGAACAAGTGATAATCGGATGGAGGAATGTCTGGTGAATACGCCGGGTGCTGCGAGACGTCCCAGCCAAGACTCATTATGGTGTCTTTTGTATTGGAAGCAATGTGTGGCCTGGCGTTGTCATGCAACAATTTCACTGGACATTCTCCTTTGCCAGTATACGGGCGTTTTCGTTCTAATTCTTGACTCAAGCAGATTAATTGACGATGGTAGCAGTCCGCAGTAACTGTTTCACCCGGTTCCAACAACTTATAATAAAGCACGCCCTTGATATCCCATCAAATGCAGAGAAGAACCTTCTTTCCGATGCGATTAGGTTTTGCGACAGATTTTGATGATTCGCCGGGATTTACCCATGACTTTCTGCGTTTCGGATTGTCATAGAGTATCCATTTCTCATCGCCCGTAACGATTTTCCACAAGAAAGACTTTCGACGCTGCTTATTGAGAAGAGAAAGATACACTGCCACTCGTTGATTTTTGTTGGTTTCAGTGAGTTCATGCGGAACCCATTTTCCTTCTTTCTGGATCTTCCCCATCTCATGTAGGCGTTTGGAAATCGTTTGCTGCGTTATTCCCAACTGTTCTGCAAGCTCTTTTTGTGTTTGTGCCGAATTCTCAGCGAGCATTTGTTCCAAATCATCATTATCGCACTTCGAAGGGCTTCCAGAGAGTTATTTGTCGATTAGACTGAAATTACCGCTTTTAAACCGCCTAAACCAAAATGCGCACACATCGTACGATACAAGCAGCTACTTGTTCAAAGGATCTCTTCGCCGAGAAAGAAACAAATCGATTCGCACGCTCTTGCAGCATTTTTTCCTTGTTGGAATTCGTAAAGAATGCAGTGCCGGATATGCACCTTATTTGTTGCCATTTTCGACTGTACTGAACTGAATACTTTTGAAGGTTATGTTGGGCCTTTCGCCAAACTATATGTTCTTTTTAATAGTTATATGTCAACATTGCATAATCACAAAAGAGCGGGAAAATCTATTCAATTTAAAATTGATTTCATAACTGCTTAAAATAATTTGGATTTTTCATTTGTATACCTAATATAATTGATTAAAATTTATCTTGTGTATAAAAAAATTGTTTTATTCTGCTCTAAAAAACCGAACGAACTTGTTTGCCAACCCAATAGAATGAGGATTTTCGACGAATGTTTGCATCACTTCAAAACTCTTATCCAAGTTTGTCGCTAATTTTGGTCTGCCAGTGCGTTGTCGGTCCTTAACGAATCCTGTTTCATCAAATCGTCTGACCGTTTTCTGGACTGTAGACTTCGAAATCGGTTCACGATCTGGATAAGTATTGTTAAATAAAGCAGCTACTTGTTCATAGGATCTAACGTGGTCACCATATCCTCGCATCATCAGTAAAGTAATTTTTCTCTTTCAGACAATACCATTCTGGATGCCATTGAAATTTCATTCAGTTGTTTGGTAGTCTGTCATAATACGAAGAGCTGAATGTATCCAGGATAGGAAAACGTTCGATTACAGGCCAAATCAGAACGATTAATGTAGCAAGACTTTTATTGGAAAAGAACTATGAAAAGTATAATAATTTCGATATTTGAATCTTTCCCTAGTCTACAGTCCGCATTCATTGCATCTTCTGTCGATTCTTTTCAGAAAGAATTACTGCGAATAATGCGAGGATATGGTGATCACGTTAGATCCTTTGAACAAGTAGCTGCTTATCTCTGCTGTGACACACACACACACACATACACAAGAGGTGTAAATCCGATTGTGCAACTTCCACGCGATATACCTTGGCTAATGCCGGCGGTATTGTAACATTTAAGCCCCATAACTCGTAAAATGCTCAATAAAATGTAACTTATTTATAATATTTTGGAAAGCTCTCGAGATGAACTACAAGAATATGCAATGAAAAATAGGGGGTTCCATTTAAAAAAACAAGGTTGAACTCCGTTTGACATTGGAACGTTCACTCAAGGTCAATCTAATGACACCGTCTTATGTCTCTCCTCGAACCAAATAATTTTTGTCTGAAACATTTCTTTCTAAAATGCATAATTTATGAAATATTCGACCGTTCCCAGACTTTTGGTACACCTTGTATATATATATATATATATATGTATAGCTCATATTTTGATTTATTGTTGACTGTTGTTAAAATTTGAAAAGATTCGTAGGAAAATAGATTGATGGATTAACTATTTTAACGTAACATTCATTGACTACGATATTTCGGAGGTGGAAAGAGAGGGGTGAGGACATTGCTCCGTAAAAAAAGAAAAAAGATTAGCTTTTGTAGAACGATTGGCATGTTGCCAGATACGGCAAGATTCATTGTCCTTGTCGGGCTGCTTACACTTGAGAAGTTGACGACCTATTCCATTCCGGCAGTAATCGTGTTGCCCTTTCGAGTGTAATAACGTTTGCAAACACAGCCTACGATTTGGCGGCACCTGACAGCGATCTTGCGATGCCGCTGAGTTGAGGATAGAATCTCAATATCGAAGAAATTAATAATGCCAATTTCTTACCGTTTGTTCTTTGCGAAATTGGGGTAAAATTGGGAATGAGAAGAGTGAAACGCAGAGCAGCTGAGCGCTTTCTCATCTCTCGCAAAGTTAAATAACAATTTAACAAGAGAAACCGAATAGGTAATAACGTACAAATAATTAATTACTCCGGGATAATCCAAGTAGATAACATATGGAATTTAATCCATATTGCAAACTTGAATTATCCGGAATTTATAAAATGAGCACGTACATTTCGCGAGTTCTCTCAACGGTAGTAACGAAATTCTCTTTACATGCCTAATAAATCCTAAAGTATACAGCGTGTCCCATTGTAAACAGTTAATCCGAATATCTCGAAAACTGAGACTGATGGACAAAAATGTTTTAGACAAAAGTTGTATGGTTTCAAGTGGGACATAAAACAAAACTATATCGGATTGTTTACAAATGGCGCTACATTCGAGATATTCAGTGATCTTACTTTTCTTAAATAGAAACCTGAATTTTTTATGATACCATCTTTTTCTACCAATTAATTTGAACAATTATTTCTGAAACATTTTTTCATTTGCCTAATATCTATTGAGATATTTAAGGAAAACTTGATAACTTTTGCAATATTTAACTTACTTCGCTAACTGTTTGTTCGAAGAAAGAATGGTACTAGACTTTTTTATTCTCCTTGGTTTTAAAAATATATTGTTACAATAGTCCTGACTTTTATTAATTTGATGATTTTGAAATTTCCAAAAGTTGATAAGTTAACAAAAGTTAGGGTATATTGTAACAATATATTCTTAAGACCAAATAGAATAAAAAAGTCTAGTACTATTCTTTCTTCTGACAAATAGTTAGGGAGATGTCGTAAGTTAAATATTGAAAGAGTTACCAAGTTTTCTTTAAATATCTAAAAAGATATTAAGCAAATAAGAAAAAATGTTTCAGACAAAAGTTGCTCAAATTAATTGTTAGAAAAAGATGATATAATAAAAAATTGAAATTTCTATTTAAGAAAAGTAATGATCAGTGAACATCTTGTAAATGGCGCCATTTGTACACAAACCGATATAGTTGTTTTATGTCTTCTTTGAAACCATACAACTTTTGTTTGAGACATTTTTGCCTATCGGGCTTAGTTTTCGAGATATTTGGATTGACTATTTACAATGGGACACCTTGTATATATACGTACAAAATACGTATGTATAGATATATAGGTGCGTTATAATCATACGCGATAAAATGGGTGCAAAATTTTTGGCGACTTCGAAGCGTCAAAGAAATTTATAGATCTACGACTATATAAATTTAGTAGTAAGGCTCACCAAATCTTCGATTTGCTTAATTTTTTGATATTTTCTTTCTCACTTTACCTTCTCCTCATTTTCTCTCTTTCTATCTCTCTATTTCTTTCTTTTAAGTTAATTAAGTATAGTTTATTTATAGTATATCCTGCATACACATGCGTCGTATGTACGTGCGCAGAAACAAAAATCCTGATTGAAATAAAGGTAGACGGTTCTTGGTCGAAAGTTGAGAACTGCGCGATGCCCGAAAATTCAATAAGTTTTATCAAGTGGAATGTTATTTTGCTCGATAACCAAATAATTTGAATCCACAAAGGACCTCGCATAAACCTTATGGAAATTGGGTCCCGGTGAATTTGTCTGAAACTTTGGAAAATGGTAGCTTCCGTCATGCTGATAAAAAGTTATCATTGCACCAAATTGATTTATAGCATCATTTAGTCGCTAGTGTTGTTTGAAAGTCAGGAATTGTGCGGTATTCTATGGGTAGCATGGGTAGCATATCAGCTGTATATACGTATATACATGTATATATGTATGTGTGTGTGTGTATATGTATGTGTGTATGCGTGTATGTGTCATATATATGTCATATATATGTGTATATATGTATATGTGTTCATGTATGTGTGTATGTACGGATGGGTGCACTCCATATATATCTTCATTATACGAAGGTAGTTTGATAAGTCAGTGACTTTTTTAATAAAAGATATTTTCTTCGGCAAATAAGCGTTTTATTTCTCAACGTAGTCTCCTTTTAGCTCGATACATTTAGTCCACCGTTTCTCCAATTTTTTTATTCCTTCCAAATAATAGATTTTCTCAAGGCCCTCAAAATAGGCGTTTGTTTCAGTGATGACCTCTTCATTCGACCCAAATCTCTTACCGCCCAGCCATTTCTTCAGGTTTGGAAACAGGAAATAGTCGCAGGGGGCTAAATCTGGTGAATATGCTGCATGGGGTAGCAGTTCGTAGCCCAATTTATGGATTTTTGCCATGGTGACTACACACGTGTGCACACCCGTGCATTGTCCTGATGGAACAGCACTTTTTTTTCGCCAAATGCGGTCGTTTTTGCTTCAAATCAATATCGAATCTGTCCAAAAGCTCTGAATAATATTCGCCGGTGATCGTTTTACCTTTTTCAAGGTAATCGATGTGAATGATATTGCGTGCATCCCAAAAAACTGTGGCCATGACCTTGTTGGCCGACAGACCCACCTTGGCCTTCTTTGGTGCACGTTCACCCGAAGAAACCCACTGTCTTGATTGTTCCTTGGTCTCTGGTGTGGTGTGATGGATCCATGTTTCGTCTACGGTAACGAAACGGCGCAAAAACTCGTTCGGATTGCGGCTGAACATCGCCAAACACTCCTTTGAAATGGTCACACGGTTGCGCTTATGGTCGAGTGTGAGCAATCGCGGCATCCATCGCGCGGATAGCTTTTTCATGTCCAAATATTCATATAAAATGTGATGTACCCGCTCAGTTGAGATGCCTACAGCCTCAGCCACTTCACGCATTTTCATTCTCCAATCGTCCAATATCATTCCATAGATTTTATCGACGATTTCTGGCGTGACGACCTCTTTTAGGCGACCTGAACGTTCGGTGTCACTTGTGCTGGTACGACCACAACGGAACTCAGTAAACCACTTCTTAACCATTGAAATTGATGGTGCAGAGTCCCCATAGTATTTATCAAGCTTTGCCTTGGTTTCGGTGATGGTTTTTTTACGCAAAAAATAATACTTAATCAGCACACGAAATTCACTTTTTTTCATTTTCGTTAAAATTCACGAGGTTGTCTGCTTTCAATGGCTGTCAAACACTAACTAAATGGCGCAGCTTGCCCAAACTTGTACAGTAGTCTATTAATAGATGGCAGTTGACGGGAGCAGTGTTGCATTTAAAGTTACTGTGCGGAAAATTCAAAAAGTCACTGACTTATCAAACTGCCCTCGTACATAGGTATTCGCTCTATATACAATATTAGTGGCAAGACATTTAATTTAAAAAATGAATATTTTGAGTGAATAGTTAAAATGAATACAAATAAAACCGGCCCTTTTCAGAGCCACAATAAAACCGGCTATTTTCAGAGTCACAATAAAACCGGTCCTTTTCAGGGCCACAAGATGTACAAATTCCGATTGGGCAACCTCCACGTGGTACATTGAGTAATGCTAATGCCGATGGTGAAACTTCTTAAAAAATATATTATAATTATTGTTCTATTTCTATGAAAACACATACATGCATACGTACATACATATACACAAACATATACACATACATATACACACACACATGTATACATGTATATATGTATATGCAGCTGATATGCTACTCATGCTACCCATAGAATACCGCACAATTCCTGACTTTCAAACAACACTAGCGCCTAAACGACGCTATAAATCAATTTGGTGCAATGATAACTTTTATCAGCGTGACGGAAGCTACCATTTCCCAAAGTTTCAGACAAATTCACCGGCACCCAATTTCCATAAGGTTTGTGCGGGGTCCTTTGAACGTAACAAATTTACTCAGGTCTTACCTGTACACATCCTCATTGATCGAGTACTCCGATTCTATCGAGAAATTGCACATTCGCCCGTCCAAGTGGATAATATACGGACATGACCTCACGACTACCTCGAACAACTCTCCAACTGCAACAATTTTATTGCTGTTTTTATACTGAAGTGCAGATCGTTGAAGAATATATCAATTTATTATTGAAATCGTTATATACTAGGTGCGCAACTAAGTTTCCGGGTTTCACACATGGATGGCGCTAACGACACATGTAGTCGACATGCGAGGGTGGTCCGATAAGTACTTAGCCTACAAAAGAAAAACGAAAATTTTGGAAAAGTGGCGATTTATTTCTCAACATAGTCTCCTTTTAGCTCGATACACTTGACCCAGCGATGCTCCAACTTCTTTAACCCGTCTGAAAAATACGTTTTCTCGAGGTCTGCAAAATAGGCCTCCGTGGCGGCGATGACCTCCTCATTCGACTCAAATTTCTGCCCGGCAAGTGACTTTTTCAAGTTTGGAAACAAAAAGAAGTTGCACGGGGCCAAATCTGGAGAATACGATGGATGGGGCAGCAGTTCGTAGCCCAATTCGACCAATTTGATCGTGGCGAGGGCGGAGGTGTGAGCCGGTGCGTTGTCATGGTGGAAGAGCACTTTTTTCTTCATCAAATGGGGCCGTTTTCTCTGCAATTCGGCGTCGAATCGGCCCAATAATTCGGCATAGTACAGCCCTGTGACCGTTTTGCCCTTCTCCAGGTAGTCGATGTAGATCACACCTTGTGAATCCCAGAAAACGGTGGTCATCACCTTTCCGGCCGATAGGACAGTCTTCGCCTTCTTCGGAGCACGTTCGCCGGATTAAGTCCACTGTTTCGACTGTTCCTTGGTCTCTGGTGTGTACCAGTGGATCCATGTTTCGTCGACGGTCACGAAACGACGCAGAAACTCCTTCGGATTGCGTTTAAACAGCGTCAAACACTGCTCTGAAGTGGTCTCACGGTTGCGCTTGTTGTCCGGAGTGAGCAAACGCGGCACCCATCGCGCCGACAGCTTTCTCATGCCCAAAATTTCATGCAGGATATGACCCACGCGGTCTTTTGAGATGCCTACTGTCTCAGCTATCTCGCCTTCAATCGGCAGTCTGCCAATACGAGATCGTGGATTTTTGTCATGTTATCCTCCGTGGTAGCCGTTTTCGGGGCACCTGGGCGTGGCTCATCAAAAACCGACGTGCGACCACGTTGAAACTCGTTAAAACAATTTTTGCCATCGAAGGAGAAGAGTCACCGTACACAGTATCCAAGCGCTCTTTGATTTCGCTGCGTAATTTCCCTTCCAAAAACAAGAATCGAATCACCGACCGATATTGCTCTTTTTCCATTTTTCTAAAATCCGCGGACACGCCCGCTTCCATACGCGGTCAAAACAAAACTACGAGTCCGATTCGGCTGAAATTTCGACAGTAGCCGTCTACGAGAATGTATTACACGATAGTAAATTTCTCTTGCGATAGTGGCGCCATCGGGCGGTGAGGCTAAGTACTTATCGGACCGCCCTCGTACATGTCAGAAGTTGTGTTTTTTTATAGCTTGGACATCTGTTAACAAGTCGTAATACCAACACATATCGCAACGCAAAAATATTTTTTCTAACAACAAGATGTCGAGTTTTGTGCCAAATAAACAGCATTTGCGGGAAGCTTTGCTTTTCTGCTTTAACTTGAAAAAAAGTGCAGCTGAAGACGTTTGCTTGAGGAGGCCTACGGCGAACATGCACCGTCGAAAACTACCTGTGAAGATTGCTTTAAACGCTTCAGAAGTGGCGATTTCGACACTGAGGGCAAGGAGTGCTCCGGAAGACCAAAACTAATTGAGGACGCCGATCTGCAGGCGTTATTGGATGAAGATGATACGCAAACACAAGATCAACTTGCGGACGCATTAAACGTGACTTGCCAAGGTATTTCCAAACGTTTACATGCCATGGGAAAAATTCAAAAGGAAGGAAAGTGGGTGCCGCATGAGTTGACTGAGAGACAGATGGAAAATCGAAGAGCCACTTCCGAAATTTTGCTTTTGCGGCATGAAAGAAAGAGTTTCCTGCATCGAATTGTTACTGGCGATGATAAGTGGATATATTTCGAGAATCCCAAACGCAAAAAATCGTGACTTTCACCTGGCGAAGCATCAACATCGACGGCACGGCCAAATCGCTTCGGAAAGAAGAGAATGCTCTGCGTTTGGTAGGACCAGAAAGGAATCGTGTACTATGAGCTGCTGAAACCGGGCGAAACTGTCAATGGGCATCGCTACCGACAACAACTGATCAATTTGAACCATGCATTGCTCAAAAAACGGCCAGAATGGGACACGAGACACGAATGAGTGATATTGCAGCACGACAACGCTCCATCGCATTTCCATCGTCCAGGACACTATCGAAACGCTGAAATGGGATCTGCTACCGTACCCGCCGTATTCGCCAGACCTGGCCCCTTCCGATTATCACTTGTTCCGGTCGATAGCGCATGGCTTGGCTGGGCAACACTTGGCCAATTTCGAAGAAGTGCAAAATTGGTTGGATGAATGGTTTCGATCCAAAGACGCGTCGTTTTATCGTCGCGGTATTTATATATTGCCAGAGAGATGGCACAAATGTATATCTAGCGAGGGATGATACTTTGAATAAACTATTTTTTGTATTTCTCTTGAAATTTTCCATTTTTCATTGATCAAAAAAACCCGGAAACTTTAATAGTTGCGCACCTAGTATGTATAAGATATCTGACACAAGATATAATAATACTTATGTGCAAAACTTTGCATAATTGTTTAGAAGTAGTAATGAACATTATATTCAATTTTATATGTTCTATCTGCACACGACCATTGTATATAACGTCAGACACCCTATACAGGGTGTCCAATTTTAATTGATCACCCTTCTGAACTTTGCAGGGAGTGGTCGTAGAGAAAAATATTTCAGACAAAAGTTGTATGGTTTCAAGGATACAAAACAACTATATCAGTTTGTTTACAGATGGTATCACTTTCGAGATATTCACTGATTATTACTTTTCTTAAATGGGAACCCCTACTTTTTATTATATCATCTTTTTCTATCAATTAATTTGAACAACTTTTGTCTGAAACATTTTTCTATTTGCCTAATATTTTTGGAGATATTTAAGGAAAATTTGGTAACTTTTTCAATATTTAACTTATACTATATCTCACTAACTATTTGTCAGAAGAAAAAATAGTATTAGGCTTTTTTACTCTATTTGGTCTCAAGAATGTATTGTTATAATAGCGCCTTGACTTTTGTTAATTTGATGATTTTGAAATTTCTAAAGCTTCATAAATTAACAAAAATTAGGACATTATTGTTAAGGCTATACCGGCTGGTCCAAAATCGTTGTTCGACACATCGAGATCTAAAGCTTCTAGTTTCACGCAACCGGAAGAGAACATCTGAGCAAGCGCTATGCCGGCTGCTGAACTTAATTCACAGCCGCTGATGTTGAGTATTTCCAGACTTTCGTTTCTTATTAGGACTGAAAATTAAGAAAATGTCTAAATAAAGACTTTTTTATAAATAAACAACATTTTTATAAGTCACTTATCTCCTAAGTAATACTTATACAGGATATTGCATCACATATAGATCAGTATGATAGGTTATCTATTTGTTTTACTGGCAGTTAGTGGTTTCAGTGTGGATTTAATGGATTTTGGCGATACCCAACACTTGCACAACATTCAATTAAATATATCGTTTAGCTTGCTTGTTAATAAAAGTATTGACAAATAATACGTTTGAAGAGTTAATTAAGGGTTAACGTCAAGAGAGTTAAACTATGAACGTTTAATTAGGATTCAATTGTACAAATGATGTAATGTTAACCTCGCTACACAAACTCGCGTTCTCAACCGCAACATGTCAACCCTATTTGACGACTGTATGTGCTCTCTTGTTTCTTTTCATTAATACGTTGTCACGGGGAATTACTATTCACTTGTACAGGACTCAATGGCTACGTTCAGCAGAGAAAGCTGCTTTGTAACTGTTGTAAAATTCGTGAGTCTAATTAGTGCATGCTTTCAGATCCAGCCAAATTTAAGAGCATACGCCAATTAGATTCATGAATTTTACAACAGTTGCAAAGCAGTTTTTTCTGTTGAACGCAACCAATGCCTTGTCCTCACCGAGACCAACGATTGGAATTGATTTCCATACCGATCTTTGCCCTTGAAAATATGGGCGCAACAATATCTATTTATTGTAAGTTTACGCTTACCAGCAAAATAGGTAGATGATTCATTACACTTAGTTGTATATGATGTTACACTCTGCATACAACCAAGACAGAAACGCTATACTTTTCAGAATCTCGATATTAGAATTTTTTAGATAACTGTTCTAATTAACTATATATTAGGTCAATCGGAAAGTTGCGTCCATTTTTTTGCAAAACTTATGGCTTTATTTAAGAAACAAAATGAAAAAGTACATCAATCAAAATATTGTCCATCGTTAGCGATGACTTTTTTCCATCTTTCGGTCAGCAAGTGAATTCCGCGGCGAAAAAATAATTCATCTTTAGAGGCTATCCAGTCAGAGACCCATTTTTCAACGTCTTCATTAGAATTGAAACATATGTCAGCAAGTGCGTGTGCCATCGACCGAAATAAGTGGTAGTCGGAAGGGGCACAGTCTGGTGAATAAGCCGCATGGGGTAACGCTTTCAAGCGAAGTGCTTCTAATTCCTTGATAGATTTCCTTGATAATTTCCTTGATTAATTTCCTTGATAGATTTTGTGACGTGAGGCCAAGCGTTGTCATGAAGCAAAATCACTTTATGCTGTCTTGTTTCATATTCTAGTCATTTTTCGTGCAATGCTCGGCTCAAACGGATCATTGTTCTCTGTAGAAATCCCCTGTGACTGCTTGACCACTTTTCAACAGCTCATGGTACAGCACATTCTGATGCCATCAAAAAAGAGCATTGCCTTCTTTCTGTGGATATTTCGCTTTGGCGTCGATGTTGAGGGTTGGCCGGAATCGCAAATAGTTTTTTGACATTTGGGGTTGTCAAAATAAATTCATTTTTCATCCCCAGTGACGATGTAAAAACCTCTTTCTTTGTTGCCTAGCAAGCAGAATTTCGCAAGTGATTTTTCGCTTTTCAATGTTTCTTACCTTCAGTTCATATGGAACCCATTTTTATTCCTTGTAAACCTTTCCTAAGGCTTTCATATGATCGGAAATGACAGATTGAGCACAATTTAATGTTTCTGCAAGTTGTTTTGCGTTTGACATGGATCTTCGTCCACCAATGCTTGCAATTCTTCGTCTTCGAATACTCTTGGCCGTCCAGAATGTTCTTTGTCCTCTACATCAAAATCACCACTTTTAAAGCATCGAAACCATTCTCTGCATGTTTTATCGGAAGGAGCATTATCACCGTACCAGGTATAAATATGAAACCGGAATTTGCCAATAGATGGCCCTAGCTGTCAATCAATAGTTACCGTTAAACCGCGTCATTGGCGCCATTTCCATTTGTTGACATCTGACAAAGATTTTCAACTCACAACAATACAAGTTTCATACAACAGCATAGTTTGTAATAGCGTTGAACATGTCAAATTTTGTGCCTGGAAGCTACGATTTGCGGACAGCATTGATTTTCTGTTACCATTTGAAGAAAATTGCTGCAGAATCGCATCGAATACTTATCGAAGCTTAGCTTCGAAGGTGAACATGCTCTTGGTAAATCGCAGTGATTTGAGTGATTTAAAAATTTCAAACGTGGCGATTTTTACGTGAGAAGTGAAGAACGTGGAAGACTACCGAAAAAGTTTGAAGACAGCGAATTGCAAGCATTGTTGGACGAGGATGACGCTCAAACGCAACAACAACTCGCGGATCAATTAAATGTGACACGAGAAGCCGTCTCCATACGTTTGAAAGCCATGGGAAAGATCCAGAAGATGGGAAAATGGGTTCCACATGAACTGAATGAAAGACAGCAGGAAAACCGAAAAACCACTTGCGAAATGCTGTTCGCCAGGTACAAAAGAAAGTCATTTCTCCATCGAATTGTGACTGGCGATGAAAAGTGGATATATTTTGAGAATCCTAAGCGTAAAAGATCATGGGTAACTCCAGGCGAACCATCAACATCGACTGCAAGGCCAAATCGCCATGGACGGAAGACAATGCTGTGTTTGATGGGATCAGAAGGATGTAATATATTATGAGCTGCTAAAACCTGGTGAAACCGTTAATACTGAACGCTACCGACAACAAATAATCGATTTGAATCAAGCTTTGCGTGAAAAACGACCAGAATATCAAAAAAGGCAACACAAAGTAATTTTATTTCATGATAGTGCACCATCACACACAGCAAAACTAGTCGAGGAAACGATTGAGGCGTTTAGTTGGGAAATACTTTCGCATGCGGCTTACTCACCAGACTTGGCTCTGTCCGATTATTATTTATTTGCATCGATGGGACACGCACTTGCTGAGCAGCGCTTCACTTCTTACGAAAATGTACGAAAATGGCTCGATGACTGGTTTGCCTCAAAAGAGCAACAGTTTTTTTGGCGTGGCATCCACAAATTATCAGACAAGTGGAAAAAATGTATAGCTAGCGATGAGCAATACTTCGAATAAAAGATTTTTTATCATTTTCATATAATAAACGTGTATTTTATGTACAAAAATTCCGGTTTTATATTTATTAGGTGTACAAATGAATAATCCAAATTATTTAAACAGTTATGAAATCAATTTTAAATTGAATAGATTTTCTCGCTCTTTTGTGATTATGCAATGTTGACATATAGCTATTAAAAAGAACATATAGTTTGGCCCAACATAACCTTCAAAAGTATTCAGTTCAGTACAGTCGAAAATGGCAACAGATAAGGATAGGAAGCATATGCGACACTGCATTCTTTACGAATTCCAACAAGGAAAAAATGCTGCAAGAGCGTGCGAATCGATTTGCTCCTTTCTCGGCGAACGTATTGTATAGTACGATGTGTACGCATTTTGGTTTAAGCGGTTTAAAAGCAGTAATTTCAGTCTAATCGACAAATAACACCCTGGAGGCCCTCCGAAATGCGATAATGATGATTTGGTACAAATGCTCGCTGAGAATTCGGCACAAACACAAAAAGAGCTTGCAGAACAGTTGGGAATAACGCAGCAAACGATTTCCAAACGCCTACATGAGATGGGAAAGATCCAGAAAGAAGGAAAATGGGTTCCGCATGAACTCACTGAAATCAACAAAAATCAACGAGTGGCAGCGTGTCTTTCTCTTCTCAATAAGCAGCGTCGAAAGTCTTTCTTGTGGAAAATCGTTACGGGCGATGAGAAATGGATACTTTATGACAATCCGAAACGCAGAAAGTCATGGGTAAATCCCGGCGAATCATCAAAATCGGTCGCAAAACCCAATCGCATCGGAAAGAAGGTTCTTCTCTACATTTGGTGAGATATCAAGGGCGTGCCTTATTATGAGTTGTTGGAACCGCGTGAAACAGTTACTGCGGACTGCTACCAACGTCAATTAATCTGCTTGAGTCAAGAATTGGAACGAAAACGCCCGTATACTGGCAAAGGAGAACGTCCAGTGAAATTGTTGCATGGCAACGCCAGGCCACACATTGCTTCCAATACAAAAGATACCATAATGAGTCTTGGCTGGGACGTCTCGCAGCACCCGGCGTATTCACCAGACATTGTTCCATCCGATTATCACTTGTTCCGGTCGATGCAACACGCCTTGTCCGATATGCACTTCCAATCAGTGGATGAGATCCGAAAATGGCTTGACGACTTTATCGTGTCCAAAGATGTAACATTTTTCCGAGATGGAATTCATCAGCTGGCTGAAAGATGGCTTAAAGTTATAGAAAGTAACGGCGAATACTTTGATTGAACAATTTAATTTACTTTCTTTTAAAATAAACCTTGAATGTAGCTGAAAAAATTGGATTATCCATTTGTACACCTAATACATACCTGGTAAACTTCTACAAGCATTCGATGAGCTTTAGCTGCAGTTTTCTTCTAATTGAAGCAATAGATTATCATTTCGCGCCAAATAACGCTTATTTGGCTCGCAAATTTTGACATTTTCGATGCAATAATAAAAAAACAATGTTATTGATGCAAGCGTATACTTTTATGTACTGAACGTTATTGACAGATGTCAAAACAAATCATTAAGCTTCATTTAGATATCAGAGATTAACGACAGTCCTAGTTATAGCTACTTGCCGCTAGATGGACGGAACTTACCGATTTATCTAATAAAAATAATAAAGATGAACTTTTCTATATTTTTATGCTAGGGATGATTTTATCGTATGAATAAAGACATCTTAAACCAGCAATTTAAATCCTAAATCCTGATGATTTAAAATTATTACATTTATAATTACATTATAGTTCATTTATATTTACATTATAGTTCAAAAATTATTATATTATTATATAGTTATAAATTAAATTAAAATTATATTATCTTTATTTTAGCGATCTTAGGTAAAACTTTCAGAAACGTTCATATTTCGATTTGGATGAAATTTTGTGAATAAATTCTTTTTAGATAAAAAATGTATATTAGAAGGATTTTTTGCGCTTCAAAACATTTTTTCATATTTTCTATATACAGGGTGGGGAGTTATAAATTTACAACCCGAAGTGTGAAAGTAGATTGGGTTAAGACAAACATAAAAGTCCTATACCGTTTTGCGAGATTTACTATAATTATCGAGTTATTAATGACAAAAGTCTGAGGAGTGGGAACGCGCCGATATAGATGATTGGAGAAGCGTTGCGGCTGCTTAGGCCACAGCATGGCCCACTCGACCTAGCCACTGCTGGCGGCCTGCGGCGAGATGTATGTCCGGCGAGATAAAACAACGAATAGCGGCGCATTGTCTTTCCCCTCGCCATGCACCGGTAACAGTTATTGGATCGACTGGGCCGCGCTGCGGCCTAAAGAGCTGCAACGCTTCTCCAATCATCTATGCCGGCGCGCTCCCATTCCTCAGATTTTTGTCATTAATAACTTGATAATTATTGCGAATCTCGCAAAACGGTATGGGACTTTTATGTTTGTCTTAACCCAATTCACCTTCATACTTCGGGTTGTAAACTTATAACCCCTCACCCTATATAATAACGTACTCTTCTGCAATGATCTCAATTTTGATATATGTTATCAAGATCATTGATCTATGTAATATTCAACAAGTTTTAGTCATCGTCTATTTATTAAAAAGTTATTAACAAAAGAAGTTTGAAGAACATGCCAGTTAATCGGTATCGAAAAACATACACTGTCCGTCCAATAGAAATGTGATTATTGCAAAATGAAGTACAAGACGTTATTTATTTTTAGTTTCTATTATTTTTTATTCAAAATAGTCTCTCCTTGTGAGTCAATACATCGCGCTAGAAGCGGTCGTAACATTTTTTTAACCACTTCTGATACTTATTTTTCGAAATTATCTCTAAAGGCGCGAACGAAGCCTTTTGGATACTTGAAATCGTGTCGAAATGCTTTCTTTTCATCGGCAATTTCAGTTTTGGGAACAACCAAAAGTCGTACAGAGCTAAATCAGGCGAATACAGGGCACGATCAAGCACCATGAGCATACTTTTCTTGGCCACGAAATAGCGTGTAATCTTGCTTTTATGCGCCGATGTTATTGTCGTGTAACAAATATCATGTCCTTTGCTCCCAGTATTCGGGTCGAACTCGAAGAATCCTGGCCTGGGGGAACAATTCAGAACACCCAAGTAATAGTCGGCGTTCGTGAAAGGAGGGCGTATTAGGTAGTGACGGGACGCCGTGCATTCGGGACCTGCATTTTATTTTCGTTTCGAAGAGAGAAAAATATCGAGAGCACGGTAGTCGCTAGACCGGAAATCGAACCCGGGTCTTTTGCTTCGGGCGACTGCTCTAAACCACTAAGCTACCTGACGCTCCACACTCACGACATTCTCCTCTCCCTAGATAATGGATAGTCTATTACAATAGATAATGGATATCCAAGTAATAGTCGGCGTTCATCGTTTGACCTTCTGGCACGAATTTCTTATGGATAATTCCTTTGGAATCAAAGAAAATGGTGAGCAGAGTTTCTATTATCACGAAATCTTGTAACCACAAAAACGTTCTTACGATTCATTGCTTTACTACAATAAACAATTTTAACTATTTCGAAAATTTCTGTGGCACTTTTATCCAATTTAAAACAAAATTTATCGTTAGCACATTACTCCATTGTTGTTTTTTCGACCGACGCTCGAAAGATACTGTCATTACATTTTCCATTGGACAGACTGTGTATGCTTTTTTATTAGTACGTAGAAACAATACAATATAGTGTTTTGCTCTCTATCCCATGAGAAACTAACTTAACCTCATTTAACACTTTGATGGCTGCATATTTTGTTCGTTGGCTGTCATCATTTGACGCCGGTACATTATCGTGTAAGTCCTACTTTCTAACGCCAACACTTTTTGCTTAATTTTTCTCGGTATTTTATGAAAATCTGCGCTAAATATATCTTTATAAATTAAATTTTACCATATAATCTTAACTTAAACAATAAATTTTATTTTATTAAATATTTATTATACAAATTATTTACTATCAATTGCCGCGAGTAAAAAAAATAAAATCACGCACGCATGATCAACTGCAGGCGACAAAGCGAAATCACGTGAGCGTGACAGCAGCTGGTCACCAATGGGCTCGCGAAATTACATATACTTGACAACGGCTGGTAAATGATAGATTCGCGAAATCGCGTATACGTGAAAGCGGTCATCAAAGTGTTAACTCAACCTATACTACACTGCTCAAAAGAATTATGGCATGGATAATTTATTGCCAAAAATTGGCCAACTTTGACTGGCGATTACTTCGCGAAAAATTACTGTAGACTAATGATTTTCTTTTCAAAATAAAGCTTGAAGTCTCTTGAAGTGCATCGCATGCAAAAAATGGAGATACATTCTTAAAGCAGAGACTTCAAGCTTCATTTTGAAAAGAAAATCATTAGTCTACAATAATTTTTCGCGAAGTAATCGCCAGTCAAAGTTGGCTAATTTTTGGCAATAAATTATCTATGCCATAATTCTTTTGAGCAGTGTATATTACTAGTATTAATACACAGTGTTCGTTATTGGCCAAACAAATCAGAATGTTACCAACAAAAATAACTTGCAAGCAACGTAAATAACGTGTACTGTTGATGCAATACACAGTCAAGGATACCAATACAGGATACAGTCAAGGATGCAATACACAGTTGGTGATAACAGTATATTGATAGTCAAGGACATAATAATGACAATATACACCAAGATAAATATCATCGCAATGTTGTATGTTAATATAAACTCTAGTCATAATTATTTTTCAACAAAAAAAGACAAAAAGTTTCAAGCACACGTACATCCTTGCATCCGTCAAATATGTATTATCCAAGAAATGTTATCTTGCATGCAAATGTTCTATGAAAATTGTTATTTAGTGTTGTATAAAAAATATTATTTTTTAATATCTCCTTCAAAAATAATTAAATCTCAAATAATTCTGTCAACTGTTAGCGAGGAAAGGACAGGGTGTCCGGAATCCGGGAAAAATTTTGGATACCCTGTATGTGCACAAAATAGTGGAAGATACAATCATTTGATAAAAGCATGTCCGGCAGAATTCGATAAATTTATTTTAATAACTTAAATAAAATACAAACTATAACTTAAAACAAAATATAAGCACATTACTTAATTAAAACTGTGATGTTTTATTATTAATAACTTGCTCTGTCACTTTTATTAAATGAATAATTATTTGGTATCTCCGAAGCATAGGTTCAATTTTATGGCGTATTCTTGGAGGTAAAACTCTTCAGATCAATTTAACTTGTCGAATTCTTGATTTTTCAAATGATCTTTCCCTGAAGCTTAAGCTTCATCCAGGACCAAATGTGTTCGATGGAATTTACATCCTGTGATTGTGATGGTCAATCCAGTAACTCAATATTATTTTCTTGTTTTCATGTGATACAAAAATGACTTTGATGTTTGAGGTCATTATCCTCTTGTAGTATTCATTTTTTGTTTTTCTTTATAAACCATTTTTAGGCAGATGGTAATAAAATTTTCTCATAAATTTTGACTAGTTTAGCAGTATATAAATTATCTGTGAAGATATGCAAAGTGCCAAATCCTTGCTTTGAGAAGCAACTTTGAGACATGTTTTTTTACCGGATATTTAACGGTACGTTGGACAAGTCTATTGGTAGGGGTACACCAAATTTGATAAAAGTATTTATCCAAAAAGAAGCTTCGTCGGAAAAGAATTACATTGCCCCAATCATGGTTCATATTTTCTTGGGCTCAAGCAATTCTTTTCTTTACCTGTTTTTCGAACAGTAGATATTTCTTCACTGTGCTTCGATATTTCTCATTATGAGCATGTAGACATCTTCTTATTGTGTCTCATTATTGTGATATATTTAAATCTCTTCGTTATTGCTGCTGGTTCATTTCGCAACGATAAGCGAGTATTGTAATAACAATAGAGAAATTGTAAACAATAGCTGGGGCGCCTAGGTTAACTGGGCTGCATTTTTGCTCAAGTGGTTGCAACGCTTCTCCAATCATTTAATTCGATGTGCGCTCTCTCATTAGATTTCTGTTATCAATGACTCGATAATTATTGTGAATATCACATAACAATATGGAATTTTTGTTGTTTTGTTCTTAACCTGTTCTCTGTCTGCATGAGTTCTGCAAAATTTGTTCTAGGAAATGCAAATATCAGACGAAATTTATGGACGAAACAACGTACCTCAAAGTTTAACTTATATATATCTCTTAATTTATATTAATTAATACTTATTATTAAATATTAATTGGCTTATTATCTACATTTAATTGCTAACCAAGCACAAAACAAAGGATTTTTTGTAGCGAGTAGTTAGAGGAGGGTGATGAAAAGTGGATCTGTTTTGACAATACTATTAGATGCTTGAATTAATTCTCGTTATTTTTTGTAATAAAAACTCATATTTATTTCAAAAGAACGGTACATAATATTTTATTCAAAGTATTATCCTTTAGAAGCTATGACCTTTTCATACTTTTCGGATAACACATGAATTCCATGGTAGGAAAATTCAGGTTCTTTTGAGGCGATCCAGTCATCGAGCCATTTTTTGATATCTTTGAAAGATCTGAAGTACTGCTCAAAAAGGCCATGCTGCATCGACCGAAACAAATAGTAATCTGAAGGAGCAATGTCTGGTGAATAGGGCAGGTGGGGTAAAACATCCCATCCAAGTGTCTCCAAGATTTCTTTCGCTGGTTTTACGTACAACATGTGATCTAACATTGGAGAAGAATAATTTTGTCATGTCTTTTGGCGTATTGTGTTTTTCCTTGAGTGCTTGATTCAAATTGAATAATTGTCGTCGGTAATGTTCAGCATTAATGGTTTGACTCGGTTGTGGTAGCTCATAATACACTTACACCGACTTGATCCCACTAATGCACAGCATGACTTTCTTTCCATGAATATCCTATTGTGATGTTGATATTGATGGTTCGCCGGGACGCACCCATGATTTCTTACGCTTAGGATTGTCGTAACGAATTCATTTTTCATTGCTAGTCATAATTCGATGCAAAAACGACTTCCGTTTTTGTCTTTGAAGCAGCAATTTACAAATAGTTAAACGTTTCGCAATGTCTCTTTCTCTCAATTCATGTGGGACCCAGTTTCCCAGCTTCTGGATCATTCCTATTGCTTTCAAATGTTTGCTAACGATTGACTCATCAACATTTAGCGTTTCCAACAACTCTTTGAGCGTCTGACATGAATCTTCTTCCAGTAATGCCTTCAATTATCCATCTTCAAACTTTTTCGGCTGACCAGGGCGCTCTTTGTCATTCACGTCAAAATCGTTGTCTTTGAATCGTCTAAATCAGTCTCTGCAAATTGTTTCAGATGGAGCATGCTCCCTATAAGCCTTCAAGCAAATGATGACTTTCAGCAGCAGATTTCTTGAAATAAAAGCAGAAAAGTATTGCTTCCTGCAAATGCTTTTTTTTTAGTACAAAACCCGACATTTTCAATGTAATAAAAAATTGTGTTCTTTGTGCACTCCTATATCTATGATCTAATGTCACACACTGATTATTAAAACCTACTGACAGTGCTTTCGTATACATCAGCGGTCACTTTCGGCCATATTACAACCATAATTATAATAATATCAGGTTCTTTTATGTAGTTAGTGCGACTAAAGAGAAATATTTTATGAGCTATTATCACCGGGATAGACAGTTACAGAAGATTTCTACAACAATAATCATGGCATTTAAACCAAGCTATGAAAGAAAAACATTCTCAAATAACTGCGAATCAATGCAAAATTATTTTCGTGATAGCATCAGGCCGCATATTGCTGTTGCAATTAAAGAGGCATTCGAGTTAGATTGGAAAGCTATATCGCACCCAGCATATTCTCCAGACATCGCCTTATCTGATTTTCATTTATTCAAACCAATGCAGTATGGTCTATCCGATTCACTATTCCGAAATACTGACAAAGGTAAAAATAGGTCTATTAATAGATTGCCTGAAAAGATGAGTTATTTTATCGGCGCGAGATCAAACCATTATCTGATTGCAAAATATTATTATAAACAGTAACTAATATATTAATTAAAATATTATATATCATTTCATTGTTATTAATAAATAAACATGAGTTTAATACGAAACTTTGCAAGCACCTAATACAAAATAAAGGCACAATTTCTATTAAACATTCTTTTCTATATAAGATAACATTTTTTGGATAACTCATATACAACGCGGGGACATATATATTTGGTACCTGTTTTCCTTTCTTAAAATTATTATTCTTACAAGGAGAGTCTCACAACTGTCCCTCACCGATTTGAATGGGCTTCAAATATGTTGTAGAGCATCAAAAACTAAGGGATACATATTTTTTTATATCGGTTTCGGAGCATGTTTAGGGGGTGAAAGCACCCCTTGAAAAAAATAGCCGTTATCGTTTTTATCAAATATTTTCTAAATTATGAGTCATATGAAAAAAAGTTTCAGACAAAAGTTTTGCAATATTTTATGCTCTTTGCAACCATGTGTTCAGTTTTTAAAAATTTCAAATGTTGAACTACTTCCCCCCCTCTCGTTACTCTGGCAAAATTTTTAAGCTTTTGTAACGACAAAAATTGTAGAGCATTAAATACCAAATCCATCCATGTATAATATTAGAAAATGGTATTTAATATTTTGGACAAAACGCAATGAGAAAGCTTTATGATATATGTGCCGCACTGCCCGAGTAGATAGATATTGTAGGTAGATACGCTGTGATATTTCTCTACAATTGCACTATGCTTCACGACTGCTTGTACATATTTTCTTATGCTACGATTAATCGTAATGATATGATATACAATATTACACGAAATAAAAATGCTTGATGAAAACGTGAACAATAGAATAATTTGCATATATAACAGCAAATGTGTGTGCAGCAGCCGGTGTGAAGTTGGCACCTCATTTTGTAGCACCGCAAGTTTTAGCGATAGTTCCATTGGCACCCACAATAGTTCTACAGTTCCTGATAGGTTATACCAATAGTTCTGTCGAATTAGTTAACAAAATGGCAGTTTGAAAATATGAGGTGCTAACTTCCCGTAGCACCGCAACTTCCAAAAAAACCAATTTCAAGCACGAAATTTTATAGTTCTAGAATAGTTCTATAGTTCCTGATATCTTTTAGGAATAGTTTCGGCTTCTAACCAATTTTAAATAATTTTTGAAACTCAGCGCCAGCACCGCATCACAAGAGTAAAGTATCAGTTTGCTGGCAGTTCCAGCCGACTTCTGGGTTTCTTTTAGTAGTTCTACAATAGTTCCAACGCTTTAGATTGGTCCCGCCGCGGGTGCCGGCTTTTAACTATTTTTAAATAATTTTTGAATCTCAGCGCCAGCACCGCAAAATAATCCAGCAGACACATACTTTACTCTTGTGATGCGGTGCTGGCGCTGAGGTTCAAAAATTATTAAAAAATAGTTAAAGCCCGGCACCCGCGGCGGGACTAACCTAAAGCGTTGGAACTATTGTAGAACTACTAAAAGAAACCCAGAAGTCGGCTGGAACTACCAGCAGACACATACTTTACTCTTGTGATGCGGTGCTGGCGCTGAGATTCAAAAATTATTTAAAAATAGTTAAAGGCCGGCACCCGCGGCGGGACTAACCTAAAGCGTTGGAACTATTGTAGAACTACTAAAAGAAACCCAGAAGTCGGCTGGAACTGCCAGCAAACTGATACTTTACTCTTGTGATGCGGTGCTGGCGCTGAGTTTCAAAAATTATTTAAAATTGGTTAGAAGCTAGAACTATTCCTAAAAGATATCAGGAACTATAGAACTATTCTAGAACTATAAAATTTCGTGCTTGAAATTGGTTTGTTTGGAAGTTGCGGTGCTACGGGAAGTTAGCACCTCATATTTTCAAACTGCCATTTTGTTAACTAATTCGACAGAACTATTGGTATAACCTATCAGGAACTGTAGAACTATTGTGGGTGCCAATGGAACTATCGCTAAAACTTGCGGTGCTACAAAATGAGGTGCCAACTTCACACCGGTTGTGCAGCATCGCTATTTGTACAAAAGCTCCAAATGTATATTTTCTTCATTTAATGTGTAAAATTTATGTTCACTACAATCTGAAAGGTATGTCGATTAAGGATAATTAAAATGATTAAAAAAGTATTTCATGCAATGCACGTGAAATAATGAAACACATTATCATCAGCCTAATTAGAAAACCTCCTAACTTCAATTTTTGACAAAATTAAGATACTCATTTTGTTTGATTTATCTCGTTGACTTTGATCGAATAAAATGAGTCTCAATTTTGTCAAAAATTGAAATTAAGAGGTTTTCTAATTAGGCCGACGTTATGTTACCTCTGCAAGCGTGTAGTGTGACAATACAATATATTTTATTAATTGCTGAATGAAACATAACGAAGGGCTTAACAAAAATTATGGAGTAATAGTTTATAGGATAGAGAGGAACAATACAGTAAATTATAGAAGAATAACACGTTATTATGCAGGGTGTTATAAAAGTCCCGGAAGAGCAGAATAACTCAAAAAACATGAGTTCTGGAAAAAATGCGAAGTACTGAGTTTTTATGATTTTTCCCTGGCTATCTGACGGTGACCTTGGATTTGACCTTGACAATGACCTTGAAGGTCAATTCAAGGTCAGGTCAACTTTTTTAAATAGGATCCCATACTTTTGACCCCAGAAATGAAAAGAGCGGAAAATTTGACGTTCAGATATGACCTTGAACACTGCAAAATTTGACCTCTGAAGGTCATATAAAGGTCTAAGCTTGTTTTAGGCTGAAAACGCGAATATCTTCGAAAATGCACCTGTTAGGGAGCAATGTTACGCATAAGAATAAGAATGTAGATGTCATCGAGAGACATTCAGCCGTGACCCTGCCCCTATTCTTAAGGTCATGAGTTAAGATTATTATTAAGGTCAAACCGGACTTTTTAGGACTGAAAATCCATACTTTTGACCTAAAAGTGTCAAGATTGAAAAATTTTACGTTCGGATATGACGTTTCAGATATGACCAGTAACTTCTTGCACACTACGTTTGCTTTAGTTGTGATATTACGAACTAAAATATGTAATTTGTGATTTAAGCTAATAGATTTAGTTGAAGAACAAACGTTTCTTTTAAAAACAATAGTGAATAATACGTTCTCCCTTTAATTTTCGGTACCATATGTTTTGTAGATTTTTATAGTAGATTTTTTGTTCGTTTTATTGTTCGGGTCTGTGCCCTCCACGTTCTGTCCGTGAGATTGCCATGGGCTATGAGGACGAGAAAAACTGTTCTTCTTCTCAGATTCAATATAATTTATTATCCACTTTGGCGCTTCTCAAAATGAATCGAATATAATAAGCGATCTCCTTGAAAGGCTACTAATTATGTCTAATGGCGAACTTCTTCCTTTTACGCGCGTGTTTTCTTGTGTGGTCGTGCCCAAAAAGCTTTGCTTCTTGCTTCACCTCCGCTTGGGTGGCGGAGTGTGTGCGACGGAAATTACCGATGAGAGACGAATAGGCACGAAGAGACTCCCGCAATGTTACCGGGAGGTTCCAAGCAAGCAACGCGAAAAAACGTATTCGACATTTTTATTCATTACTGCTTGCGTTCTTTATACAGTTTAAAATGCTTTTTCTTGTTGTGTTCATTTGTAATCATATGATGTTGCCATTTCTTCTGTTACTGGCAACATTTTAAGATTAATACACGTACATATGTAAGATGTTTAGCGTAACAATCCATACGATTTTTTAGATTCTTCTAATAGTTTAAGGAAAAGGTTGCAAGTGAATTTTCAATTGCTTCATGTAGGCAATAACAAAAGGTGAAAAAATATTTTTTTCATAAAGAAATCAAAATCACTTTGAATTTTTAAATAGTATCATGCACTTTTTTTACATAATGTATCACATATGTAATAGTATGTTGAATTCATCTTAAAGTCTACAATATTGTATAAAAGTGCCTGGTGTCATTTAAAAAAATTCAGTGACCTTTCTTTATGAAATAACTTTTTTAATTTTTTGTTGTTGTAAGTTGTAGTCTATATGAAGCAGTTAAAAATTTATCTTACAACTTTTTCCTTCAACCGCTGAAAAGATCATGTCTAAAAGACCGTGCGGACCGTTACGTCGAACATTCTATACACTGTATATAGAGAGAATTTTATTACCGTTGAAATATCAGTTACAATATCCACAAACAATATAATTTTCTTTAAATTTTAAACCAATATCATTTACAAAATTACTTTAAATTGACGTGCTTTTTTTTGTTAATATTCATTCCAATAATATTTTTTAAAACAATATTTTGTACAAGAAATACATATATATTTAATAATATGTAATGATTTTTTAATAAATATTTTATAAAAGCTAAACAATATTTAGAATAGATTTTACCCCCACTTAAATTAATTTACATTTTTTTGTTGTTAAAAGTTTTGTTTCTTGTTGTGCTTTAATTGATATCTTTGACATCTTGACATCTTTAAGTATATCTATATAAACATCATTTAATGCTTTATCTAATTTACTTAAACTTTATATCAATATTGATTAAGACGTACATTAATTTCTTTATATATCGTATTATTATATAATAAAGAGATATTATTTTAGTAGTTGAGAGAGAGAGAGAAAGAAAGAGAGCCATGCTTTATAATCAATATAACATCCACAAGAATGACCTAATTTATTTCGATATATTCGGTCGTAACATTTATAAATACGGTATATGAACAGTGATGACCAAAATGATGGAAACTGTTGAAAAATGTGAGGGAAAATGTGTCCACGTCTAGGTTCTTTCGTACATCTACACCGCATAAAATAGGTGCACATAAACATGTGTATCAAGCAGCATTTGTTTCTACTAAAAATCAGGCATTATAATTGCTGAATAGTATGCAAGAAAATGTGTGTACTTACGTTTATTTCTATTTTCTTATATCAAAATATTTTTGTATATATTTGTACATATACCTATATACAAATATATTTAGTGCTGCGCGGATGCTACCTAAAGGATAAATTCGTTATACATTTTTATTATAACTAGGTTATATATATAATACTGAAATATAAATTAAGAAAAATTGCCTTTTGCATATAAGATTTGGAGATTTCAGAATTCATCACATCAATATTAATTAGACTGGCCGCAATTGGAGCTTGCATCCATATTATATAAGAAAAATATCATTACTTTTTCT
This sequence comes from Harpegnathos saltator, assembly GCF_003227715.2. NCBI lineage: Eukaryota > Metazoa > Arthropoda > Insecta > Hymenoptera > Formicidae > Harpegnathos > Harpegnathos saltator. The sequence goes on along the minus strand of NW_020229997.1, from coordinate 251,601 downwards.
ATTACGTCTTTAGTTTTTGAGATATCTCAATTGAAAGATTAACTTGACGCAAAATTTCGAGATAAAGCTAATACAGCTACCACAACATTCATTGTAATGACGTGAATATGCGTCGTCTCTATCATTGAACATTTTTTTTTTTACTTGACATTGCGGCATTATTGTGTCGTTCGATCATACAGTTATAGAAAACTTTATTCTAACTAACAATATGTATTTTAAGTTTATTCAATTATAATGGAAAATTTGATCACAATATTTCAAGACAATATTTCAACATTGGAAAATTTATTCAGCTACTTTTTTTTGAAATGTGAGAATTTTTTATCTGTAATATTTTTCCAATGCTGATTAAATTCAGGAATATCTATATTTAAATATTTTGTGTTTTATTTTTCATTTGTGAATATTTTCTATTATTTTTCATGATAAATAGACGAACAAAATACTTGGGCAACATAACTTTCGAGATCCTTTGAGTCAGTCTTGACTGATGCAAGAGTTCACTTAAAAAGTAATGATTATGTTTTTTTAAATTTGATAGTTTCTTTTATATCTTGTAAACTATTTTCACAATATCTATTTTTTTTTAGTTTCATAGTTTTGATAATTCGAAAATTGAACAAATCTTTGGGAAAATTTAAAAAGGTAATGGTATTCGATAGTTGACGATACGTTATCTCGAAATTATCGTCAACTATCGAATTGATAAATTCGAATTGAATTCAGAAGTGTAAAGCACAGCCTATTATTTCAGTAATAAATAAGTGCGCGTATACTCAGAAAACATCCTTAAGAAATTACGGCGGTGATTTTGCAACGGTAATAGTGAGTTTTATTACACTTTCATGCATTTTTGTATGTAATGGGAGTTTTAGTCACATTTTACCTACTGTAATATGCAATTTATATGCACGTACACGCTGCGATTTGCTAATCGGGCTTGCATTTATTTTAATAATGCAGCATATGGCACACTTTTGATTCACAAGACAATTTCGCTATGCTAATACTTGTGATTATATGGGAGTTACATATTTAGTTTTTATATTCATCAGCAATAAGAACGTCTATTAACCTGGCACAACTCTTTCAGCACAATCGCATGGGACTAGCACAGAAATTTAGTGATCTTTTGTTGCTAATTTGTTGCTCTATTCCCGATTTTGTTGCCCCAGACATTTCGAAGAAAACAGTGACTGTGATAGTTTAACATTAAAGTTAGCACAGCTCCTCGAAAAAAAAAATAAAAAACGAAAAACGAACACATATTTTTAAACTACGATTTTGTTGTTAATTTGTTGCTATATTCCCGATTTTGTTGCTCCAGCCATTTCGAAAAAAAAACAGTGCCGGGGGCCTATTGACGTGTACTAGCTACAAGAGTAAACTACACGGAAAAATTTTGTCGTCCACCCAATTTCAGTCTTAATATGTTGTCCGATTTTGTTGCTCTTAAGATATCCCAGTTTTAAATTTGTTGCTCGCGGTATGTGTTTAAATCATACCCAAGAACCCATAGGTGTATGCTGGCTACAGAAGTAAACTACTCGAAAAAAATTTGTTGCTCGCCCAATTCCGGTCTTAATATATTGTCTGATTTTGTTGCTCTTAAGATATCCCAGATTCAAATTTGTTGCTCGCAGTATATGTTTAAACAACAGCCGAGGACTTACAGGGCTATGCTGGCTACAAGAGTAAACTACTCGAAAAATATTTGTTGCTCACCCAATTTCGATCTTAGTATGTTGCCTGATTTTGTTGCTCCTAGGATATCCCAGTTTCAAATTTATTGCTCGCAGTATATGTTTAAGCAATAGCCGAGAACCTATAGGTGTGTGCTGGCTACAAGAGTAAACTACTCGAAAAGAATTTGTTGCTCGCTCAATTCCGGTCTTAATATATTGTCCGATTTTGTTGCTCTTATGATATCCCAGATTCAAATTTATTGCTCGCGGTATATGTTTAAACAATAGCCGAGAACCTATAGGTGTGTGCTGGGAATTGGGAATTGGGCAAGCAACAAATCTTTTTCGAGTAGTTTACTCTTGTAGCCAGCACAGCCCTATAAGTCCTCGGCTGTTGTTTAAACATATACCGCGAGCAACAAATTTGAAACTGGGATATCTTAAGAGCAACAAAATCAGGCAACATACTGAGACCGAAATTGGGCGAGTAACAAATTTTTTTCGAGTAGTTTACTCTTGTAGCCAGCACACACCTATGGGTTCTTGGGTACTGTTTAAACACATACCGCGAGCAACAAATTAAAAACTGGGATATCTTAAGAGCAATAAAATCAGACAACATATTAAGACCGAAATTGTGTAAGCAACAAAATTTTTCCGTGTAGTTTACTCTTGTAAGCTAGCACACGTCTATAGGCTCCCGGCACTGTTTTTTTTCGAAATGGCTGGAGCAACAAAATCAGGAATAGAGCAACAAATTAGCAACAAAATCGTAGTTTAAAAATATGTGTTCGTTTCTCGTTTTTTATTTTTTTTTCGAGGGGAGCTGTGCTAACTTTAATGTTAAGCTAGCACAACCACTGTTTTCTTCGAAATGGCTGGAGCAACAAAATCGGGAATAGAGCAACAAATCAATAACAAAGGAGCACTAAATTTCTGTGCTAGTCCCATGCGATTGTGCTGAAATGGCTGTGCCAGCTTAATAGACGTGACTCATTGTCTTGACCTGCTGCTCTTGAACTCCAATACCGGCGAGCACGCGGAGGAGAGCCAAATAGACTCGTATGGCCAACAAGTAAGGCAGCCATTGTATGCAACAGAAAGTGTTGTATATTATATTTTAAAACCGAATGAAACTATTACGGCTGACTGGTACCAACAACGATTATACAGTTTGAAGCTAGCGTTTGATAAAAAACGATCACATATCACACACAACAAGAGAAAAGTGATTCTGTTGCACGACAATGCCCAGCTACATATTGCAAAAGTCGTCAAACGCTGACAGAGCTCGAGGTTCTTCCGCATGGCGCGTATTTTCCAGACCTAGCCCAATCTGATTACTACTTGTACCGTTCAATGCGGCATGGCTTTCAAGATATATGCTTTCGAAATTACGAAGAAGTCCGAAAGTGGATGGATGAATGGATTACTTCAAAACTGAGTTGTTTTTTGTCGCGAAATTCATCTCTTATCAGAAAAATGGTAAAAAGTAATATAAAACAATGGAAAAAATTTTGATTTATTGATCAATTCATTTTATAATTGAAATAAATGTTTTTTAAGCAAGAAAAATGAAATAAATGTTTTTAAGCAAAGAAATAGCGGAAATTAACTGAAACACCTAATAGTTTTGAATACTTTCTAACAAATTTTACCTATCGCTCATTGTTCGTTAAAAAGTTATTAACAGAATAATATTCACTACATCGTTTTTGTATGATGATCAATTGTAAGCTAGAAAATTAAAAAATAAATAAATTTCGCGCAGTGCTGGCTGTTCTCATAAAGAAGGAAAGGCAGCTTAGGTTAGATTAGAAGTTAGTTTATGAGTGATATTTGAGTGATAATTCATCGAATTTATTGAATTAATTTCATTAATAGTTTATTGAGTTATCTTCAGTAATAGTTTATTGAGTTCATCGAAGTATTTTTATAGTGATAGTTTATTGAATTATACATAATTATTGAATTTATTGAATTATATATTTTCAGTAATAATTTAAGGGTAATTTATGTATAGATTCAGTGATAGTTTATCGAATTTATTGATTTCGTACCTTTTAAACCCCGGTTTCTGTAAAAACATACAGTTCCATATAGGTTTTTAATTTTCTATACATAGCAAAGTCTATTTAGCACTTCGAATATAAGCTACTTTTCACAAGATCTTCACTTTCCATAGAGGCTTTTGCTAATCTTTTCATAATTTATTATTTTAGTATTATCGAACTACTTTATCATTAATTTACCATTTTATCATTAAATTACATATATACGCGCATATTGATAAATTTGTCAACGTTTGAACGCGCGCTATATGCATCCACGAATATGAAGTTTGTGAATTCTTATTTCGTAAGAGAGTGTGGCATGTTCACTAGTGCCTAAAATAAAGTAGCACTGTATGCAACATTAAATTTCAATTTACTTCGGTGAGCTTTATATTATTTAGGCATTAAGTTCTGCCAAAAATACCACTGAATAATCTTCGGAATTTGCACTATGTTTCTACAAAAGAAAAATGCGAACAAACGAATTTTCCATCTCGCTGTCGTTTTCGACAAAGTAGAGGGAGAGAATTATTTACATGATCATTGGTACTCATTCATCCGTCATAATTATTCAGTCGTTGGTCGCAGTATCAAATTTAATTGCTCGTGTGATTATTAGGAATTGGTAGAAATTTTATTGCATTTGATCTTATTACGGAATTGTAATATTGGCGTTCATAAAAAGAAATTTTCGAGGAATCTTTAAACACTTTTTTTATAAACTTATCGCTTGTTGTTTTTATAAACTCATGCGGAACTACTTGCAAAAAATAGATTGAATTCTTTTTTGATACACAAAATGTCTGCTCTGTATCGAATTTCGAAGCCATACAAGTTTTAATATTTAAATTTTCTAGACCGTGTTTTTGATGATTTGCGTAAATTTCTATTTTAAAACTGTTCTTTCGATGTAGTGGAAAATATTTCGTATGTTAAAAATTAAATTGTAAACTTACGAGCGCACACGTGATTAGCCCCTTCGTCTTGCAAAGGATTGAGTCTAAGATCCAAATTCTTGAGTGAGCTCGACTTCCTCTTCAATATTCCATGAATAATGCCAGCTAATCCTGTTGACCCTATGTTATTGTTTGCCAAATGTAGAGTCTTCAGTTTCTGATGTATTGACAAAAATTCGCCTACCGCGTGTGCGCCAGTGTCCATCAACTTGCAATGCGACAGATCCAATTCCTCAATCTACGCTCGAAATAATTGAATATATAACGCAGTGACCCAAATAAATAAAACTTGCTACGCGATAAAAAAAGAAACGTCGGAACGAATAAAGCTTAACAGTAACATACAGTTTCAAATCAATTATTTAACAAATACTACGCCACGAATGTAGTAGAGTAAGTCCGGGATAGATGGACATAGTTTTTTTTAATTGCAAATAACTCATCTGTATTAATGCAATCAATGGTCAATAACATATTAATACATTCAGTAGAGGATAATGTTTAAGGTGCAGAAGAGTTTTTGTGAAAAAAATTCATAGAACGCCAATAATAACGAAATATTAAAAATATTCTGTGAGGGACAGATGGTCAGGTGTCCAGATTAGATGGTCATATGTCAGTCATAGATGGTCATATCAAAGGATAGTTGAGCATACGTCATCTCGGTAATGAATTTTTAGGTTAAATACAATGTTTTTTAGTAGTATAAGCTCAGATCTAATGTTATAATTCAAAATAAATCGTATTTACAAGGTATTATTCCGTGTAAAACATTTTGGAGGTTAATAGAAACATAAAACATTTATTTACTCATAATAATAGTGTTTCTGTGTATCAGGAAGAAACACTCCTATTCATGGTCCATCCAACTCCGATTGACCGATCGGTGTTGATAAGTTTGATATTTAATGTTAGATATCAGGAAAAAATGACAGTCGAATAGATATGCCACAGGGTGTCTCATTTTAATGTCCCACCCCAAATAACTCTTCAGTATTGAAGTTTGAAGGAAAATGATCTGAATAAAAGTTGTAGGGATTTAAGTGAGCTACCTTATGATGACCATGACTTTGACCTTGACCTCTATTTTCAAGGTCATTTGGAGGTCAACTTGCGTTTTTTAAATGGGAACCCTTATTTTTTATTATACTATTTTTTTTTACTAGTTAATTTGAATAACTTTTGTCTAAAACATTTTTTTATTTGTCTAATATTTATTTAGATATTTGAGGAACTTGATAACTTTTTCAATATTTAACTTACGAAACCTCGCTATCCATTTATCGGAAGAAAAAGTGGTACTAGACTTTCTTGCTTTATTTAGTCTCAAGAATATATTGTTACAATAGCGCCTTGACTTTGTTAACTTACTGATTTTTGGAAATTTTAAAATCATCAAATTAACAAAAATCAGGGCACTATTGTAACAATATATTCTTGAGACTAAATACAGCAAGAAAATCTAGTACCACTTTTTCTTCAGACAAATAGTTAGCGAGATATCGTAAGTTGAAATTGAAAATGTTATCAAGTTTTCCTTAAGTATCTCAAAAAATATTAGACCAATAAAAAAATATTTTAGACGAAAGTTGTTCCAATTTACTAATAGAAAAAAACAGTGTAATAAAAAATAAGGCTTCCCATTAAAAAAATGCAAGTTGACCTCCAATTGACCTTGAAAATAGAGGTCAAGGTCAAAGTCAAGGTCATCATAAGGTAGCTCACTTAAATCCCTACAACTTTTATTCAGAACATTTTCCTTCAAACTTCAATACTGAAGAGTTATTTGGGATGAGACATAAAAATGGTACACCCTGTATATGCAGGATGTGTCAGAACTTTGGGACACGGACTCCGTAGGGACATAGAGCTAAGTGAAAGGAACAAAAAAAGTCCTGTACCATAATGTAAAAATCGTAGTAGTTTTTTAGTAATAACCGTGTAAAATTTGGTATTTTCCACGCCCATCGCGGCCTATAGACTAAATTGAGAAACCTCTTAATTGGGTCATACGACTGATTTTAATGCTATATGCAATAATTCGGCACACACACAAATGGCGTTTAAAATATAAAAATATTAACCTAAAATGTAAGTAGGAAAAATTCAAACATATATAACATAAACATTTAAAATAAATAAAAACATTTAAAAAATTGAAAAAAAACAAAAAATAAAAAGAAACAAAAGAAACTAGTACCTTTATAATGGCAAATATCTTGACGTGGTATAAGGGCTTAAATATTGTTTTATTATATAAGCAGTTATAAAGCAATATAACAAAATTCTACTATTTTGTACAAATTTAATATTAAAATATGAAAAATTTTTAAATAATTATGTGCCAAGTGCATAATATTCTTTCTTTTATAAATCCAATAAATCTTGTAAAGTTTCGACGTTTTTGACTTTTATAATAAATGTTATTTTGATTTTTTAATTTTAACCCTTATCAGTCGTAAGTCACCTCTCACGTGACAACAGTACTTTGTCGCTGCGGTCGTACGTCACGTGGGAGGTGACAAGACGGAACCTGTCGAAACTCGCTCTTTGTAAAATGCGGGTACGATTGCCTTGTCAGTTAAGCATCAGCAACGGAGCAATTGACATCTCCAATGATATATCACTGCCTTTTGTACTCAATTTTTAATATATTGAGCCCAAAAATGAATAAAGAAAATTTTATAAATTTCGATAGTGATAGTGGCAGTGAATGTTTTGAAAACAATTCTCAAAGTGATTTTGATTCTAATGATAAGAGTAGCAGTCACATCTTATTACATTCTAAGAAAAGAAAAGTTATGCCTATAAAATATTCAAGTGAAGAAGAAAATTAAGACTGTTATCAGATTCCGTTCAAGAAAAAGTAAGCTGTTAGTTTTATCATAGCGAGACAAACGAATTATTACCATACTTAGTTCATATGATACTGGGTCAATGAAAACTGTATCAAGAATGATACGTGGTGGCTATCAGGTACAGCTTAAGAAACCTGAAGTGATATTGAATTATACAGCTTAAGAAACCTGAAGTGATATAACAAATTTATGGGCGGAGTGGACCGTGCAGATCAATTTGGATCTATGTATTGTTTTTTACGCAAATCATTAAAATGGTGGCGGAAAGTTTTTTTCTGGGGAATTGAAGTATCCTCCTTGAATTCTTATATTCTGTATAAAGCTGATTGTAAACATAACAACAATAAACCAATGTCTCATATAAATTTTATTCAGAAATTAGTTATGTCACTAATTGGGAATTTATGTGAAGGTGAAACTGCGCGATATGGAATGCCATCAACAACAGACAATGAAGAGAGATTAGATGGAAAACTACATATCTTGCAACTTGATGCTAAAGGAAAACATAATGACTGCTTAGTATGTTCTAATCGTAAGTTGGCTGGAGGAAAAAAACAACAGTATACTTCTGTGAAAGGTGCAACAGAAAACCATTTCTTCATGTTGGAGATTGTTGGAGATTGTTTCAAAAAATATCATACATTAAAAACTTATAAATAATTATTTGAAACTCATATATTTGTTATATTCCTTCAAAAAATAAATAATTCCTAACAAAAATGTTATTCTTATAATACTGAAAATTTTTCGCATATTTACCGAAACCAGCTACAACCTAGTGAGAATCACGTATAAAAAGCTAGCGTCCGATAAGGGTTATGTTTGATCTTAAATTCATGCTTAACGACCCAAAAAACAATTTCAGTGTAAATATATTTAATATTATAAGAGAAAAGTATCATTCGACAGGAATTCAATATTTCGTCACTCATTTTTTATCCGCCATTTTGAATTTCAGCTTTTTTCATCAACGCCACAGTACTATGTTATAGAGCAATGTTTCATGAGTAAATTAAAAAAAAAAATTTTGAAATCGGTTGAAAATTGCACTGTCGGTAGATTTTTGTCCAAAAAATGAGTTGTTCTGCCCACTGTGTGCCATCGCCACAGTCAACGTGAAACGCATTATCGCTCAGCCCCTATGCACTCAGCTTGCCGCGGAGCGTCAATAGGCCGCGCTAGGTGTGGAAAACGCCTAACTTAGCGCTGTTATAATTAAAAAACTATTACGATTTTCATATTATGGTAGAGGACTTTTTTGTTCCTCTTACTTAGCTCTATATCCCTACGGAGCCCGTGTGCCAAAGTTCTGAAACACTCTGTATATACAGGGTGTCCCATTTTAATCCGGCTGGCTGAATAAAATTCGAGGATGATATTTTCCAGAAAAAAATGTCAGACAAATGTTGCTCAGTTCTAAGGGGGACATTCGATGGCATCAACAATTTTTACCTCAAGTGAAGGGTTCAAGGTCATTCAAGGTCAACTTTTTTTTCTTAAACGGGAACCCCTATTTTTCACATCGTCAATCGATTCCACGTAAAAAAAATGAAACTTTTGTCTGAAGCATTTTTTTTTATAACGCAAACTAATTTCACTTATTCAGCCTCCAAAATTGAAATTTTCAAACTTTCTGAATTTTTTTACTCGAGAATGGTGGGGTTAGGGGGAAAATTGCAGAAGACAAAAAGTTCTTGGAATGCTGCAAGGAATTCACTCGAATTTTCGCATAGTTGATCGTGTACTTTTTTCGAGGTACCTCCTGACAGGTAGAACATTGGCGGAGAAAAGTGCACGATCAACTATGCGAAAATTCCAGTGAATTCCTTGCAGCATTCCAAGAACTTTTTGTCTTCTGCAATTTCCCCCCAAACCCCACCATTCTCGAGTAAAAAATTCAGAAAGTTTGAAAATTTCAATTTTGGAGGCTGAATAAGTGAAATTAGTTTGCGTTATAAAAAAAATGCTTCAGACAAAAGTTTCATTTTTTTTTACGTAGAATCGATTGCCGATGTGAAAAATAGGGGTTCCCGTTTAAGAAAAAAAAGTTGACCTTGAATGACCTTGAACCCTTCACCCGAAGTCAAAATTGTTGATGGCATCGAATGTCCCCCTTAGAACTGAGCAACATTTGTCTGACATTTTTTTCTGGAAAATATCATCCTCGAATTTTATTCAGCCGGCCGGATTAAAATGGGACACCCTGTATATTAGGTCTGGGAAAAAGTTCGTGGCTTTTTTTTAGTAAAATTCAACTGGTTTTCTTATAGTGTGAAAATTAATTTATTTAAACCAAATATGCTCCATTATTATCGATAATGTTTCGCCATTTTTCGGGAAGAGCAAGATGCCATCGGTGAAGAACTTCTGTGGTTTCTGGTTGATAAACTGAATCAAGTGGTTTTCACAGGCTTCTTTTGAAACCAGCTTAATTCCATTGAGAGAGTTCTGCAAAGATCGGAACAAGTGATAGTCAGAGGGTGCTATGTCTGGACTATACGGTGGATGCATCAAAACTTCCCAACCACCTTATCCACGACCTTTTACGCTTCTGATTGTCGTATGTGATCCATTTTTCATCACCGGTTATGACATGTTTTAGAAATGGCTCGATTTCATTGCGTTTCAGCAGCGCATCGCAGATGTTAATTCGGTCTATCATGTTTTTCGCGCTCAATTCATGAGGAACCCATATATCGAGCTTCTTTTTGTAACCAGCTTTGTGTAAATAGTTCAAAACAGTTTTGTGGTCAATGCCTAGCTCCATACCAATATCGACACTGCTGATATGCTTATCTTGCTGAACTTTTTCAAGAATTTCATCAGCTTTTTCAATGATTGGACGACCAGAGCGTGACTTATCCTTCACATCAAAATTACCAGAACGAAAGCGAGCGAACCATTTCCGCGCAGCAGATTTTAATAAAGTATCTTCACCGTACACAGCACAAATTTTTTCACAAGCCTGCGCAGCATTCTTCCCTTTGTCGTAATAATATTGCAAAATATAGCGCAATTTTTCATTACTTTTCTCCATTTTCAAACGCAAACAACTTTCCAACCACTGCACCAATTTCGATGTTTATACACTCCAAGTAACGCTCGAAGTGTCACCTTTCCAACGAGCGTTTAGTGGTGTCGCTGTGATCTATGTTTCCTGAGTTATTTGCAATTGATGCCATCTATCGGGAAAAACGCCACGAACTTTTCCCAGACCCAATATTTAGAAAATGTCGATCCGATGTGTCCATTGCTTGCTATTTCTCGCTAAGTAGACTGCCCATCTAACCCTAAAGAAAGAGGACCATCTATTCCCGCTTGGAGAGATCGCGTAAAAATGCGTATACCGCATAAAATAGTCTTGATGACGAATTTCGAGATTAAATATGAAAATATGATGTTTTCTTAGTCGTTTAAGCTCAAGTTTGATATAATTCAAAATAAAACGTATTCACAAGGTATTTTTCCGATGTGTGAAACATTTTGGAGGTTATTAAAAACATAAAACATTTATTTACTCACAATAGCAGCGTTTTTGGGCATCAGGGTGAAACACACTTACTCGTGGTACATCCAATTTACAACTGACCGATCTGAGCTGGTGCCTAGCATATATTAATAAATTATAGCAATTGACCATCTATCCCCTATGCCCATCTATCCCGGATTTATCTATTGTTCAAGGCTGTGAACTCTGGGCAAATTTATCTGATAAAAAAATCTTGGGAGGGACGGAGTCCCGGAAGTAATTGAAAAGGGATTATAATCGGCTATTTTTAATTATCTGATATAAAAAATATCTGGGTATTCAGAGAATAGTTATTAATTTTATAATTTATGATTATTTCAATGTTTCATGGAATCAAGTATGGACTTATACAAGATGTCTGATAAGTATGATATTCATCATATGCTTGAGATTATGTTATACTGAATAGACAAGTCTTCCACTGTTTTGCAAACGACTAAAATTTTGAGTAAAATTTTGAGTTATTAATTAAAGAAGATTAATGAATGATCGTGCGTGAGACAATGCTTCAACTTTCTACTCCTTGCTCGCCATTACGTGGAATAAGCTCGCAATTAACGTGGAATAACGTTCTTGTGCAGTCTGATCTAATCTACACAATATCTTCATCACGCTCATCTATTGCATCATGTGTGATCACATTCACCAATTTTCTTTAATTAATAATTCAAAGTTGTATGTGGTTGTTGGTAAAATGATTTTGCATCACGATAAGGGATGCATGAAATCAGACATCCTGTATAATGAATATGTTAGATATTTTTGTAAAATTGTATTTCTTTGCAGTTATATACGCTGATTTGATATATAATTTATCGACAAGAAATTATTAAACAGCGAAATTTTTCGTTTAAATTCCATAAATCTGACAGTATTTAGGCTTGGCCCACAATGAGTGTAATAGGCATTTTGTTCTAAGTCCTAAACTGTAACGTAATTTCTGGCAAAAGTTATTTTCCCGTAAAGCTTAAGGATTGTGACACCTAATAGTGACACGGAAAATACTTTTCGCCAAAAATTAAATTTCAGTTTAAAGATTAGAGCAAGAAACTGAAAACTTATTATATTTATTGTAAATAGGGACTTACTTTGTAATCAACTCTTATCGACAGCTACGTTTTTAATTGTTTTACAATTTTAATCGTATTCAATCATGAAGGATAATGCGAATTCTCGAATTTACATTACAGAAAGAGAAAAGAGAGTGAGAGAGAGAGAGAGAGAGAGAGAGAGAGAGAGAGAGAGAGAGAAGAAATAGTTTTCGAACTAACATTATGGTTTAATGCCATTCTTTGGAGAATTGCGGCGGCTCGCGGTTGGTCCAAGTTACTACGGGTTAAGTTGAATTTTCTCAGCTTCGGACTAGCTTTAATTCCTTCTCCCAGATTCACGCAATCCTCCACGGAAAACCTGCTTGCGCGATTAAATCTCATCTTATCAAGCGTTCGGTTCTTTTTATCCTTGTTGCTTGCTAAACTTCCCACTCACTCGAAATCTCGCCATTCGAAACCATCGTTTACATAGATCATACCGAAGTTAAGGTAAATCTCGCTGAGATGCGGCAATTGTGGAAATATAACCGCCATGGGAATATGATGCGCCATCTCTTTCTCCGGGATTGGCTCATCGTTTTCCGCTCCGACAGCTCGTTTTGGTTGTTTTCTGTAAGTTATTATATGTTCGAGTTATGCTCATTACAAAATGCTTCATTACAAAATGCGATAAGCTGTTTTCATTTATCGTCCAATAATACTCCTGTCAAGTCCTTCTTCACTAACGTCAAAACGACTAAGATTTATCGTAAAAATTTAGTGCTATTTATATGTTAATCAGTTATTCTTGTTTCGAAATTTGTGCTCCAAATATTCGGCAGGAAATTGTGACCAAAATAAGGGGAAGAGGAAGCAGTTTAACGTTAAACTTTCTTCTCATACAAATAAAGTGTTGCAATAGAAAAAATATCAAATAATATAGAATTTCCACACGTGCGATGATTTGGCTTTTTAGATACGAGGGTAGTTCCAGAAGTACCTAACCTAACAAAGAAAACACAAAAAATTTGGGATAAAATATCTTTATTTCTCTACATAGTCTCCTTTTAGCTCAATATACTTTTCCCAACGATGTTCAATAGCTTCGATACCCTATTTATAGTAGGAATCGTCGAGCTCCTCAAAATAGCCATCAAGCCACCTTAAAAGCCACCTTGGTCCATTGCTTTAACTGTTCCTTAGTCTTAGGTGTGAAGTGATGGACCCATGTTTCATCCATGGTTATGAACCGACGCAAAACTCAGCTTTATTGCTGCGAAACTTCTTCAAACATTCGATTGAAACATCCTCACGACGCTGTTTTTGTTCCAATCGCGACACCCATCTTGCACACAGCTTTCTCATATCCAAATTTTCAGTCCATATGCGATGTACAGCACTTTTTGAAATGCCTACCATGTCTGCTAACTCGCGTACTTTCAGTCGACGATCATTCAATACCATTTTGTGGATTTTCTTCACCATTTCTGGCGTGGTCACCTCATTTGGTCGACCACTGCGATGTTCGTCTTGGCAGCTCGTACAGCCTCGTTTAACCAGCCTCTGCCACCCAATATTTTACTATTGTAAACGAAGGAGCAGACTCTCCCAGAGTAGAATCTAGCTCCGCTTTGATATCGGTTGGACTGAGGCCTTTCAAATGAAAGTATTGTATCACATAACGATGACAAATTTTTTCCATGTTTACAAATTCACTGAGAGCGTTCACTATTGATGGCTGCCAAACAAATACTAAACAATGTAGCGTCGTCAAACTTCAAACTTAAGCTTTATAAAGTTGGTACTTTCTACCATAGTCATTCTTTTCAAACAACAACCGCTATCTATACGTCAGGTCAGGTACTTCTGGGACTATCCTCATACGTTTCCAATGACATATTCGAGTACAAATGTAATTAACTGACTTTATTTAAAAGCCATTAGCTAATTAGTATAAGTTAGATTAAATTTTCTAGCTCGTCGTCAACTTGTTACTGACTGTTCATTTACTGAAATATACAGGGTGTCCGGCAATTAACTGCCGTATAGCTGCCAACCCGAAGTGTGAAGTTAGATTAGGTTAAGACAAACATAAAAGTCCTATATCGTTTTGTGAGATTCGCAATAATTATCGAGTTATTAATTACAGAAATTGAAGAGTTGGAGTGCGCCAACATAGATGGTTGGAGAAGCGTTGCAGCTAGGAATGCAACGATTTCTCAAAATATCGATATTATCGTCATTCAGTACCATCGATAACGATAATATCGATAATTTTGAAAAATATCGATATTTATATCAAAAAACGTATACATATAGGGGTATCATTTTAAATTTTTATCTTCATATAATTTATTGTCATTTTCTTATTAGAAAATATATAATAAACCGCAGTCGTTTGGCAGAGATTGCCGCATACATGGAACAAGAGATCTATTACGGTTCAACGATTCAGGTGAAAATGATGAAAATGAGCGAATTTACTAAAACATCGACCAATTACGTAATGTATATTCCAGTGAATTCACTTATTTTTGTAATTTTCATCTCGATCGTAGAACCATAATAGGCTCCCAGAACTCTGTAACTGAAAAATACGAAATATCAGCATAATTCATATCGATATATCGATTTTATCGGAGACAAAAAAATATCGATAAATATTCGATATTTGTCTCTTGATATTTCGATATTATCGATTTATCATTGCATCCCTAGTTGCAGCTGTTCAGGCTACAGCGCGGCTTAGTCGATCCAGAAACTATTGCTGGTGCGCGGCAAGGGGAAAGGCAACGTACCGCTATTCGTTGTTTTATTTCGCCTCACTTACGTCTCGCTGCACGCCGCCCACAGTTGTTGGGTCGACTGGGTCGCGCTACCCAGGTAGAACATAAAAGTCATAATGATGTCAATATGACTTTATTTGTCACTTAAACGTCACTGACAATAAATGACACAAAAATGATATAAAAGTGGCAAAAGTATATATGTGCTATATTATAAATATAAACACTGTAAAATAATCACTTTAGTTTCTGAAATATTTATATCGCTTGACTATATCGTTATAGTTGTGTTAACAATAAATGGGATAAAAGTCCCATACCGTTTTACGAGAATCGCAATAATTATCGAATTATTAATTACAGAAATGTGATGAATGAGCGCGCGCTGAGATGAATGATCGAAGAAGCGTCGCAGCCTCTTGGGTTATACCCAAGTAGAACAAAAAATCATAATAATATAATTATGATATAAAAAAAAAGTCATTTTAAGACAAATCAAGATGATGTCATTCGATATAGTTTTCGTGATGGTTTGGTGATGTTTTTTTGATATTGAAATGATGTTATGGTGACTTTTAGAACTGAATATTAAAGTGAAAAGTCACAATAACATCAAAGTGACGTCAAAAACACGTCAAAATGACAAGAAAATGATCTAATCATGATTACAAAGTGAGTTTTTACAGTCTTTTGTTACTCATTTTGAAATCATTGTGATTTTATATTTAAATGATAATATAGCTTATATCCATACATATACAGTGACGCCAAAAAAGCAATCCGGTAGCATAGCATAGCGCGTGAGGGGTAGCGCACACAACGAGCGACTCCATGTCCGTGAGCGTTCGGTGCTTCGGCCAGCGTCGAGCTTTAGACAAGAGCAGACGACGTCTGTTGTCTCTGTCTTCGTCGAGCGATACATATAGCTAACTTCGCCGGCCGCGGGAATCTCGTGCTATAGACTTCCTTTGTTATTTCGTCGCTCGCAGGCCCGCCTCACGTATTTAGAAACATTATAATATAATTCTTATGTCGTTCAGAGTATGCATTGTTAAAGTTGTAGACATTAGAGGAATATTGTATGAGTAGTAGATAAATGAATTTTGCCTAAAATCACCGAATTTTCGTGTATTTGAAAGATATTTTGCTATATTTCTGAGTACTACATTCGTACATATTTCGAGTACATATTTCTGACTACTACATTCAAAGATATTGTAAAAAAATGCCGGGCATTATTAATATTATATAATTATGCAATCCGTCACACACAATAGTAATAATGCCCGGCACTCTGCAGAATATCTATAAACGTACTCAGAAATACACCAAAAGCGTTTTAGAATAACAAATACTTTCAGATTTCGGCCAGCATCTGTTACTTTTCTATTGAGATACACAGTGCTCGGGAATATTAATTTATTTAACAATCGCGATACAAGAACGGTAATGCTTCCTAGCATAGTCTAATGATTATATTGCTTGATTATATGGCCACATTTCTATATCCTGTTTTTCATACTGTCTCTTATTACATAAATCAAACGTAAAATGCAATTTAAGATAAATATAATATAATTGCAATATAAATGCAATATAAGTGCAATGTAAATATTTATTCGTTACAGAAACGAAATAAGGGAAATAAAGATATGAAGGATAGAAAGAATAGAAATAAGAAATAAAGAAATCCACTTTTGGCCAACATATGTCATTTTCGTAAAAACAATTTTGGTAGTTATTGAAACACTTACGTATTGTTTATTCAAACAGAATAAAAAATAAATAAAAAATGAAACGAAATGATATTTGCTATGTAAAAAATATTTCTTATATTAATATATGTATTATTTTGCGTGTAACAACTACATGTAGTAACAATTAATAAAGAATGTAGTTTTGCACTAATAGTTCTACACTTATACTAATAGTCTATGTATATAATGTTGCTCAACGGAAAGCGCGAAAAGGTGGTGGTCTTTTCCGTCAGAAGGAAATGTAAAACGTTAGTTTCTTTAATATTGCATTAATTGTTATATGCATATAATTTTCTTATAATATAACATGTAGAAATAAAACATGTTATAATATAAAAAATATGTTACAATATAAGAAGGAATACAATATTAGAAAAAAAATGTTTTGGATTTCCGAAAGTTGAGATGAAGGATAGGAGAGAATAGAGAAAGGATAGGAAGACAGAAATAGAGAAAGGATAAGAAGACAGAATAGATAGAAATATAAAAAAAAGAGGGTAAAAGGAACTATTGATTAAGGTCACTTTACATGATGTATACTTTACGATAGAATTCGGAAAATATTGGATTTAGAAAACAATAACATACTTGGAGTAATTAAATTAATAAAAATATACACATTGAATAATAATACACATAAATAATAAATATATATAATAAATGTGTACACATTTAATAATCATGTATTGTTAGCTACATTATACAATATATTACATGAATAGATATATAACCCAAATTTATCGTGAACAATACATTGTGTAAAGTGACCTTTACACTAGTAGTATATTAAATTATTTTTTACTTTTTTGTAGTATTGTAAACAAATATTGAATTTGTTATGTTCAAGACAGCATTGTTGTGAAGTTTGTATCAGATTAAAATGAATATTTAATAAATAGTCCAGAAACTTTCACAATTTTGCGTTTGACATCAACACAATATTTGTTTAAAAACTCAGAAAGGCTGAAAATAATTTAGTACTTCTAGTATTAAAAGGAAAAAAGCGCATATGCTTTTACTTAATATACTATAACTTTCTGGTGGGCGCGTATGTGAGCAATGTATCAGCTTATCAATTGTATAAAAGAAAGAAACGTATAGTAATCTATGATATATGTACTAAAACATCTTCGTGCAATGTATATTTTACGTTTATATAGGACACGCTCGTTTTCGTAAGTAAAAAAAGCACGCATGCCAGAAAGTTTAAATGATATATATACAGGGTCCTATTTCAACTTTCGCATTAGAAAATCTCGAAATCTTCGAGGTCGACGAGAAAATGTTCCAGACAAAAGTTTTAGGCCTGGATGGGGGACATACTGGTCTAATCTTAATGGCCAAATTTCAAGGTAATTTGAAGGTCAAAATTATTTTTCTAAATGGAAACCTCAATTTTTTATTATACTGTCTTTTTCTACTAATTAATTTAAACAATTTTTTGTCTGAAACATTTTTTTACTTGCTTAGTGTATTTTGGAATATATTTATATTTTGGATATATTTAAGGAAAACTTGGTAACTTTTTCAACATTTAACTTATAATATCTCGCTAACTATTCGTCGAAAGAAAAAATATTGTATTAGATTTTAATAATTTTTTAATAATTTAATAATTTTTAAATTTCCGAAAGTTGGTAAGTTAACAAAAGTTAGAACACTATTATAGTAATATATTCTTGATAGTAAATAAAATAGAAAAGTCTAATACTATTGTTTCTTTCGATGTATAGTTAGCGAGATATCGTAAGTTAAATGTTGAAAAAGTTATCAGAGACTATAATACAGAGAGTATCACTTTATATGTATGATATTTGCAATCAGGAGACACATCCGCAGGGTCGTACAGAGCGCTTTCTTAGAAAAAAGTCGAAATAAAAATTGATTAAATAATTTGAATGAACGTTCATCTTGCGGTGCAGCACGAGCCTATATTTTCATTTATTACAAATTTTCAAGAACCTAAATGCAAAATTGGGCTCTGTACGATCCTAGATATTAATATGAGGAAGATGTCCATGTAAGTCTAATAAGCAAATATGATGTATGCGTGGCAAAATTTGTAGGTGTAGATAACACGTAAAGTGTAGCCCAGTTGCACTCTAGTGCAGTCTATATGACCTAATCTTCCTGCCTTGCGTTCGCACGAGCAATGTATTAGTATTAGTGTATATATGAGCAGTACATAAGTATTGCCGTGTGTATGTGTATGAATACCTTCCAGCTGCCACTGTAAAACATAAGATATTTTGCCACATTGACGATATATGTAACAACCAAATTGATATGGAATATTCCTTAAGCTATTATCGAGGTCTCTACAGAGCCAGATTTTGCAATCCAGCCGTCCGTAATTTATGAAAAGTCAATGAAGCGTCCGCCGTACCAAGCATCGTTGCGAATCATTCGAAATATCATTTTACGAGATGCAATATTTCGTCTCTTTGACGATACGTATTATTATCAAATTGTTGCAGCATCTTCTTCGTACTATTCCGGAGATCGGTACAAAGCCAGATTTTGCAATCCGGTTGTCAAGAATTTATAATATATAAATAAAGCGCCCGTCGTACCAGGCGTTGGAGCGAATCAATCGAAAAATTATTGTAGGAGATGCAAAATTTCACCTCGTTGACGATATAATTAACCGCCAAATTGTTATAGCATCTTCTTTTAACTAACCCCGAGAAACCTACACAGCCAGATTTTGTAGTCAGGCCGTGAAAAATATGAAAACCATAAATCAGTCAGGCCGTGAAAAATCATAAATAAATAGAGATGTATGAAGCGTCGGAGCGGATCACGTACAATACCATTTTATAAGAAGAGATCCGTCTCGTTGGCGATATATATAACCACCAAATTTATATAGAATATTCCTTAAACTATTATCGAAGTCCCTACAAAGCCAAATTTTGCAATCCAACCGTCAAAAATTTATAATATTTTAATAAAGCGAGCGTCGTACGAAACATCGCAGCGAGTCCCGCGAAATACCATGTTACAAGAAAAGATATTTTGCCTCGTTGCAGCCATATATTACCACCAAATTGTTACAACATATTTCTCGATCTATTTCCCAGCTCTACAAAGCCGGATTTCGCAATCAGGCCGCCTAATTTTTATCATAAATAAATAAAGATGCACCAAGCGTCAAGGCGGATTATGCGAATACAATTTCACAAGAAGAGATATTCCGCCTCGTTGACGATGTATGTAACCGCCAAATTGATATATTGAGAATATTCCGTGAACTATTATCGAGGTCCCTACAGAGCCAGATTTTGCAATCTGGCCATCTAAAGTTTATGAAAAATAAATGAGTCCACCGCACCAAACATAGCAGCGAATCAAAAATTATTTTACGAGATGCAAAATTTCGCCTCATTAGCGATACTTAGAGATATTTACGTTAGCAAGTATAATTCCTAAACTGTTATAGCATCTACCTTGAACTATCCCTGAAGATCTTACACAGCCAGATTTTACAATCCGGCCGTTAAAAATTTATAATATATATAAATAAAGCATCAGCCATACCAGGAGTTGCAGATGGAATACCATTTTATAAGAAGCAATATTTTGCCTTGTTGACGTAATATATGACCATGAACTTGTTATAGCATATTCCTACAACTATTCCCGAGATCTCTACAGAGTTATATTTTACAAACAGGCCGTCAACAATTTATTATATATAAATAAAGCGTCAGCTGTACCAAATATCGCAGCGAATCAGGCAGAATACAATTTTACAAGAACAAATATATTGCCTCGTTGACAATATATATAACCGCTAAATTATTATGATATCTTCCTTGAACTATCCCTGAGAACCCTACAGAGCCAGACCTTGCAATCCGACCGTCAAAAATTTATCATACATTAATAAAGCGTTCGCTGTACCAAGCGCTGTGAGTCACTCGAAATATTATTTTACGAGATGCAATATTTCGTCTCTTTGACGATGCGTATTATTACTAAATTGTTGCAGCATCTTCTTCATACTATTCCCGAGATCGGTACAAAGCCGGATTTTGCAATCCGGTCGTCAAAAATTGATAATATATAAATAAAGTGTCCGTCGTACCAAACGTTGGAGCGAATCAGTCGAAAAATCATTATAAGAAGATGCAAAATTTCACCTCGTTGACGATATGTTTCACCGCCAAATTGTTATAGCATCTTTTTGAACTATCCCCGAGAAACCTACAAAGCTAGATTTTGCAGTGAAGCTGTGAGAAATGTATCATAAATAAATAAAGATGTATGAAGCGTCGGAGCGGTCGCGTACAATACCATTTTACAAAATGAGATATATTCTTTCACTGATGTAATATGTCATCAACATATTGTTATAGCATATCTCTGAAACTATTCCCAAGATCCTCACAAAGCCAGATTTTGCAATCAGACCATCTAACTTTTATTATAAATAAATAAAGATGCATCAAACGTCAAGGTGGATCACGCGAATACAATTTCACATGAAGAGATATTCCGTCTCGTTGGCGATATATATAACCGCCAAATTGATATGGAATATTCCTTGAACTATTATCCAGGTCCCTACAGAGCCAGATTTTGCAATCCGGCTGTCAAAAATTTATCATATATTAATAAAGCGTGCGTCGTACGAAACATCGCAGCGAGTCCTGCGAAATACCATGTCACAAGAAAAAATATTTTTCCTCGTTGATGTCATATATCAGCACCAAATTGTTTTAACATATTCCTTGATCTATCCCCGAGGTCTCTATAAAGCCAGATTTCGCAATCAGGCCGCCTAACATTTATCGTATATAAAAGACTGTACCGGGCATTGCAGCATGTCACGTACAATTTTGGAACATGAGAAATATTGCCTCGTTAATGTAATATATCACCATCAAATTGTTCGGCCATATTCCTTGTATTATTTCTAACATCATTATAAAGGAGGATTTTGATTATTAATTAATTTGATTATTATTATCACATATATATTATAAGCGACTGTACGGGACAACAACAGGTATCTGTTAACTATTAACTCCTACAAGTAACTGTTGGAACCATTAAAGTTGTTGTAATATTAGAAGTTTATTAATGAATTTATTTTTATTTTTTATATTTCAGGACCGATTTTATAAATATAGAGGGTGTCCCAAAATTCACGCAAGAAGTAATTTTGATAGAAAACACAGGTTTATAATTAAAAATTGTAAATTTTTTATTTTTTCTACGTTAGCGATCAATGTTCAGTTGTGCCATCACCAGCACACACTTTTTTTTTTTATTGGACTTCCGCTTCCGGAGTGACAATGAAAGTGTGGTGAAAAGAGAGTGCGTGAAGGAGTAAGTGAGAGGGAGAAAAAGAGTTCGGGAAAAGAGAGAAGAGGGACAAGGGAGCTAGGGAAAGAGGTGAAGTGAAGGAGGGAGTGTGGGTGAGACAATAGAGGAGATAAGGAAGGAGGGAATGAAGGAAAAAAAGAGACAGAGGAAGAGAGGTTACGAAGAGGAAAGCAAGGAGAGGGGACCTAGAGTGTAAGAATATAGAAGAGTGGAAAGTTGGGTTAAGAAGGAAATAGGGTAGGAAAATACACCAGACGGGAGAGAAGAGACGGGATTGGTTGATGAGAGAGAAGAAGCTAGGGAGATAGTAACTAGGAAAGAATTAGAAGGTCGAGCAAGAGAGACGGGGAATAAAATAAAATAAGAAAGGCGAATGGCGAAGCAGGGAATGAAGATGGATGAGGAGAGGGGAAAGGGAGGAGGGGCGGAAAGAGAGAGAAGGGATTGGTCGGGGAACATGACGGAGCAGATTTTGAAAAGGAAGAGAGAGAAAGAAGAAAGAGACCGGGAGGAGAGAGAGGAGGGAGGAGGGCAAGAAGGACAGCAGTTTGCATTTAAAAGAGAGAGAAGGACGATGAGGTCGCCACAAAAAGGAGAGGGAGAGAGAGGAGGGAGAGAAATGGTATGGTAGACGGGAATAAAGGAGTGGAAGAGGGAAATGAGGGAGGGGTTAAAGGAGATGAAAGAAGTGCTGAGAGAGGAGGTGAGGGGACAAGGGGAGGAGATAAGAAGGGAATTAGAAGACCTGAAAAAGAAAATGGAGGGAAGGGAAAGAGAATGGAAAAGAGAAAGAGAGGAACTAAGAGAGAGAATAGAAAGGTTAGAGGGTGAAAATAGGAAAAGGAAGAAGAGAGAAAGAGAAGAGATAGAAGGGGAGAGAAAGGAGAAAGGAACGGATGAAAGAATGAAAGAAATAGAGCGGAAGATAGAAATGAGAGAGAGAGAAGAGAGAAGAAGGAATATAATAGTAAGGGATATAAGGGGGGGGAGAAGGGGAAATAGGGGAGAGGTTGAGGGAAATGATAAAAGAATTAGGAATAGAGACGGAGGTAAAGGAGTTAAGAAAGATGAAGGGGAAAGGGGAAGGAGAGAGAAATAGAGAGAGTGATAATAAGAGTAGAAAGGATGGAAGGAAAAATGGAGATAATGAGAAGAAGGAAAGAGATAAAAGAAAAGGGCATAAAGGTGGAGGACGACTTAACATGGAAAGAGAGGAAAATGAGATGGAATCTTGAAGAGATAGCAAGGGAAGAGAGGGGGAAAGGAAGAAATGTATGGGTAAAATATGAAAGGATACAGATAGAAGGGAAATGGTGGAGATGGGATGGAGAGGAGGAAAAATTAAAGGACAGTGAAGGAGAAACAAGAACTATGAAGGGGGAAGGGGACAAGGAGGAGAAGGGGGAAGGAAAGGTAAGGGAGAAAAGAGGGAAGAGGGAGGAGGGGAGAGCATGGAAGGTGATGTTCTGGAATGTGGCAAGACTGTGGAATAAGGATAAGGAGTTCTGGGGGAGAATAAAGGAATGGGATGTGGTTATGATGATGGAAACATGGGTGGACGAGAAAGAATGGGAAAAACTGAGGACTGAGAGGAAAGTTACCGAAGGAATTCAGATGGAAGGTACAAACAGCGAAAAAAAGGAGCAAAAAAGGAAGAGTATGTGAAGGGATGCTAATGGGGATAAAGAGAGAAATAGGAATAATAGAGGAGGAAGAGGAGGAACAGGAAGGAAGGATGAAAGGGGTGATAAGAATGGGGAGGAAAAAATGAAGAATTATTGGGCTATATGTGAGGGGAGATATGGAAAGTAAAATGGAGGGGACAAAGAAATGGATGGAAGAAAAGGAAGAGGAAAGTAGGACAATAATAGGGGGAGACTTTAATGCAAGGACCGGAGAGGAAGTGGGATAGAGAGAAAGGGAGAATTGGAGAGGAGGAGGAAAAGAGAGATGCTCAAAAGACAAAAAGGTAAATAAGGAGGGAAGGAGACTGGTGCACATTATAGAGGAAAGGGGATGGGTCATCTTGAATGGAGGAGTGAAAGGGGATGAAGGGGGGGAGAATACACATATACAAGGGTTAGGGGAAAATCGGTAATTGATTATGTTCTGGGAAATAAAGAGGTAATAGAGGAGATAGGGAAGATAGAAATAGGGGAGGAGGTGGATTCGGACCATCAATCAGTTATGGGATATGGATAAATGGAGAACGGGAAAGGAGAAAGAAGGAAGGAAGAAGGAAGGAAAGACACGGTAGGGGAAGATGGGATAAGCAAGGAATAGAAAAATTTAAAAGGGAAATGGGAAGGATACAAAGGGGAAGAAAAAGAGAGGAAGGAGATAAGGATGGTGGAAGAAAGGATAAGGAAGGTGATAAAAAAGGGAGAGGAGGGAAAAGAAGGAGGAAAAGAGAACAGGAAGGGGTGGTGGGATAGAGAATGTAAGAAGAGGGAGGGGGGAGGTGAGAAGAGAACTAAGGAAGTGGAGAAGAGGAGAGGGAAGGAGAGGTGAGGAGTATAAGGAAAAGAAAAGGGAATATAAAAAGTTATGTGAGAGAAAAAGGGAGGAGAAGAGAGAAAGGTGGGAAAAAGAAGCGAAGGAAGCAAAAACAGAGGGGAAAGTGTGGGAGATAGTGAGAAGGGAGAGGGGGAGAGAGAAGAGAATAAATGAAATGATAGAAATGAGGGAATGGAAGGAGCACTTCATGAGAATGTTAGGAGGAATAGAGAGAAGAGTAGTGAGAGGAGAAGTAAGGAGGGGGGGGGGGAATGAGAGGAAAGAGGAAATAGAGAGAGAAGAGATAAGAAAGTTAATAAGGAAGTTGAAGGAAGGAAAAGCGATGGGAAAGGATGGAATACGAAATGAGGTGTGAAAATATGGAGGAGAGGAAATAGAGAAATGGGCATGGGAGGTATGCAGAAGGGTATGGGAAGGAGAGGAGTGGCCGGAGGATTGGAAGGAAGGAATAATAATACCAATAAGGAAGAAAGGAAAAGGAGAGAAGGTCACGGAATATAGAGGGGTAACATTGATGCCGTCGTTATACAAGATCTACACGGCAGTATTAGCAGAAAGAGTGAGGGAGGAGGTGGAAGAAAAAATATTACTGTCAGGGAGTTAAGCAGGTTTCAGAAAGAGGATGGGATCAGTCGATAATATATATATATTAAACTACCTGATCAATAGACAACTAGGAAAGAAAGGAGGGAAACTGACAGCGATGTTTGTAGATTTAAAGGCGGCGTTTGACTCAATAGATAGAGGCAAATTGACAGAGGCAATGAGAGAAAGAGAAGTGAGAGAGGGATTGGTGAGTAGAGTAGAAGAAGTAATAAGGGAAACAAAGAGCAGGGTGAGAGTGGGGAAGGAGGTAGAAGAAGAGTTTTGGATAGCGAAGGAAGTTAGACAGGGATGTCCATTAAGTTCGATATTATTTAACATATTGATAGCAGACCTGGAGGAAGAGATATAAAAGGGAAAATGAGGAGGGATTAAGATAGGAGAGGAAAAAATATATACGCTGTCATATGCAGACGACGTGGTGTTGATGGCAGAGGAAGAAGAAGAGATGAGGGCGATGATAGCAAGATTGAAGAGATACCTAGAAAGGAAAGGACTCGAACTGAATACGGAAAAAACAAAGATAATGAGGTTCAGAAAGGAAGGGGGAAGGAAAAAGAAGAGAGAATGGAGATGGAAGGGAAAAAGATTGGAAGAAGTAAAAGAGTATAAATATCTGGGATATATAGTACAGAGTAATGGAGGACAAGAAGGGCATATAAGAGAAAGGAATAGAAAGGCGGTGGTGACAATGAGAGTGGTATGGGGAATAGGGAAGAGGGTGTGGGGAAAAGACTGGAAGAGAAGACTATGGTTGTATGATACGCTGGTATGGACGGTGATGGGATATGGAGCGAAGGTATGGGGGTGGAAAGAAAGGAAAGAATTAGAAGGGACACACGATAGGTGTATAAGATGGATAATGGGGACAGAGGGAAGAACGCCAGGGTACTTGGTAAGGGAGGAGACGGGGAGAGAGAATATGAGGGGGAGAGCAGGGAAGAGAGCATGGAATTTCGAGAGAAAGCTGCAAGAGGTAGAGGGAGGGGAGGTAGCAAGTAAATGTTGGCAGGAAATGAAGGAGAGGTGGAAGCGAAAGAGGGTGTTAGGAAAGTGGGAACAGGAGAGAAGGGAGTTCATGAGGGAGAGAGAGATGGGGGAAGAAATATGGGAGACAATGGAATATGAAGAGGTGGACAGAAAGGATAGAGAACTGCAATGGGAGGAGAGATGGAAGAATAAGGGAATCGAGATATAATAAATGGTACAAGTATGTGAAAGGAGAAGGGATACCGGAATACTTAGAGAAGGGATGGGCAGAAGGAAGATGGAGGAGGGTATGGAGATTCAGGATAGGAAATGAAATAAGAGAGAGAGAGAGAGAGAGAGAGAGAGAGAGAGAGAGAGAGAGAGAGAGAAAGAGAGAGAGAGTATTGGGAGAAGGAAGAGAAAAGGAAATGTAGGGTGTGCGAGAAGGAAGAAGAGACGTGGGAGCACATATGGAAGGAATGTATGAGGTGGGAAGGAGGGGAAGAAGTGGGTTGGGCAGAAATAGTGGAGAAGATGTTGGGTGAGGGAGGAGAGAGAGAGGAGTGGATGAAGAGGATAGAAGAATGGAGGAAGGGGGGAGAGACCGACGGGGTGGGGAGGGAGGGGTTGGAGGTAGGGGAGGGGAGGGGAGAGAGAGGGAGAGGGGGAGAGAGAGAGAGAGGAAAATTCGGAAGCGGAAGGTCCAAAATAGATTATAAGTAGATTTAAGTAGAGATAAGTAGTAAGTAAGATGGATGTTAGAAATAAGTTATAAGTTATAATTAAGTAGTATGTAAGTGATAGTTCAGTTAAGTAGATAGGAGAAAGGGATATGTGTGTGTATGTGACGAGGCTGGAGGGAGAAAGGCGCAGGTGTGAAGTGTAAAACGGCGATAGAAGGGGAAGCGAATAAGAAACGAATTGTAATCCCGGAAGGAAAATAATAAAGAAATACATATATTGTAAATTTTTTATTGATTCATAAAGTATACAGTATAGGGTTATGTATGGAATAGCATATCGAGTAAATGGCCTCCACTGGCACATATGCACTCTTTTGTTGAAATTTTCCATAACCGTTTTGCATAAATGTGGCTGAATTTCCTTGATACAGCGCTCAATTTCCTCTTTCAAGGCGTGGGTGGTCGTGGGCTTGTTGGCATAAACCTTAGACTTCAAAAAACCTCAAAGATAAAAGTCCAACGACGTTAAATTGCATGATCTGGGCGGCCAAATCTGATCACCAAAACGGGAAATTACACAACCAGGAAATGACTCATGCAGTAATTGAATTGTTTCTCGGGCTATATGGCATGTGACACCGTCTTGTTGAAACCACATGTCGTCCATATCTTGCAATTTAGGCACAAAAAACTGGATTATCATGTCGCAATAGCGAGCACCATTAACTGTTATTGCCTGACCAGCCGCATTTTCGAAGAAGAATGGTCCGATGATGCCTCCAGCCCAAAATCCGCACCAAACAGTGACACGTTGTGGATGCATTTGTTTCTCAACAATCACTCGTGGATTTTCTGAACCCCAAATACGACAATTTTGTCGATTAACCAAGCCATCAAGATGAAAATGAGCCTCACCACTGAAGATGATTTTGTTCGAAAAATCAGCATCCACTTGTTGTTCCATAATCTATTCAACGAACTCTCTTCGCTGTGGCTGCTTACCCGATATGCTATTCCATACATGACCCAATACTGTATACTTTATGAATCAATAAAACATTTACAATTTTTAATTATAAACCTGTGTTTTCTATCAAAGTTACTTCTTGCGTAAATTTTGGGACACTCTTTATATACAGGGTGCTAAACGTTTCAAACGTAACAAGTAAAAAATCTCGAAAACTATAAAAGATATTAAAAAAAGCTAAAACACGTGTTCCATGATTCCGAAGGGGAAACAGAATGGCATTATCAGTTTTTTCTTTGGGAGGCATTTTCAAAGTTGGTTGAAGGTCAATTAATTTTTTAAGTTGAAAGCCCAATTTTTTATTATATCTGCTTTTTCTACCAATTAATTTAAACAACTTTTGTCTGAAACATTTTTTTATTTGCCTAATATTTTTTAGAAATATTCAAGGAAAACTTGGTAATTTTTTCAACATTTAACTTACGATATCTCGCTAACTATTCGTCGACAGAAAAAATAATATTAGACTTTTTTACTTTCTTTACTATCAAGAATATATTACTATAATAGTGTCCTAACTTTTGTTAATTTAATAATTCTGAAATTTCCAAAGGTCGATAAGTTAACAAAAGTTAGGACACTATTATAATAATATATTCTTGATAGTAAATAAAGTAAAAAAGTCTAATATTTTTTCTTTCGACGAATAGTTAGCGAGATATCGTAAGTTAAATGTTGGAAAAGTTACCAAGTTTTCCTTAAATATTACATATTTAAAAAAATATTAGGCAAATAAAAAAATGTTTCAGACAAAAGTTGTTAAAATTATTAGGAGTACAAATAAGTTTCCGCCGTTTTCTATAAAAATTTGGGAATTTATTGCGAAAGAACGATACATTACGTTTTATTCAAAGTATTGTCCGTCACTAGCCACTACTTTTTCTCATCTTTCTGGCAGCATTCGGATATCACGTCGGAAGAACTCTTCATCTTTTGAGGCTCTCCACGAATCGACCCAATTTTTAGTATCTTCATATGATGTAAAGCGCTGCTTAGACAGGTCATGTACCATCGACCGGAACAAGTGATAATCGGAAGGAGCAATGTCTGGTGAATACAGCGGATGGGGTAAGACTTCCCAATTAAGTGTTTCCAAATAGGTTTTGACCGGTTTTGCAACATGTGGCCGAGCGTTGTCATGTAGGAGAATAATTTTGTCGTGTCTGGAGTAGTAATGGGCGCGTTTTTCCTTGAGTGCTTGGCTCAATCTCATTAATTGTGTTCGGTAGAGAGCTCCAGTAATGATTTCGCTCGGTTTAAGCAACTCATAATACACGACACCAAGCTGATCCCACCAAATACACAGCATGAGTTTTTTCCATGAATATTCGGTTTGGCTGTCGATGTTGAAGCATGGCCAGGTGATCCCCATGATTTTCTCTTCTTTGGGTTATCGTAGTGATCCATTTTTCATCACTAATGACTATACGATACAAAAAACCCTTTCTTTTATGCCTGGCAAGCAGCATTTCACATGTGCAAAATCGGCGTTCAACGTCTCTCGGCTTCAGTTCATATGGAACCCAATTTCCTTGTTTTTGAATCATTCCCAACGATTTTAAACGATGTGAAATTGCTTGTTGAATCACTTCTAATGTAAGTGCAAGTTCTTCTTGCATTTGGCACGAATCTTCCTCCAATAATGCTTCCAATTCCGTGTCTTCGTACACTTTCGGCCTTCCACTACGTTCTTTGTCTTCCACGTCAAACTCACCGTTTTTAAACTTTTGAAACCACTCACGACAACTTCTTTCACTTAAAGCAGTCTCACCATATGCTTCTACAAGCAATCGATGCGCCTCAGCTGCAAATTTCTTCAAATTAAAGAAGTAAATCAAAAGTTCCCGCAAATGACGCTTATTCGGCACAAAACTTGACATTTTCGCACGAAAAAGTTATGTGATGCTGATACGGAGTCACTAACACTTCAAGGTTATGTTGTTACCAGATGTCCAAACTTACGATATTACGTTTTACATCTGACAATTTCAACATAACCTTCTGGTGGGACCATCTTTTGTCAAACGGCGCAAACTTATTTGTACTCCTAATAATTGGTAGAAAAAGAAAATATAATAAAAATTGAGTTTTCTATTTTAAGAAATTAAGTTGACCTTTAACTGACCTTGAAAATGCCCTCCAAATAAAAAACTGATAATGCCATTCTATTTCCCCTTCGAAATCATGGAACATATGTTTTAGCTTTTTTAATATCTTTCATAGTTTTCGAGATTTCTTACCTGTTACGTTTGAAATTTAGCACCCTGTACATACATTTACAAAATCGGTCCTGAAATATAAAAAATAAAAATAAATTCATTAATAAACTTCTAATATTACAATAACTTTAATGGTCCCTACAGTTACTTGTAGGAGTTAAAAGTTAACAGTTACCTGTGTTGTCCAGTACAGTCGCTTATAATATATATATGTGTTAATAATAATCAAATTAATTAATAATCAAAATCCTGCTTTATAGTGACGTTATAAATAAAGGAATATGGCCGAACAATTTGATAGTGATATATTACATTAACGAGGCAATATTTCTCATGTTCCAAAATTGTACGTGACATGTTGCAATGCCCGATACAGTCTTTTATATACGATAAATGTTAGACGGCCTGATTGCGAAATCTGGCTTTGTACAGACCTCGGGGATAGATCGAGAAATATGTTAAAACAATTTGGTGCTGATATATGACAGCAATTAGGAAAAATATTTTTTCTTGTAACATGGTATTTCGCAGGACTCGCTGCGATGTTTCGTACGACGCACGCTTTATTAACCCTCCGCGCGTTTTCTTATCACTGCCTACTCTGGCAATTCCAGCAGCACTTTTGTAGTGGAGCGTCTGGGAAAGAGAAATTTTACTTTGAACGGAAAAAGTTACAAGTGCTTGTAATTTCAAAAAGCAACTGGAGGTATTGATGTTAATACTAGAATGTCTCCACAGCGGAGCCACCGGAGTTACGAAACAAATGATGGATGTCTCCGCAGCGGAGCTAACGGAGCCCTAAAGATTAATATATGATAAAGTTTTGACAGCCGGATTGCAAAATCTGGTTCTGTAGGGACTTGGATAATAGTTCAAGGAATATTCCATATCAATTTGGCGGTTATATATATCGCCAAAGAGGCGGAATATCTCTTCTTGTGAAACTGTATTCGCTTGATCCATCTTGACGCTTGACGCATTTTTATTTATTTATAATAAAAGTTAGACGGCCTGATTGCAAAACCTGGCTTTGTGAGGATCTTATGAATAGTTTTAGAGATATGCTATAACAATATGATGATGATATATTACGTTAATGAAGTAATATATCTCATTTTGTAAAATGGTATTGTACGCGACCCGCTCCGACGCTTCATACATCTTTATTTATTTGTGATATATTTCTCACAGCCTCACTACAAAATCTGGCTCTGTAGGTTTCTCGGGGATAGTTCAAAAAGATGCTATAACAATTTGGCGGTGAAACATATCGTCAACGAGGTGAAATTTTGTATCTCCTACAATGATTTTTCAACCGATTCGCTCCAACGCCTGGTACGACGGGCGCTTTATTTATATTTTATAAACTTTTGACGACCGGATTGCAAAATCCGGCTTTGTACCGATCTCGGAAATAGTACGAAGAAGATGCTGCAATAATTTGATAATAATACGTATCGTCAAAGAGTCGAAATATTGCATCTCGTAAAATGATATTTCGAGTGACTCGCAGAGACGCTTGGTACAGCGGACGCTTTATTAATGTATGATAAATTTTTGACGGCCGGATTGCAAGATTTTACTCTGTAGGGTTCTCGGGGATAGTTCAAGGAAGATACCATAATAATTTGGCGGTTATATATTGGGTCTGGGAAAAAATTCGTGGCGTTTTTTTAGTAAAGTTCAACTGGTTTTCTTATGTGTGAAAATGAATTTATTTAAACTAAATATGCTCCATTATTATCGACAATGTTTCGTCATTTTTCGGGTAGAGCCATGATGCCATCGGTGAAGAACTTTTGTGGTTTCTGGTTGAAAAACTGAATCAAGTAGTTTTTACAGGCTTCTTTTGAAACCAGCTTAATTCCATTGAGAGAGTTCTACAGAGTTTGGAACAAGTGATAATCAGAGGGTGCTATGTTTGGACTATACGGTGGATGCATCAAAACTTCCTAACCAAGCTCTCGCAATTTTTGACGGGTCATCAATGAAGTGTGTGGTGGGGCGTTGTCATGATAGAAGACAACACCTTTCCTATTATTCAATTCGGGCCGTTTTCTTTCAACTGCCTGGAGTAATCTCTCTAGTTGTCCACAGTAGAGTTGAGAATCAATCGTCTGACCAACTGGAAATAGCTCATGGTGAACGATTCCCTTCCAGTCCCACCACATATACAGCATCACCTTTTCGGCGTCAATCGGCTTCGCGAACGCTTATGACGGCTCACCATCCCTTGTCCACGATCTTTGACGCTTCCGATTGTCGTACATGATCCATTTTCCATCACCGGGTATGACACGTTTCAGAAATGGTTCGATTTCATTGCGTTTCAACAGCGCATCGCAGATGTTAATTCGGTCTATCATGTTTTTCGTGCTCAATTCATGAGGAACCCATATATCGAGCTTCTTTTTGTAACCAGCTTTGTGTAAATGGTTCAAAACAGTTTTGTGGTCAATGCCTAGCTCCATACCAATATCGACACTGCTGATATGCTTATCTTGCTGAACTTTTTCAAGAATTTCATCAGCTTTTTCAGTGATTGGACGACCAGAGCGTAACTTATCCTTCACATCAAAATTACCAGAACGAAAGCGAGCGAACCATTTCTGCGCAGCAGATTTTAATAAAGTATCTTCACCGTACACAGCACAAGTTTTTTCACAAGTCTGCGCAGCGTTCTTCCCTTTGTCGTAATAATATTGCAAAATATAGCGCAATTTTTCATTACTTTTCTCTATTTTCAAACGCAAACAACTTTCCAACCACTGCACCAATTTCGATGTTTATACACTCAAAGAAACGCTCGAAATGTCACCTTTCCAACGAGCGTTTAGTGGTGTCGCTGCGATCTGTGTTTCCTGAGTTATTTGCAATTGACGTCATCTATCGTGAAAAACGCCACGAACTTTTTCTCAGATCCAATATATTGTCAACGAGTCAATATATTTGTTCTTGTAAAATTGTATTCTGCCTGATTCGCTGCGATATTTGGTACAGCTGACGCTTTATTTATGTATAATAAATTGTTGACGGCCTGTTTGTAAAATCTAACTCTGTAGAGATCTCGGGAATAGTTGTAGGGAGATGCTATAACAAGTTCATGATCATATATTACGTTAACAAGGTAAAATATTGCTTCTTATAAAATGGTATTCCACCTGACTCGCTGCAATTCCTGGCACGGCTGATGTTTTATTTATATATTATAAATTTTGGACGGCCGGATTGCAAAATCTGGCTGTGTAAGGTCCTTAGA
Source organism: Harpegnathos saltator (assembly GCF_003227715.2). Lineage (NCBI taxonomy): Eukaryota > Metazoa > Arthropoda > Insecta > Hymenoptera > Formicidae > Harpegnathos > Harpegnathos saltator. The sequence goes on along the minus strand of NW_020229997.1, from coordinate 218,328 downwards.
GATAGTTCAAGGAAGATGCTGTAACAGTTTAGCAATGTTACGTATCGTCAACGAGGCGAAATTTTGCATCTCGTAAAATAATTTTTGGAGCTGCGATGCTTGGTACGGCGGACGCTTCATTTATTTCTCATAAATTTTGGATGGCCGCATTACAAAATCTGGCTTTATAGGGATCTCGGCAATAATATAAGGAACATGCTATAATAATTTGACGGTGATATATAACATCAGCTAGACAAAATATGTCAATTTATAAAATGGTATTGCACGTAAGTCGCTGCGACTCTTGGCTCACTCACCCAAAAGTCTGGAAAGCATTTTCTCGCCCTGTATCGACCGGCGAAATGCCCGAGTGAGTAAGACAGGGACAGCGCGATCGATTGTTCGTCCTTGTCAAACTGATTTGACCCAACTTTCCTGCTCTTGCGCTCGCGCGCACGGTGTTAGTTCGCGATCTCGCCGCATGAGGCCTCCAAAGTCAACACTGGATTTGTCCCTGGCTCCTGCAGACCCTTAACACTCAAAGTTAAGAGCCAGAGCACAGACTTCTGCATAACGCATAATACACAACGCATAAGAGAATCAACCAATCAGAGTTCTTCATTTCTGTCCTGAAAAGGGAAATGAAAAAAACTAATTGGTTTATTCTCTTATGTGTTATATATTATGTGTTATGCAAAAGCCTGTGCTCTTGCCCTTAAGCGTTTTTTGAGTGTTAACCAAAATTGAGGATTTTTCTTCATAAGGGCTAATATACATATATGTTATATGTTATATGAACAATTTTTTGTACGAAAATCTACAGTTTACATTACACATAAGATTTTTAAGGATAATAACGTCATCAAATCTCAAAGATTCTTAAAAATATCGCATATGTTATTTTACCCAAATAATACAAATATATTCTATAAATATTATATAAATATTTTTCGAGAACATTAGAATATTCGCACAATATAAGATGAAAAAAATATTTTATGCATATATATAGAATGTTAAAATGAGACTAGTTTTAATATTTTATATATGTGAAGAGAACATGCAGTAATATATTCAAATAATATCTGAAGAAGATTATTGATACTATGTCAAAAATGTTCATACAATGTTCATAGAATGTTTGAAAGACAAATTATCTAAATTGTACAGTCGTTTGCAAAACAGTATTGTCATTTATTTTTGGTGTAATTTTAAATCATACCCTATGGTTCAACGAGAGAATTTATTTGATCGAAAGTTCCATATCCAAATTGGTTTTTTTATTACACCAAGGCACACTAAATGCATATATTCTAAAGGAAAACTGCTAATCATATCAACCAAAGGTATTCTTTCTAAAATTGAATTACCTATATGATATTCTGGTTGGATTCTGTTACGAAAACTTTCATCCGTTCTTTTAACACAATTAATTTTAGGTTTTAACATACTCTTCGTTTTATATATTTCCCTTTTTACGTACACTTTGTACATGAAAAAATCCAGTATAGCCTTTACAATAAGTAATAAGTGATTTTGCTGGAGCATCATAAATAAATGCTTTAATTGCAAATGATATCATATGGTTTTTATAAATGAAATCTTCTTCTGATAATTTTATAGCTTCTACTGTAAAGTCTTCTAAGAAATCATTTACGTTACTAGACTTTTCATAACCATGATATACACATGATATAACCACGATATCACTCCTATACAGGGTTCTCAAAAAGTCTTCGAACGATAAAATATCTCGAAAACAATCAGTTTTTGGAAAAAATGTTTCAGTCAAAAGTTGTAAGGTTTAAAATGATCTATTTACTGATCTTATCAGTTTGACCTTGGCTAGCGTCAACAAGGTCAGGGCAAAGTCACCTTGAACTTTTCAAATGGAATGCCCTACTTTTTTGACATATTCTTATAACGTATTTCAAGAGCTTTCCAAAATACTACAACAAAGTATAATTTTGTTAAGTACATCCCGAGTTATGAAGCTTCAAAGTTACAGTACCGTCGGCATTAGCATTACCCAAGGTGTACCGCGTGGAGGTTGCACGATCGGATTTACACCTCTTGTGTGCGCGTGCGTGCGCGTGCGTGCGTGCATGTGTGTGTGTGTGTGTGTGTGTGTGTGCGCTTGCGTGCGCGTGCGTACGTGCATGTGTGTGCGTGTGTGTGCGCGCACGCGCGCGTGTGTGTGTGTGGCGCGCGCGCGCGCGCGTACGTGGGTGTGTGTGTGGGTGTGTGCGCGCGCGCGCGCGTGTGTGTGTGTGTGTGCGCGTACGTGTGTGTGTGTGCGCGTACGTGTGTGTGTGTGTGTGTGTGTGCGCGCGTGCGTGTCTGTGCGGCTGCGTGTAATGTAACAGACACAAAGAAACAAACCTCATTGTCAAATGGTAGAAGGAAGACAATTTGAACATTTAATTAATTGAAAAATGTTGCACATCTTAAAAGATGAGATAAAGTCACTTTACACAATAGAAAGTGTTCGAAGTCATAAAATACTACGGGAGTGATGAACCGTAGGGTCCTTGTTTCTGTTATATAACAGGCAGACGCACACACACGCACGCGTGCGCACACACACACACACACACATGCACCCACATGCACCCACGCACGCGCGCGCGCGCACACACCCACACACACACCCACGTACGCGCGCGCGCGCGCCACACACACACACGCGCGCGTGCGCGCACACACACGCACACACATGCACGTACGCACGCGCACGCAAGCGCACACACACACACACACACACACACATGCACGCACGCACGCGCACGCACGCGCACACAAGAGGTGTAAATCCGATCGTGCAACCTCCACGCGGTACACCTTGGGTAATGCTAATGCCGACGGTACTGTAACTTTGAAGCTTCATAACTCGGGATGTACTTAACAAAATTATACTTTGTTGTAGTATTTTGGAAAGCTCTTGAAATACGTTATAAGAATATGTCAAAAAAGTAGGGCATTCCATTTGAAAAGTTCAAGGTGACTTTGCCCTGACCTTGTTGACGCTAGCCAAGGTCAAACTGATAAGATCAGTAAATAGATCATTTTAAACCTTACAACTTTTGACTGAAACATTTTTTCCAAAAACTGATTGTTTTCGAGATATTTTATCGTTCGAAGACTTTTTGAGAACCCTGTATATTGAGGATATTCATGCATCGAGCATAATATGGGATTTATTTGAGTGTTAGAATTTTTGCTAAGAAGTAAACCATCAATATTAACTAATAAATTTAATTTTTGTGGTTGTTCCTCTAACAAATTGATAAGCTTTTCAACTACAGATTGAACTCCATGTGTGAATAAGTGCCTGAACCTACAGGTTTGTTGAATATGTGTCGAGGAGTATGAAGCGAAGTTCTGGAATCCTGAGGCACATAAATATTAGCTTCTGATTTTAATAATTGTAGCAAATCTCGTAAAGCTGAATGTGAAATGTTATGCGATATTGCCCATAATCATAATTTATTGATAAAATTATTTTCATTATCTTTTACTACATTTGGTCTCAGATCTATTGAAACATTGCATTCTGTAATATCATCAAAATTATCCAAGGAATCTGAAGTATTAGAACAGTCTGTTTTACTATTATCACATTGCAATTCTATATTTTCCATGACTGTTGTATTGGGTTCTGAAATATTGTTATTAGTATTACATATTGATATATTATCAGAATAAATACTTGAATAAATTTATGATAAATCTAAACATGTTGCGGTTCCTCTCTTTATTTTTGTATATAGTGTTACTTTAGAGAATCTACGTTTCATATTAATAATAATCTTAAAAGTAATATTGTTTAACCTCTAAAAATGATTGTGCAGTGTGTGTGTGGTGGTGGCGCCTTGGTTATTTTTCACACAATATAATATACAAATCACGCTTTTATTATTCTACAAAAAAATACAAGTATATTTTTATTGCAGGAAAACAAAGAAAATGCACAAGTAATAAATATAACATCGGACTAATTTTAGTCACAGCGGGCCGTCAAATATTGTTTATTATACCGTTCCTTGTACTACGCTTTCTATTGGTCTGTTCTTTTCAGCTGCACTGCTACACGCACCAGTGTAACCGTCGCGCGGCGTCAAAATGCTAAGACGCCATCGCGACAGTCAGTGCGAGACGCGTTATCGCTCAGCCCTTACGCTTGCCGCGGAGCGTCTACAGGCCGCGATGGGCGTGGAAAACACCAAACTTTACGCGGTTATTACTAAAAAAACTATTACGATTTTCACATTATGGTACAGGACTTTTTTGTTCTTCTTACTTAGTTCTATGTCCCTACGGAGCCCGTGTCCCAAAGTTCTGAGACACCCTGTATATACTTTTTATATCATTTTTGTGTCATTTATTGTCAGTAACGTTTAAGTGACAAATAAAGTCATATTGACATCATTATAATATCCTTATGACTTCTACCATGCTACCTAGTATATTCTACCTGCAGGGTTGGGAAAGTTACTTTTTAAAAGTAACTCGTTACCGTTACCATTACTTTCGGTAAAAAGTAACTCGTTACCGTTACTCGTTACTGATCTTAAAAAATAACGCGCTACCGTTACTTGAAAGTAACGATATTTTATTTCGTTACTTTCCGTTACTTTTTTTTGTTGTAAATCCAGGATTATAAGAAAGGTGCTAAGACAAGATATAAATCGGACATAAGACGATTAGAAATATATATATATATATTTAAATATTTTTATTATTTTATGTTATTAAGTATTGTATTTAATGAAAAGTTTCTTAATTAGTGGATATGAATTTAATATTTGGACATTAGTGCCTGTTGACTTTAAAAATCTTTGCCATTCATCATAGGCAGATTTCTCATTTGATGTTTGCTATTTAAAATTAAAAAAGTCATCGTTATTATTGTGCTTATCAGATATCAAATAATTTTTAATTGAAGGAATTCCTTATAAATCGTCTAAATACGTTTGCGCAAGTTTTCACTTATCTTCAGCTAACCAACTCAATTTGGAATGCAAACAGCTGGCAATTATCAATTCTTCTTTTTCGAATGTAGTACAAAACCTAAAGTTGAATCAATAAAATTAAATATGAACATATTGATTTTTCTTTTTGATCAGATGAATGTTGTTTGATGAACATATGTATTAACCAAATTACACCATCTTACCTTTCTTTTACACCTTTCTGTATAGCTAAGGCCAATGGATGACAATATGTGAGTCCATCTTTATTGGTTCTCATTAAATTCAGCATAAAACAAAAAATGTATAGAAATTAAATACAATTAAGTTTAATTTTATAAAAATTAAAAAGTAACGATTAAAGTAACGGATGTTTTGTTACTCGTTACAAAAAAAATGTATCGTTACTGACACCAAAAAGTAACGGCGTTACTTTTTAGTGTCCTTAGTTACCTAATCGTTACTCAAAAAAGTAACGATACCAGTAACGGCGTTACAAGTAACGCGTTACTTCCCAACCCTGTCTACCTGGGTAGCGCGGCCCAGTCGATCCAACAATTATGGGCGGCGTGCGACGAGACGTAAGTGAGGCGAAATAAAATATATTTCTTTACCTTTTTGTAATAACTTTTTTAATACCTTTTACTTTTTTAATAAGTTTTACTTGTAAAAACTTATATTATGTCCACATATACATCTTAAAATAAAAAATAATTTGAATTTGAAATTTCTAAAAATAACACAATACGTATTGCGCTTGTACTTGGCGCCTTTCTTTACCTTTACCTTTACCGTTTAAAAAAGTAAGTTTCATAAATTTTACATGTAAAAACTTATGTTACGTATAGTTTCTTGTCGTTAGGTTTTTCTTGAATAATAATAACCTTTAAAAAGATATCTTTTTTATTGATTTTTCGATGGCACGGCCCATCATATCGTCTGCTCAGCATTAGCTGACCAGCAATCAAATGACGGGCGATACAACATACCGTGCTTAACAATATTCTCACATTATTATCTTTAGACATTCAGTCTCTCACTCTCACTCTCCCCATCACCCTTTCATCTTCTCCTCTCTCTTTTCTCCTCCTCCCTCGCCATTCCCCTCCCAACCCCTCCCGTCCTCTCTCTCACTACTCTCTCTCACTCCTCTCTCTCTCTCTCTCTCTCTCTCTCTCTCTCTCTCTCTCTCTCTCTCTCTCTCTCTCTCTCTCTCTCTCTCTCTCTCTCTCTCTCTCTCTCTCTCTCCCTCTCTCTCTCCCTCTCCCTCTCCCTCTCCCTCTCCCCCCCCTCTCTCTCTCTCTCTCTCTTTCTCGCACATTTTCTCCTATACTGTATTCTAAGATATCTCTCGCTTACTCGCTCGCATTCGCTGCTGTCTGCTTCTTCAGTGCTCTCGTAGCGCCCCTATTAGCGGAAAAGTGAGATGCACGCATATCCCCTGCTCTCCTGTGCGTCCGACGTTTCTTACTTACTTTCTTGCTGAATCGAAATTTTCCGTGATTCGGACTTTATCTTAAAATACATCCACTTAAAGACAACGTACACGAAAATTAGAAGAACATTTTGCTTCCTATCTTTTAAGGCCGAATCGATTGGGATTAGAAAAACCTCAATCGGTTCAGCCATTGATGAAATATAAATATCTCATCTCATTTGAATTCGCAGTTTCGCGTAATATAGGCACGGTGTGCCTCTTAATAGAACAGATGACACTGTTTACTCTGAAATATATAGAGTGTCCAAAAAATCCTGGATCTATAAACATCTCGAAAACCAAGCATTTTAGAAAAAAAAAACATTTCGTATAAAAGTTGTATGGTTTTAAAAGGGACATAAAATAACTATATCGTTTTGTTTACAAATGGCGGAACTTTCGAGATATTCACTGATTATTACTTTTCTTAAATAGAAATCCTAATTTTTTATTATATTGTCTTTCTCTACCAATTAATTTGAACAACTTTTGTCTGAAACATTTTTTTATTTGCCTAATATTTTTTGAGATATTTTAAGAAAACTTGGTAACTTTTTCAATATTTAACTTACGATATCTCGCTGATTATTTATCGGAAGAAAAATTGGTACTAGAGCTTTTTATTGTATTTAGTCTTAAGGATATATTGTTACAATAGCATCCTTATTTTTATTAACTTGTCGACTTTTGAAAATTTCAAAATTATCAAATTAACAAAAGTCGAGGTGCTATTGTAGCAATATACTCTTAAGAACCAATAGAGTAAAAAAACTAGTACTATTTTTTCTTCCGACATATGGTTAGCGAGATATTGTGAGTTAAATATTGAAAAAGTTATCAAGTTTTCCTTAAATATTTTAAAAATATTAGGAAAATAAAAATAATGCTTCAGACAAAAGTTGTTAAAATTAATCGATAGAAAAAGATGATGTAATAAAAAATTGGGATTTCCATTTAAGAAAAGTAATGGTCAGTGAATATTTCGAAAGTGGCTTTATCTGTAAACAAAATGATATAGTTGTTTTATGTCTCTCTTGTAACCATATAATTCTTGAAACAATTTTTTCTGAAATGTCTTGTTTTCGAGATATTTTATCGGTCCTCGACTTTTTGGACACCCTATATAATATGTAATTGAAATATATGTATATCCAATTACTATACCGTATGTGCGCCGATTTAAAAATGCTAGCACTTTTAAATCGGATAATCAAACTGATAAATAAAAATGGAATTATATTAACTGACGTTATATTATTTCATAAAAATTATAATAAAAAGCTGAAGAAAGTAAAAGTGACATTATTGACAAACTACTTATAATTCTTCATTTTATAACTGTGGAATTTCTTTTATCTATTAGCTAATTTTGTTTATGTATAGAATGCATCTCTAATACTAAGTTTTATATATCCTATCTACTACTTACTTTAATTATCTAATATTTCAAGAGTTAACGTTTGAAATATTTTATGAAGAAAAGTTCATATGAATATATGAAATATTGAAAATAAATTAAAAATATTAAAACACAAATATCTTATAAATTATCTGGATGGTTTTATTGGAATGTATCAAGAGTAGATTTTTATAGGTTTAATTAATAAAATAACTAAAATTGCAAAAAAAATTAATTCTTTCCTCCTCGCCTATTAGCATACAAGTTAAAGAGTGGCGTATTACTTAAATTCTGTCTCTATACCATTGACATTTTGCAAAACAATGATTATGCCTCGGTTGTCTCGTCCGGATGGATAATGTAGTCGTGCTTCTTCGCACGCTTGCACCAACAGTTTAAACTTCCCTCCAAAGCGACTCCCGTTTTGAAGGGGCGCGTCCTGTGCAGCTTGAACCTCACTCGCTGCATTGCGCGTGCCGCCCTGTCATTGTGTTTCTATTGCGCGTTGCATCAACAGTTCTTTTACAAGGGGAGGACGTATCGACCGGGAAACGGTTTGGAACGAAACTTATGGAGTTAATACCCAACGAGAAATGACATCAAATCGATGTCGAATTGACGTCGAAATAATCGAAATTACATCTTATCAAAATAATGTCGAAATGCAAAGCTTATTTCGATGTTTATGCTATATGATATTATTTAAGAAAAAGATTATTTATAACATGTATTCATCGTTAAGATTCTCAAATATGGCAAGTTATATATATTTTTTCCAAAATATTAATATTTTAAGAATCTAATCTCAAAATAAAATCGAATCGATATCTAAATGATATAATATCGATGTCTTTGCAAAAAGAAATACATAATTTGCTATATCTAAGAATCTGACGATGAATATGTGTTATACATAATCTTTCTCTTAAAAAAATATCATATAACATATATCGAAATAAATTTAAAATCTCGGGCATTATCTCTAATTAGACCAACGTCCCATGGACGGAATTTTCAGCGGAACGAAACGTGCAGACCAATCACAGCCATTCTCTTCGTAAAAAGAATGGAGTGGCTGTGATTGGTTCGCACGTTCCATTCCGCTGAAAATTTCTGTTCATGGGACATCGCCTTACATTCTGCATCCAGCAACAACCGTTGAAATATTATATTATTACATTAACGTTATATTATTGATAGTAACGGATATAAGTGACGAACAATACTGTAATATATCATTATGGAAGAACCAGCGGTAAGTATATTTTATGAAAGCTAGATTGTTTCATCTCTCAATAAAATCTCACCCTCTCACTTATTTTAATTACAATTTTTTCTTTCTTATTTATTTATTAGAATAAATATTATTTACTTTATTCGAAATTTAATAACAGCCTTTTGTAACAAATAGGGTAATCTAACCTAAATGCAAAATACTCAGTGAACAGAATGTTGACTTTATGTTAGCAGATTAGTTATAAATGTGATAATTTCACAATAAAACCATAACCATTCATGTCTCTAGCAGCATGCTGATATGATTCTACATCAGATTTGTGGCAGAAACTAATCATGTCCCATACATAATTTGTTCGATTTCTACCTCTAATCTGCTATCAAATTGCTATATCAAATTGCTATTTAGTTTCTGTTGTCAATTTGGTAGCACAGCATGTCAGCAGGTTCTGTCAAAATTTTGACTGTTAGGCAAAACCATTATATAGAATAGATACTCAATATTCAGTCGAAATAGAATTATTGATGCGTCGAAATTAAATCATTAGTGACTCGCAATCGAATCATTAATAAGTCGAAATCGCGTCATTATTGAATCGAAATCGATTCATTATCCCGTCGTAAATTCATCGAAAGGTGTGACATAAATAAATCAAAATCGATGCTTTTATCAATTAGTTTTCGATATACGTTTTTGATGTCGATTTGATATCATTTCGATAAGTCATTTCTCGTTGGGATAGTACTTGACTACTAATAACTCATGGTACGAAGGTAGTCCTAGGAGTACCTGACCTGACGTATAGATAGCGGTCGTTGTTTGAAAAGATTAACTATGGTAGAAAGTACCAACCTTATACAGCTTAAGTTTGAAGTTTGACGACGCTACGTTGTTTAGTATTTATTTGGCAGCCATCAATAGTGAACGCTCTCAGTGAATTTGTAAACATGGAAAAATTTGGTCATCGTTATGTAATACAATACTTTTATTTGAAAGTCCAACTGATATCAAAGTGGAATTAGATTCTACTCTGGGGGAGTCTGCTCCTTCGTTTACAACAGTAAAATATTGGGTGGCAGAGTTTAAACGAGGCTGTACGAGCTGCCAAGACGAACATCGCAGTGGTCGACCAAATGAGGTGACCACGCCAGAAATGGTGAAGAAAATCCACAAAATGGTATTGAATGATCGTCGACTGAAAGTGCGCGAGTTAGCAGACATGGTAGGCATTTCAAAAAGTGCTGTACACCGTATATTGACTGAAAATTTGGACATGAGAAAGCTGTGCGCAAAATGGGTGCCGCGATTGGAACAAAAACAGCGTCGTGAGGATGTTTCAATCGAGTGTTTGAAGAAGTTTCGCAGCAATAAAGCCGAGTTTTTGCGTCGATTCATAACCATGGATGAAACATGGGTCCATCACTTCACACCTGAGACGAAGGAACAGTCAAAACAATGGACCAAGGTGGCTTGATGGCTATTTTGAGAAGCTGGACGATTCCCATTGCAAACAGGATATCGAAGCTATTGAACATTGCTGGGAAAAGTGTATTGAGCTAAAAAGAGGCTATGTAGAGAAATAAAGAAATTTTTTCCCAAACTTTTTATGTTTCCTTTGTTTCCTTGTTTCCTTTGTAGGTCAGGTACTTCTAGGACTACCCTTGTAATAGCATACAATGTACTACCTCTTCGTTTTCGAGAAAAAACGGTTTAAAGAAAATAACCAACAAAGTGTACGAGTTAGTAAGAAGGGTATTCAATGAAACGGCGTAGCGGATTAGCGAAGGTAACGGACTACCGAGCTGACTACGGACTGACGACTCAGATTTGATGCCTGCTGTATAATTTTTTTTATTATGTAAGCATAAAAATTAAACAGAAAATGTTAATAAATAATAAAACTGCTTTTCTTAAATATATTAGTGTTTATTAAATATATTATTAATGATTTAAATTGCAAAAAAAATCGTAAATCTTATCTGTAAAATATATAGTGTATGGGAAAATTTTTATATAAAAATTACAAGGGAAATAGGAATAAAAATATTGTTATGAAATGTATAGGAATGCTATTAAATTAGAATGAGATAATTTTTCGTAATTTTATATCGTATATATAAAATATTTGTTTCTGTTACAACTCTCTATGTTTTGTTGAAGCTCTTTATCTCTTCTGGCAATCCCCCCCAAAAAACTTCCTTTATGTCATTCTAAACGACCGTTAGGAATGACGAAATGATTCGAGGGTCGGAACAGTCGTCAGTAGAACAAGCAACAGTGTGCGTTTACTAGTGATACAGAGCAGTTCGTTGATCATATTTAAATTACATACGTCATAACAATTACATATATCATAACAATGTCAGAGAATCCTCCAACAAGCAAAATAGTTGATGTAGAATCGCTAGAAGAAAGATCTTTTGAAAATGAAGATTTACGGTTTATTTGCAATTTAAATTATTAATAATATATTTAACAAACACTAATATATTTAAGAAATGCAGTTTTATTATTTATTAATGTTTTCTGTTTTATTTTTATGCTTACAGAATAAAAAACTGTACAGCAGGGATCAAACCTGAGCCGTCAGCTCGGTAGTCCGTTACTCTCGCTGATCCGCTACGTCGTTTCGTTGAATATCCTTCTTACTAACTCGTACACTTTGTTGGCTCTTTTCTTTAGACCGTTTTTTCTCGAAAACGAAGAGGTAATGCATCGTATGCTATTACCATGAGTTATTAATAGTCAAGTATTGTACTATTAACTCTGTAAGTTTCGTTCCAAACCGTTTTGTGGTCGATGCGTCCTCCCCTTGTTAATGTTCGTTCGTTCTTTTTCTCTTTTTGGTGAGCATCTTTAGGTATTTCCTAACACTGTCTAACACTCAGGATGCCGAAGGACAAGCGTCGAAACCGTCCAAAGCATGGATCGTTAAAAAAGCGGCATCGATCGCGCGACGCATCGCGGGACTAACCTAGAGAGCTTAAGTCCCGCAGTAGATCACGGAAGGCAGACGCGGGACGGCGCTCATCTTCTCCGCGCGTCTCTCAAAGGGCCCTAACGCAAGCCATCTCGGACATGTGGGGCCTCTTCGCGCGTTATAATAACGATCCGAGCATCGTGGGCTTCTAGAGGACATAATCCGGAAATTTCCGGTCAGGCCCGCACGGGCACTCCCCCCCCCCCCCGGGGCAAGACCTCGTCCTCCCGGGGGAGGTATTTAAGACGAATGAGCAAACGGTTCTTCAGAACCGGGGCGGCGAACCAGGTATGTTCTCTCGCGATGGGCAAAAAGAGAACCGATTGCTCACCGTTCGCTCCGTAAACCGTTTCTTTCTTTTACTAGCCGAGGAGGAGGAAAGATCGTTGTTTGAACAACGAGTGGTTTTCTCCGACTCCCATCCAGAGGAAAGCGAGAGGACCGCGCTCGAAGGGGAAGAGCTTTCCTTTCTTTTTTTTTTGGACACGCAGGGGAAATCTTCATGGATACCCCCGCCCCTTGGGGAGGGCGGGGGTTATGTCGGATTTCTACCGACTAAAACCCCTGCAGGGTGCCTACCGCTCGGACCGTGGTGGGGAGTCAAGGGAACTACGCTTGCATTCCCTCCCCGATACCCCGGCCCCAGGGCTCTCATGAAGCCCCACACCTAAGTACCACGCCTCTCTTAGATTGGGAGTCAAGGGCGCGGTGCGGGAAGAGCTCTCCCTAGCAAAGGAATTATTTGGTGAGGAATCATCGTCGACGTGCATGGCATGGGAACCGCTCATCCTTTCTGCAACACGATCGGAGATTCGATCAGGCCTTAAGGTGGAGCAGCATCAAAACCTGCTTGCCAAATATGAGCCTCTTGGTCCCGAACTGTCTTATCTACATTCTCCAAGACTCAATAAAAAGCTTCAGGCAGCCCTCTCCAAACGCCCAAGTGTCCTAAAACAGGACGAATTCCAAATTAAAACTCAGGCACAGGTTTCCGCCTGTCTTAATGCTCTTGGATCAGGCATCACGGAACTATTACGGTGGCAACAGCTCAGGTGGCTCAGCTACCGGATGGCAAGGTAAAATCTATACTGAAAACCTTTGCAGAAGCCATGCATTTGCTTGCGGATCACCACCACCAGCTATCGCTTGCCAGACAAGCTTTTGTGAAACCGTGCCTAACGTTCGTGAGGAAATCGGAGGCAGACACTTTATCGGTTGATGATTGGCTTTTTGGAGAAAGCTTTGCCGAAGAGCTGAAATCGGCTCAAGCCTGCGAAAAGATAGGCGAACTATCGAAGCAACCGGCAGCACCGATACCCTTCCAGCGACTACCACAAACCCGCCAACCTTCACAACGAACTTTTCCCCAACGGTCGGGAAACTTCCGGCCCCCGGTACGATCATCGGCGGCGACGCAGCGTCAACCGGAGTCCAGGCAGAGAATGAGCCGCCGTCAAAGGTTTCGTCCCCGATCTCAGTCTCGGACATGCCGGTAGAAACCGTAAGATTAGCGGGCCGCTTAGCCCTATTTTATGCGAATTGGGAGAAGCTTGTAGCTAATTAAATAGTCCTTCGCGCAATCAGGGGCTATTGTATTCCATTTATCTCACAAGTAACACTATCCAACTGATACTCACCGATTTGAATGAAACTTAACATACTTATTAAACACCGAAAAATATTAAATATGTTTTTTTGTTTCGGCTAAATATGCTTTTTAGGGGTAGAAAGCACCCCTCAACCCCTGGAGGTGGAAACAGTTGTGGCTAATTATTTCTGAAACGATACATTTTCTGAAAAAAGTGCTTAGGACCAAAGTTGTAGAGTTCAAGGTGATGCACTTGATGGCGACTTAGAAGTCGACCTTGAGGTCGATTTTCAAGGCCAATTAAATTTGGAAATAATTAGCCGTTGCCAGACTTTAACCACATCCTGTATCTATAATCAGTAATTTTATGCGTTGACTAAATCTATCTTCAGAATTGATTTGTTGCGTTATTTACCTAAAAAAATAAAAAACCTGACGTAATGGGAAAATAGGCGCAAATTTATAGAAAAAATAAGAAAAAGAAAAAAGTTTTGTAAGTAACTTCAGAATAGAAGTAAAGATAAGAAAACATAAAATGTCACTCTAATTGTAAGTTAAACATTACCTTCATGCTATATTAGAAATTTTCAAATTTTTTAAAATTTTTATTGCTACTCTGGAGTTATCCACAATATCTTTTACTCTTTATTTTGTATTAGGATTCATTCGGACATGATCAATTATTATTTTCCCGACTGTCGTTGAGCAAGCATTTTCCAAAATTACTTCTTGATCACTTATTTGCTATGAGCTATCTTGCTCGTAAATTTCCTTCGAATATACCATCAACCATCATTTTCACATCTGTACTTGGGCGAGTGTTCATTGTTCATAGTTTTACGTCAATTATTCTTACGACTGCTGTTTTTTGTGAATGTTTTCAAAATTCTTTTGGAAAGTATTTACTGCAAGTACTTTTCCATCATCTGTTCCTACGACTATTTTTTATGTTAATTTCATTTAGGCTTATACAATCATAAACTCTGCTTTCTATAAATTTACTTTGAATCTCTGTTATAATATTATTAAAGCATTGTTAATCTGTAAAATTTCATAATGTCATTAAACCCAAAAAATATTTTAAAATTATTATGCCTCACTTTTGAGGACCCAGTGTACAATATAGAATCTAGAATAACAGATGAAGAAAGATCAATCGCTCCTCAACTTGCAGATTTGATAAAAGACGCTATTAATTTTGATATATTTAAAGAGACTTATGATACTTTGAACTGTACTGATGCTAGTGTGATTCCTGATGCTGTTTTAGTTGAAGACAATTCAGAAGATGTTTCGGAAGCTAGTGTGATTCCTGATGCTGTTTTAGTTGAAGACAATTCAGAAGATGTTTCGGAAGTTGTGCAAGACGATACAAAATTCAGAGAAATTGTAGACATTGATTATAAGAAGAGAGTAATTGAATTTTGGCGATCTGGACAAAAGAAAAGAAGAAATATAGAATCAGTTAAAAACCGATTTAAGAAAGTTATAAATATAACACAATTGTACCGATGGGAAACACAAGTTGCTGAGGGTGGGTCAAGGACTGATAAATTGTTATATATCTCTCAATACGTTCTAGAACAATTTAACAGTGCATCTGATCGAAATCTACCCATTCACGATTTAGATCTATAGAGATAGGCCTTGAAAGCAAAAGAGGTAGTTCATTTGCCTTCTCAATTATTTACGGCTTCATCAAAATGGATACACAACTTTAAAATACAACATGGTATTGTTTCAAAAAAAAAAATAAATTTGTGACACAAGCGCATATTTTAAATAAAGCAGAACTATTGGAACAATCTTCCAATTATGTGAGTCAAATTAAACTAGAGATAGGCTTGCTAGGAACAGCAAACGTTTACAATTCAGATCAATCAGGGTTCAATTTGGAAATACATGCTGGTCGTACATTAGCCTCAGAGGGTTCTTTGAAAGTGGAGTGTCTTGCTCAATCTTTGAATTCCTTGACTCACAGTTACACAATACAACCTTTAATATCTGCCGATGGTATCTTGAAATCCCCCTTATTAATAGTTCTGCAAGAAACAAATGACCGTTTCGAACCGATAATATAGAAGTCAATGTACAAAGCAGATAATATCCTCGTTTTTGCCACAAAATCTGGAAAATTGACATCCGATTGTTATTAAATGGTTTGAAGATGTCTTCTTGCCTAATGCTGGCAAGAAGTCTATTTTGTGTTTGGACTCTCCCATATAGCACACACAATTGCAGCAATATTGCTGCAATGTTGCGACATTGCACATTGCAGTGCAATGTTGCAGAGATATTGCAAAAACAATATTTTGCATTATTATATCTGCAATGTTGTAGCAACATTTCAAATTGCGGTTATTATTAAAAAATTATACAAGATATCGCTAAATGGAAGAGCACTTTTTCGTTCCTCTCGCTTAGCTCTACGCCCCTATGGAGTTGGTATGTTGCAATTATGGGACACTTTGTATATTGCTCTAATTCTCATATTTAATCACCAATTATATTTAATCACTACGATTTTTGGTTTTACAATGATTTAGTTTTCCCAAACTTAGACGTCTTATTAATTCAAGAATAGTTACCATAAGTATTTAAGACCTGTATTATTTCAAATAGCAAGGTGGTATCTTATTGACGTTCTATTGAGTCAATAAAACGGCGTCTTTTTAAGATATCATTTTATTCTCTGAAATATTACAGATCTTGGGAACTTTCTGTGACTATTCTTGTTTGATGTCAGAAATGAAAACAATGGTATATTAATCTTTTTTTTTCACGTACGTTAAAATAAGAGATTTCCATAAAACGACACTTATGATCGATTTTACAAATTTGTAAAATGTTCTGAACACTTTTCTTTTGCTGTATGATAATCATTCACTGTAAATAATTAGTGAAATTTATACAAATGTTCAGTTGAACATATTATCTTTCATGATTATTGTTACATAATTTTTATGGAAAATTATTGATTGTCACAATAAGAGGAAAGTGTGTCCAGAATATTTTATAAATTTTTAGATCGATCACAAATATCATCCTCTGGAATGTATTTATATAACAAAAACAATTTTTGGCATACGATCTTTCGCTTCTACCGTCATTAAATAAAAACTTTCCAGGAGACTCAATATATACGTGGTGTCCTATTTTAAAAGACCTATTCAAATATCTCAAAAATAGTGCGTTAAATCGAAAAATGTTTCAGACAAAAATTGTTTGGCTTGAAGGGGGACATAAGACAGCAACAACATTTTGTTTATAGATGGCGTCACTTTTGAGATATTCTCTGATCATCAATTTTCTTAAATAGAAATCCCAATCTCTTATTATATCATCTTTTTCTACCAACTAATTTGAATAACATTTGGTCTGAAACATTTTTTTATTTGCTTAATATTTTTTAAGATATTTAAGGAAAACTTGGTAACTTTTTCAACATTTAACTTACGATATCTCGCTAACTATTCGTCGAAAGAAAAAATAGTATTAGACTTTTTTACTCTATTACTATCTCTACTCTATTACTATCAAGAATATATTATTATAATAGTACCCTAACTTTTGTTTTAATTTAATAATTTTGAAATTTCCAAAAGTCGATAAGTTAACAAAAGTTAGGGCACTATTATAGTCATATGTTCTTGATAGTAAATAAAATAAAAAAGTGATACTATTTTCTCTTTCGATGCATAGTTAGCGAGATATTGTAAGTTAAATGGTGAAAAAATTACCAAGTTTTTCTTAAATATCTCAAAAAATATTAAGCAAATAAAAAAATGTTTCAGACAAAAGTTGTTCAAATTAATTGATAGAAAAAGATGATATAATAAAAGATTGGGATTTCTATTTAAGAAAATTGATGATTAGTGAATATCGCGAAAGTGGTGCCATCTATAAACAAAATGCTATCGCTGTCTTATATCTCCTTTCAAACCAAACAACTTTTGTCTGAAACATTTTTCGATTTAACGCAGTGTTTTTGAGATATTTGAGTGGATCTTTTAAAATAGGACACCCTGTATATACATACCTACAGGGTCATCGAAAAGTATCGGATCCCCCTAATATCTTCAGTTAGAATGCATTTTGGAGAAAATGTTCAATAGAAAAATTGTATGGTTTCAAGCGGGGAGTAAGATGATGATTTTGACTTTGACCTTGACCATGTCCTTCAAGGTCATTTTAAGGTCAACCTCATTTTTTGAAATAGAATCCCCAACATTTTATTGCATATTCTTATAGCTTATCTCGATAGCTTTCCAAAACACTATAATAAAACATTTTTTCATTAAGTACTTTTTGAGTTATAAAGGTTTGAAGTTAACAATTTTTTGACACAAAATGTAAAATATCTTGTAAAATATTATTTAGTTTTCAGTAATCATAACCTTAATACTTTTATGCGCGAAATAATGAGACCAATTAATTGGTTTAAAGAAAATACATTAATCGAAAAGTATCGGCTACCCCTAATATTTTCAGTAAGAATGCATTTTGGAAAAATGTCCAATAGCAAAGTTGTACGGCTTCAAGCGGTTATGCTAGTAGGCTATGGCGGAAAACTGCCTGAAGGTGATCGCGAGAAGCTGCTCGAATGCGTGATGTCCAAGGGCGTTAGTGGGAATCTGCCCGAAAGCGTCGGCGGGGCCGATCTTTATTGTCTCACTCTCGCAGGCACCAATAGTAATACAAACTCTTGAGTAAACAATACGGATCACTGATTTGAACCTTTGATGCAGTGCTGTCTTCTTCTTAGCGAGCAGCAGTCACCTCGTGGACGAAAACGAACAGCCTCAAAAATTGTTTCTATAACAAAAGAAGCCATTACGCTTCAATTGATTGTCCCAAACATCTTCATTTTGTTTCCAATAGCCCAGAATTTTTTCGTAAATATTATTAATTGATCTATTAGATTTTCAGTTGCTCAACGAGCTTTTTGCTAGTGCTGGTTGAAATAAACAAATCGATAGTTGGACCAACACTTAATAATTAGTATTTTTTTCTACTTAATTATTTAGATCAATTTCCTATCACTTGACTTTTTTTGTGAGGTTACTTGAAAAGTAAAGTTTATGCCACCAAGCCTCAAGATTTAAATGATTTAAGAGGGAGAATAACTCGAAAGATAGAACTAATACCGCCGGAAACATTCCGGAATGCGGTTTCAGTTGTTTATAACAGATTAGCACATTGCCAGGCTGTTGAAGGGCAACAATTTGAACATTTGTTGTGAATTGCTTAGTACAATTGAATATTTTGCCCAAGCTGACCAATTGGAATGAAATTCGCCTTAACTGGTCGGAATCACACACCACTCTTGCCTTAACTGGCCGGAATCACACACCACTTAACAAATTGTTAACTGCAAACCTTTATAACTCAAAAAGTACTTAATGAAAAAATGTTTTACTATAGCGTTTTGGAAAGCTCTCGAGATAAGCTATAAGAATGTGCAATAAAATGTTGGGAGTTCTATTTAAAAAAATAAGGTTGACCTTGAAATGACCTTGAAGAACATAGTCAAGGTCAAAATCAAGATCATCATCTTACTCCCCGCTTGAAACCATACAACTATGCTATTGGACATTTTCTCCAAAATGCATTCTAACTGAAGATATTAGGGGGTCCGATACTTTTCGATGACCCTGTATATACAGGGTGTCCGGAATGTGATCATTAATATTTTGCGTACTGGTAGATTGAGTGCAGCCGAGAAGAAAAATCATGTACCATAATGTCAAATTAGCAATAGTTATCGAGTTATTAATTGAAACATGTGAGCCAATGAGCGCGTAGAGAGCGTTGGGCGGCCGCCTCTTGTCGCTTGCGCTCGCTCACTCGTCGTTTGCGCTCGCTCACTCCTCGTCACGCGCGCACACCTCTTGTCGCTTACGGTTGCCTCTCGCCGCGCGAGGTAAGCATCTTCTTATATACAGAGTCGATCCTGTCGCTTTCTCGTGCGCTCATTCGTTTACACATTTTAATTAATTACGGAATAAATGTTGAAAAAATTGTAAAATGGCACAGGACTTTTTTAATTGTTTTAACGAGTTCTACCAATACACAAAATATTAATGATCACATTCCGGACACCCTGTATATATATATAAAGCATTATTGCATACAAATTATATTACAAATGTTGCTGCAATGTTACACTGCAATGTTACTGCAATATTTCATTGCAATATTGCTGCAAGCGGACATTTTACCTTTGCTGCAAGATTGCAGCAACATTTCGCGTCGTTTCTGCAATGTTGCAATCTTGCAAGACATCGTTGCTGTAATGTTGCTACAACGGTGCTGTGCTGTATGGGCTTGGTCAGGACAAACAGAAAAGAAATTTGAAAATATAGACAAGGGTAATAAAGAAGTAAAAATCCTTACAATTCCTGCGGGAACAACTGGCTTCACTCAACCATTGGATGTCTACGTATTCAGACCGTGGAAAAACTTCCTGAAACAATTTTCGGACTTAATTCTCTTATACAACTATGATATTAACCTACATTTGAGGAATAACATTCTCAAAATTCAATCATTAATCCACAATCAATTCTCATCACCCCCCCTATTCCAAAACATGATTAAATATGCCTGGTGGAAAAGTGGATATATTGAAGAAAAACCAGATGAATGTGAAACGCTTGTTGATTTCTATTTGAAGAATTGCAGGACAGTCCGCAAAATCTGCAATAACATTGCATTAATAAAATGTACGTGGTATACTAACTCTCTGTGTATGGAGCATTTTTTTGCGAAAGAGGATAAAGCTATTCCTCATTATTGCCATGAATATAAAGAATAATGCTAATTATCATGGAATTTATACTCATAGACTATGAAAAGAAATTATGAAATCTTGCCTTCACTGGCTGGATTTCGCTCACATCTTGCCTTCACTGACTAGATCTCGACCATATCTAGCCTTCACTGGCTAGATTTCGTTCACATCTTGCCTTCACTGGCTGAATCTCGACCATATCTTGCCTTCACTAGCTGGATTTCGCTCACATCTTGCCTTCACTGACTGGATCTCGACCATATCTTGCCTTCACTGGCTGGATCTCGACCATATCTTGCCTTCACTGACTGGATTTCGCTTACATCTTGCCTTCACTTACTGGATCTCGACCATAACTTGCCTTCACTGGCTGGATTTCGCTCACATCTTGCCTTCAGTGGCAGGATCTCGATCATATCTTGCCTTCACTGGCTGGATCTCGACCATATCTTGCCTTTACTGGCTGAATCTCGATCACATCTTGCCTTATTTGAATGAATAATTAACTTTCAATTGCTTTATTGATCGAATTATTGACTGATCTTGCCTTAATTGGTTAGATCAATGAACAATTTTAAATTGCAGAGGCTTGTTTTATTTACAAACCACCAACGTTCTGAATGTAAATTTTTACGCTCTATCGATTCTCGGGATGAAAGCGAACTTCTCCCTTTGGAAAACATGAAATGATTTTCAAATGACCTTGAAAATCGACCTCAAGGTCGATTTCTAAGTCGCCATCAAGTGCATCACTTTGAACTCTACAACTTTAGTTCTAAGCACTTTTTTCAGAAAATGTATCGTTTCAGAAATAATTAGCCATAATTGTTTCCATCTCCAGGGGTTGAAGGGTGCTTTCTACTCCTAAAAAGCCGAAATTAGCCGTATTTAGCCGAAACAAAGAAACACGTATTTAATATTTTTCGATGTTTAATAAGTATGTTAAGTTTCATTCAAATCGGTGAGTATCGGTGAGTTGGGTAGTGTTATTTGTCAGTGTTCCCTCCTCGATTATATCATATAAGGGAACCGATCTTTCCTTCATCCACGGCAAAGGCCTGCGATCTGAAGTATACCGTCTTGTATCCAAGGGTGCTATAATCTCAATGCCTCCTTCAGAACTCCAATTTCTATCCTATTTCTTCCTCGCTCCGAAGTCTTCAGGCGGGATGCGGATTCGTTTTAAACCTGAAGGAGTTGAATTGTTATCTTTCTCCCCCTCATTTCTAGCTTGAGGACTGGCGCACGGTGGTAAAACTCATGACGCCAAATGTATGGATGACCACGGTCGACCTGGAAGAAACCCATTTTCTCGTCCCAGTAGCTCACGAGTATCGTCACTACTTGCGGTTTCAGTGCGGTTTCAGGCGAGGGTCACCTATGAATTTACGGTATTACCATTTGGCCTTTCGACAGCACCGTACAATTTTTCCAAAATCACCCTCACGGTGGTCGCCCGGTTACGGAGCGAAGGATATATTTCAGTGGTGTATTTAGATGACTTCTTATTATTTGGTTCATCCGAGAGAAACTGTGCGGTCAATTTAACAGAATCTCGCAAACTTCTAGAATCGCTCGGATTTCTTATAAATTCTTATAAAGTCTTAGCTTACGCCGACACAACGATGTACATATCTGGGATTCGTTTTCGATTCAGTACATTAATCTATCGCAATCCCCTCCACACGTCGAAGTAAACTTCTCCGTATGATTTCCGCTTTTGCAGGAAAACCCGGGTGTCGCATCCGCGAGCTTAAACGGATCAGTAGTTCTCTTATCTGTTTGCCCGGCCGTAGAATATGGCTCATTATACACAAAAAATCTGGAACGCACGAAGCTTCTCGCTCTAGAGCGGGCTTCCCACAATCACGAAGCCCGGTTGGAATTTACGCCTCAGCTCGCGGACGATTTTCGTTGATGGATGGCGATTTTTTCTGATCCCAACCAAGCAAAAACGCTTAGGACAGGATTCGTAACCTGTGAGATTTTTTCAGATGCTTCACTCATGGGGTGGGGCGTAGCTTGTGGGGAGCGCAATACTCACGGATGGTGGTCGACAGATGAAAAAACGCATCACATTAATTACCTGGAGCTCAAAGCTGCATTATTTGGTTTGCAATGCTTTGCGTCCGATCTCCGAGATAGTTATATACTACTTCGCATTGATAATACCTCTGCCATAGCCTACGTAAATCGCTTTGGCTCTGTCAGATACCCACAGGTAGACGGTATAGCAAAATAGATCTGGAGATGGTGTGAAGAACGCAGTAACGTTGTTTTTGCGTCATACATAGCGTCTATCGATAATACGATCGCGGACTTCGAGTTGAGGAAAATTAGTGTAGATACTGAATGGTCCGTAAACTAAGACGCATATTCATGCCTGTCGCTCACATTGGGTCAGCCGAAGGTTGACCTTCTCACATCAATCATTAACTCGAAATGCTCCGCCTATGTTTCGTGGATCTCAGATCTGGGTTCTATAGCAATTGATACCTTCTCTTTAGATTTGTCGGAAGTACATTTCTACGTATTCCCTCCATTCATCCTTTTACCGCGAGTTATCCGAGAAATAATAAACGATAAAGCGAGGGGGATCCTCTTGGTGCTCTGGTGGCCTTCATAAGCATGGTTTCCCCTGTTTCGAAGCCTCCTGATCGGAGAGCCTATAATTTTTCCTCCTTCTCGCAATTTATTATCATCTCCTTTCAGGGATTGTCACCCGGAGTGGAGAACTCTTTCCCTGGCGGCAGGACTCTTATCGAGCAGGCTTTTATAGAACGTGGGGTCCCATCGGAAGCCCTTGAGGCTATGATGACATCCCTAACAAACACCACCATTGCGCAATACGCAAGACCACTTCACCGATGGATCTTCTGTGGCACATTTGCAGTTCCGATATATTCTCCGAGTCCCTCAGCTTTCCCGTTCTTCAGCTTTTTTGCCCAAAAACTTGTAGAGTCACACTCGTTTTCTTCCATTAATACGATGCGTTCGGCAGTCTCTCTTGTCTCGCGTAACGAGATTGGAAGCCACCCATTCGCCCGCCGATTCTATCGGGGTATTGGGACCCTCAAATCACCTCGTGCAAGATATGAATATGTTTAGGATCCCTCCCCGGTAATTGCACGTCTTGCGCAATTATACCCGCATGAATCGCTGCCGTTAGAAACGGTTACTAAGAAACTGGCCCTCCTACTGGCTCTTGGTACGGGCCAAAGATCCCAAACATTAGCGTCTATGAGACTTTCTCTAATTACGCTTCAAGATAAGCTTCTTATTAGAGTATCAGGAAAACTAAAAACATCAGCGCCGGGACGCTCTCAACCTTGTTTTTCATTTTCGTCATTTGAAGGCAACGACAATCTATGTATATATAACCTTACACGACATTACTTAAACCGTACTGAAAAATTGCGATCGCCTGAGAGCAACTCTTTCTTTATATCGTTTGCCCGTCTTCATAAAGCAGTGGACTCGTAGACAATTAGTCGCTGGTTGCGATTCAACCTAGAGGATTGCGGGGTAAAATCAGATTTCTTTGCTCCGCATAGCACCCGTCATGCATCGACATCGCGAGCAGCGCAAAAGAGTGTCTCAATCGACATTATAAAGCGGTCCGCCGGGTGGTCGGGACAGGTTCGCGTCTTTGCGACATTTTATAATAGGCCGATTATCGACCCTGAAGCATTTAGCACAGCCATCCTTAGACCCTAAGATTCACTAAGCCGGATAGATGTTTAGACATTAAGCCGAATCTGCGATTTTTTGGCAATTGTCGGTAGGTCTAGGGAGATTATGTAAGGCATAGAGATAGTCTTTCTTATTATATTCTCAAACTTGGAATAGCAACCTTTCAAGGGCAGGTTTGTTATATCGAAGCCATACCTGCGTTTCCTTTTTCTCTTTCTGGTTATAATCCTTGGACAGGTTTGGCCGTACTTGTTCTCTTTTCCCTTCTAATAAATCATGTGTTCTGCAACAGAGGACCTCACGCGTTCCTCTACTCCTTCTTCAGTTTTTTGGGCGTGGCAAATCGCCATCTGAACAACTACATTATTCATCCGGACGAGACAACCGAGGCATAATTGTAAAATCAAACGAACTTACAGTGAAGTTCGATTTGAATTATGCACGGTGTCTCTCCGGATGGATCCTCCCCACCCGCAACGGAAGTTGCATTCCCTCCCCTTCATGGTAAATTGTTCTGCGATTTGCGATCGACTTCTAAACTAATGACAGGGCGGCGCGCGCAGCGCAGCGAACGAGGCTCGAGCCGCAAAGGGCGCGCCCCCTCAAAATGCGAGTCGCTGTGGAGCGAAGTTTAAACTGTTGGTGCAAGCGTGCGAAGAAGCACGACTACATTATCCATCCGAAGAGACACCAGGCATAATTCAAATCGAACTTCACTTAATGTTCGTTTGATTTTACAATTATATGTAAGAAATGGAGGGAGGATGAAACCCTGCTTATTTACTGGACGAGTTTGAAAAAGAATTTTTTTGTTTAAGAATTGTTAAGAAAAAACTATAATTCTATAAAATTTCTAATATCTTATATTTGTGAAACAAGACCTTTGACTATATGTTTGATATGCATGAACTTTTGTTTATAAAATAATCACACACACACAAATCAATTTCTAAAATATTGGACAATATTTAAGAAACCTTATAGTTCTATAGAGTGTTTCAGACCACCCCTTCACCTTTTATTTTGAAATAAGATGATATTAACTAACTTTTGTTAACTTATCAACTTTTAGAAATTTCAAAATTATCAAATTAACAATAGTTAGGACGCTATTGTAACAATATATTCTTGAGAGCCAATAGAGTAAAAAGATTAGTACTACTTTTTCTTCCGACAAATGGTTAGCGAGATATCGTAAGTTAAGTATTGAAAAAGTTATCAAGTTTTTCTTAAATATCTTAAAAATATTAGAAAAATAAGAATGTTTCAGATAAAAGTTGTTAAAATTAATTACTTTAATAGCACATATCGTTGGGCCAATATTGGCTACAAATTGCGCCCCCAATGTAACTCCAATGTAAGTCAATCTTGGTATAACAATGCTATGCAATATTGGCGATATATTGTAATTTAATGTCTAACCAATATTAGTTGCATATTGGGATACATTGGGCCAATGTAGCCCCAATGTAAGTCAATATTGGTATAACAATGCTATGCAATATTGGCGATATATCGTAATTTAATATCTAACCAATAATTGGTATATTGGGATACATTAGGCTAATGTAACCCCAATTTATGTGACCGTAGCCAATGTAACACCAATGTAAGGCCAATGAAGTGTGCTACTAGGGTAATAGAAAAAAAATGATATAATAAAAAATGGGGTTTCCATTTAAGAAAAGTAATGATCAATGGATATCTCGAAAGTGGCGCCATCTGTAAATGAAATGATATAATTGTTTTATATCCCCTTTGAAACAATAACTTTTGTCTTTTATCTGAAACGTTTCTTAATATCTTTCATATTTTTCGGGATTTTTGCCTCGTTCACTTAAAATGAGGCACTTTGTATATTAGAACAACATTACAGTAATATTAAACATTTATAACAGTAGTATTAAACATTTATAACAGTAATATTAAACAATATTAAATATAAATTTACAAGCTGTAGCTGTGGTAGGAGTTACGAGGTCCATTTTCCACTAGGATATGTAACTACTAGTAGAAAAAAAACACTTCTTGCATATCGTATAAGCCTGATATGTTTGTGTCGCATTCGAAAACTTAGCCGTTACTTAATGGTTCATTCGTGAAACTGTGTTAATATATTTGAATAAATCGCGACTGCAATCCATATTGATCGATGGATTATACTGTGCAAATTACATCGCATATATCGAGGTCCAGATAGTGCGATAGTGGTAAATAATTGACGCAACGCGTATATATACCGGACCATATTAACCTCCAAATATGTCGGATGTGCTGGATTGATATGAAATATAATTTCAAATAATGAATCTGCACGTGCATTGAAAGATGATGTTGGCAACTTCATCACTATTGACACAGCAAATAAACATGCGCTTTGTAATATTTCTCGTTCCGTCAAAATATATTTTGTAACGAGAGGCAAGTATATACTTGCCCCCGTTACAATCGTGTCGGCGACGACGACCGGTCGCCGCACGGCCGCTATCTTCCATCGCACCGCACCGTCCATTAGTGCCGCGGCACTAAGGCGTTAGACGCCGAGTTAAGACGAGCAAGGTCTCGTCCGATCGGGAAAAGTCGTGAAAAGGGTACGTAAAGGGGTAATCTCGAAATCCGCATGTGCTAATTTCGCCGAATTCGGGGATAACCGCTCTAAGATTACCGAGTACCCCCGTTTACGCAAATAAGGGTATATAACCCGCGATCTCGAGAAGATCGAGTGAGACGTCTCGGAGCGACACAGTTCTCCGAGCAGAGTTCCATCCCAGGCAGCAGGAGTAGTAGCAGCAACCGAGAAGACGAAGAAGCATCAGGAGAAGACCAGCTAAGCGAGAAGATCAGTCCAGGAAGCGCGGCCCAGGCCGGTGAGTAAAATCTCCACGTACTGTACCGAAACACCGGGAGAAATTTACAAGACCCGGCG
Organism: Harpegnathos saltator; assembly: GCF_003227715.2. Taxonomy (NCBI): domain Eukaryota; kingdom Metazoa; phylum Arthropoda; class Insecta; order Hymenoptera; family Formicidae; genus Harpegnathos; species Harpegnathos saltator. Next base: position 191,283 of record NW_020229997.1, on the reverse strand, counting down.
GCACGCACTAAGGACGACCGATCGTTTCACTGATAAGATCCGCGAGGATCGGAATTATTTATAAGTTTCTGTTGCGAGAGTCGGCAGCAGTTAGCCACCGTCTCCGCCAATTTCTAAGTGCTCGTCCGTCTGCGTCGGCAGCAGTCAGCCGCCACGCAGAATAGTTATAAGTTTCGGTTACGAGAATCGGCAGCAGTTAGCTACCGTATCCGCAGATTTCTAAGTGCTTGTCCGCCTGTGTCGGCAGCAATTAGCCACTGTCACAGGATTAATCTAAGTTTTGATTTCACTACGTCATTCTCCTTACAGGATTTATACCCGTGTCAGTTAGGAATAGCGGTACTATCACCCAATTATTAAGTGATATTGATCTCACTCGCCGGTAGGAGAATATTGGCGAACATACGCTCGATACCCATCGCAAATCACAGTTATTATCTTCACCGATCCTGCAGCGTCCGGAGGAACATTGTGTCCACCGCTCACGAGTCGTTATTGTGTTTATCGGCCGCGAGCCATCGGCGGCAGTTTGTAAAATCTCTGCGTGAATATCATTGTCACCGATACGAAATCACATATTATTGTAATCTATCCTAACTCCCGGACAAGCAGTATCGTACGTAGACAGTCTGAAAAGTTCTCGGCCTAACAATGAAAGAAAATTTTTTTGCCGCGAAATATGTTTTATTTTTCAATATAATCTCCCGAAACTTCAATACCTGAAACTTCATTTATTCCAACGTTTTTCCCATAATTCAATACCATTATTAAAGTGTGATTCTGGAAGGTCTGCAAAATATCCATCCACGACTGCAATAGCTTCATTATTTGATGTAAAACGCTTTCCAGCCAGGAATTTTTTCAGGTTTGGAAACAGATAATAGTCAGAGAGAGCCAAATCTGGTGAATACGCTGGATGTTCAAGCAATTCGTACTTTAATTCGTTGAATTTTGCCATTGTCAAAACACTTGTGTGAACACGTGCATTGTCTTGATGGAAAACGATTCTTTTCTTCTTTAAAGCAGGTCTTTTCTCACGAATTTTTGCATCCAACAGATCCAAAAGGTTACAATAATATTCAGAGTTAATCGTTTTATCTTTTTGAAGATAATCGATCAACAAAACACCTTTGTAATCCCAAAAACTGTTGCCATAACCTTTCCTGCTGATGGAACCGTCTTTGCCTTTGGTGCACGTCCACCAGCTTTAATCCATTGTTTCGACTGTTCTTTTCGTTCTGGTGTATAGTGATGGATCCAAGTTTCATCAACAGTTATAAAACGACACTTGAAATCCATTTTATTTTGCTTAAAACGATCCAAACACGCTTGAGAAATACGCATTCTAATGCGTTTTTGGTCAATAGTTAGCAAATGCGGCACTCATCTTGCACAAAGCTTTTTCATATGTAATTCTTCATGCAAAATATTTCAAATTCGTTCTTTTCAGATGCCTATGGCCTCAGCTATTTCACGCATTTTCACTCGCCGATCATCTAACACCATATCATCGACTTGTTGAATGTTTTGTGATGTTGTAACAGTTTTTGGACAACCTTCGCGTAGATCATCTTCGAGGCTTGTATGACCAGATTTAAAAAGAGCAGCCCATTTTTTCACAGTAGAAAGTGAAGGTGTTGCATCCTTATACACTTTTAACAATTTCGGATAAATTTCTGTTGGTGTTAAACCATCCAAAACAAAGAATTTAATCACTGCATGATATTCAATTTTTTCCATTTTAAAAAAGACAATGACACGTCAATATTAAACTGATGCTACTATTCGAATGACTTGACAGATCGAAACAAAATTTTACATAAGTTTATATCAGGGATACCACTTTCCAATTATAGTTTGACAGTTTCTAATGCCATCTATGTGTCAGGCCGAGAACTTTTCAGACTGCCTCGTACTAGTCGGATTTACATTGATTGATCTGGTCACGAATCGGGCTGAATAACATTCAGTGATTTTGTTACAACAGGCGCGGGCTATCGGTGGCCGTTCATAAGATGTTGGCATGAATATCTTTGCCACCGAACGTAAATTACACGGCATCATTTCCGGTCACAACTCGCGGCGACCCCACCGCTGCGGCAGCTCTAATTTGATTTCATCGGTCGAAGGTGGCAGCCAGTGACATTCTTTGATCGACTTCACCGGTCGCAAGCCCTCGGCGGCAGTGAAGAGGTATCTGCGTGCATCCTATTGTTCCTGTCGAAAATCACGGATGACCATCGTCACTTCTGACAGATCTCGAGCTTACCGACCGCGAGTCGTGGCCGTAAGTGTAAATATTTGTCGGTGCAACTGTATGGCAGATAGCCTGTTCCCGCGTTATATACCATCAATGTAAATCGTGTACGACAAGCTTTTATCTTCATTGTGTATCGAATACTAGTGTATAATATAAGGATAATAAATCAGCAGTGAGGCCGAGCGATTAAAAGAAATAACCCAGCGAGAATAAAGAACCTGACTCCTATCTTCCCAGCGAACATCCGCCCGCCGGTCCGCGGCAGCAGCACACGGAAGGCAGAGGCCGATCAAGCGAAACGAACCGAACCGCGACCGCCGCGACTCGTCGCCCCGCGAAGATGGAGCGCGGCGACGCGAGCCAGGCGGAGCGTTACAATTTTTTGAAATAACAATTTTGAATATTGTGAAGCTTGATGGGCGCCCTTAAAAATAATCTTATATTTATTTTATTGACGGAGATTCTTTATCATCGTCTTCCTTCAAAATCATAAAATGTTCGAAAGAGCGAATAAATTTTAGGCTCACCACGCGCGTACATGGTAAAAGAATACGTTATTTTCAGCCCGGATAAAGGTAGAGAAATCTTACAGTGGATTTATGGAAGTTGGTCCGGTACGATTCAAAAAAATTACCTTCCTCAAAATCTTTGGTACGGCTTTTAATTAAACGTGAGCACTTATACATATTTGGAACTTTACTAGATTCATGTCTGTGAAGTTGGCATGACATCCTCTAAATTAAAAAAAAACAATGAGAGTTCTAGTAGCACTTTTCATAGTTCTAGAGCTCCTGATAAAAAATAGAAAGAGTTCCGCATTTTTAATACCAAAAAATAGCAAATGAAAAATTGTTGTGCTAACTTCGCGAATCTAGCACTTCCTCCTCTAATCTATAAGAAATCAATAAATACCACTGCTTTTAGCAAGAGTTCCCGTTAGTTCTAATCGAATTCCATCTCTGCATATAATACAAATAAAAAAATTTCAATAATTACGTTATTTACATAAACAACGTATACTGTATCTAGTATGACACTCGGAGAAAAAATGTCGTGCTGATCATTTCCAGCACATTTTTCGATACATATCGACAGTTCTACATGAGTTCTAACAACTACGATCATTTTTATGTCAAATTCTTTCGAGACTGATTTGAAAGAATCATTTTTTCTCGTCCCGACGGAGCAAGCAGATTGTAGGAAATCATTAACCTTGATATCGAAAGTTTTGAAAATTGTATTTTTGTAAAATTGAAAAAATTATTTAAAAATAATGAAAAAATGAAAAAATTATTTAAAAATAGGTAGTCACTAGAACTGTGCTTAAAAATGATTGTAATTGTTAGAACTCATCTAAAACTCTCGATATACAGGGTATCTTAAAAATACCGGACCCCCCAGATAACTTTGCAAGATCAAGTTTTCATGAAAAACTTTAAATACAAAAGTTGTAGAAAATCGAGTAACAGACATGATGGTACCTGGACCTTGAATTTGACCTTGGCTATGACCTTCAAAGTCATTTGGAGGTCAACTGGCGTTTTTTGAATAGGAACCCTTTTTTTTATTACACTGTTTTTTCTACTAGTTAACCTGAACAACTTTTGTCTAAAACATTTTTTTATTTGCCTAATATTTCTTGAGATATTTGAAGAAAACTTGATAACATTTTTAATATTTAACTTACAATATTTAACTTACAATATTTTGTTAATTATTTGTTGGAAGAAAAAGTGATACTAGACTTTCTTGCTTTATTTAGTCTAAAGAATATATTGTTATGATAGCGCCCTGACTTTTGTTAACTTACTGATTTTTGGAAATTTCAAAATCATCAAATTAACAAAAATCAGAGTACTATTGTAAAATATATTTTTGACACTAGCAAGAAACTATTCTTGAGAAAGCAAAAAAGTTTAATACTACTTTTTCTTCCGACAAATAGTTAGCGAGATATCGTAAGTTAAATATTGAAAAAGTTATCAAGTGTTTCTCAAATATCTCAAAAAATAAAAAAATGTTTTAGACAAAAGTTGCTCAAATTAATTGGTAGGAAAAAATAGTGTAATAAAAAATAAGGATTCCTATTTATAAAACGCAAGTTGACCTCCAAATGACCTTGAAGGTCATGGCCAAAGTCAAATTCAAGGTCACCATCAAATCAAATTACTCGATTTTCTACAACTTTTATATTTAAAGTTTTTCATGAAAACTTGATCCTGCAAAGTTATCCGGGGGGTCCGGTATTTTTAAGACACTCTGTATATCAAAAAATGCGTTAGAAATAATTAGCACGACACTTTTTCTCCGAGTGTCGTGCTAGGTCCGAAAATTAAAAAATTATTTAAAAATGGGTAGTTACTGGAACTCTACCTAAAAATGATCGTATTTGTTAGAACTCATCTAGAATTGTCGACATATATCGAAAAATGTGCTAAAAATGATCAGCACGACATTTTTTTTCCAAGTGTAGTGCTAGGTACAATATACGTTGTTTATGTAAATAACGTAATTATTGAAACTTTTTTTATTTAAATTACATACAGAGATGGAATTCGATTAGAACTAACGGGAACTCTTGCTAAAAGCAGTGATATTTATTGATTTCTTATAGATTAGAGGAGGAAGTACTAGTTTCGCGAAGTTAGCACGTCAATTTTTCATTTGCTATTTTTTGGTATTAAAAATGCGAAACTCTTTTTATCAGGAACTCTAGAATTATGAAAAGTGCTACTAGAACTATCATTGTCTTTTAAAATTTAAATAATGTCGTGCCAACTTCACAGACATACTAGATTCCTAGTCGTCCCACTATGTAGAGTAGACAGTAGCGCTTCTTTGATTCATATCTTGGCTTACTAAAATCTCATACGATATACGCGTTCAGTAATGAGGAAGCGTTCTTGGAAGCTATTAATGCCGAGTCGCAAAGAGACACGTTTTCAAAGAACTTCGTTATCAAGCGAGTTTTATAGCTTAATAAGAGAAAGAGAGAGAGAGAGAGAGAGAGAGAGAGAGAGAGAGAGAGAGAGAGAGGGGGGGAGAGGGAGAGGGAGAGGGAGAGGGAGAGGGAGAGGGAGAGGGAGAGGGAGAGGGAGAGGGAGAGGGAGAGTGAGAGGGAGAGGGAGAGAGAGAGAGAGAGAGAGAGAGAGAGAGAGAGAGAGAGAGAGAGAGAGAGAGAGAGAGAGAGAGAAAGGCAGGGAAGGAGGGTAGTTGGAAGAGAGGGAAGGTTAGTATTGTAAATGTTTATGGAAGCGCGACAATTAAATGAGACCTAAATCAAATTGAATTCTTCAGCATTAAATAGGTATCTCATGATTAAATAGAATCTTCCGAATGTGACATATTATGCATCCAATTCTTTCAGCCAATTGCAAGGTTTTATTTTAACAATTTTTTTCTTTTAAAACGTAATCGTCGAGAAAGAAAGGCAATGAATAAAAGAGGGGGATGGATGTTAAGTGTTGAAAATTTCACTGGTGAAAGAATAGATACAATGAATTGTTTGTTATTTTATGCTAAATGAAATTTTCTGAAGCATGCGTTTTGTCAATATGGAGCTGACATGTGATCGTACTTAATGCGCATCTATATGCAGCGATATCCAATCGATACAGAATAGAAGTTTCAGATTGTAAACTAAAAAATAGTACTATTAGGTGTACAACTTTGCTTCTGCTGTTTTTTTCCGAAATTCGAGGCTTTATTGTAAAAAATTGGTTATACATTTATGATTCAAAGTATTGTCCATCGCTGGCCACTATTTTCTCCCGTCTTTCGGGCAGCGTACGAATCCCGTGTTGAAAAAACTGGTCATCTTTTGAAGCGATCCACGAATCGATCTAATTTCTTACTTCTTCATAAGACCGAAAGTGCTGGTCAACCAGGCCGTGTGCCATTGATCGAAACAAGTGATAGTCAGAGGGAATAACGTCTGGAGAATACGGCGGGTGGGGTAGGACTTCCCATTTCAACGTTTCCAAGTATGTCTTGACCACTTTCGCAACATGGAGTCGAGCATTGTCATGCTGCAAAATCACTTTATCGTGTCTCTCGTTGTATTGCGGTCGTTTGTCTTTCAATGCTCGGCTCAAACGCATTAATTGCGTTCGATAACGATTCGCCTGTGATTGTTTCAGTCGGTTTTAACAGCTCATAATACATTACGCCGAGCTGATCCCACCAAATACAGAGCATGATCTTGGAGCCGTGAATATTCGGTTTGGCCGTCGACGTGGAAGCATGGCCGGGATTTGCCCATGATTTTCTGCACTTGGGGTTATCGTAATGAACCTATTTTTCGTCCTCAGTCACAATGTGATGCAGAAATCCCTTCCGTCTTTGCCTTTCAAGCATCTGTTCACAAGCAAACAGACGCCGTTCAATATCTCTAGGTTTCAACTCGTACGGCACCCAATTTCCTTGCTTCTGAATCATTCCTATGTCTTTGAGGCGTTTTGAAATTGCTTGTTGAGTCACTCCCAATGATCGTGCCAATTCTTCTTGACTTTGACACGAGTCTTCATTAAGTAATGCCTCCAATTCTGCATCTTCGAAAACCTTCTCTCTTCCACCGCTATGCCGGTCTTCGACGTGAAAATCACCGTTCTTGAAGCGTTGAAACCACTCACGACACGTTCTTTCACTAATAGCGGCCTCACCATAAGTATTTGAGAGCATTCGATGAGCCTCAGCCGCAGATTTCTTTATATTGAAACAGAAAATTAAAACCTCCCGCAAATGACGAGAATTTGGCTCGTAAACTGACATTTTCAATCAAGAATAACTTTATGATGCAGACACGAATCGGCTAATGTTTCTATGGAGTTATGTTGACAGATGCCCAAGTTTATTGCATGACGTCTATGATCTATTTGTTTCGACCACTGCTTACCGTTGAAGCCATCTACAGGAAAACGGCGGAAGCAATGTTGTACACTTAATAACCCAATTGCCTTGAAGTTTGTGCTACATTACTTCATATTTTTTTGTAGAAGAGGAAACTACGGACACATTATATCGGTAAGAAGCAAGTTTGTTAATCGGACCTCATATATCGTCAATGGAATGCATTGCGCGTCACAAAGACTCCGGAATTATTAGTAATAGGTGTCCTTTAACACGTTCATTGTCAGACTGAAAATTTGAATTTCGTGTGGTAGCCAAAGTTATTTTTTCTTTTATTTATTTTTAGTTGTTTTTTTGTACGATTGAACTGGCATTGAACTGAGTCTTTTCAAGGGTCCTGGTTTGTCACTCATAATTAAAAACAATCTCATAAACGGCTGTTTGGTGAGAGGCCGCAACACGCGATATCGCGTGACCGACAATGAACATGTTAAAACATGCACTGGTGCAAAGTGTGTCGAAGTGAGCTTTCAATTACTTAAAATTATCTGTTTTGGATACGCGACAATAATCATCGGCAAAACAATCGACGTGTATTCCAATATTTACTTCATGAGCATTTGAAACAAATATGACTTTCTTTTGTTTGCCTCGAAAACTCTCAGGAAACTTGTTTTTTCCATTCGCTCAAATTTCCAGTTCATTCTCGAGTTACCTCAACGAGTTCTTCAACGATTTGGTAATCAAGTTGTTGCAATTTATCGCGATTCTCCTTATTTCCCTTATAAAATTTTTTGATTCACAAATGCATACGCATGATTTCACGATAACGCAAGCAGCTAACGAAAGCAAGTAGCGACCCGGTATTTGCGTTTTCCGGTGCGTTCAAGATTATATCTGCCTCCTAGATTCCCTCTCTCTAGCCAATTATAGAACTCTGGCCACGTTTCATGCGATATTTACGCGGGAGTCCATCGCACTCCTGGATCTTCAAGTGCAAGCACTTACGGTTTTAGCCAACAAACTGACCGGTTCTAATAATAATTTTCAGATGTTTTAAGCTGAGAGTAAATACTATGGATTTTGATGCGACGCAAGCGAGAAGCAATGCAAGGTCTTCACACACGTTGTTACATGAACGTTATCTTTCATCCAATACGATCATAAATAGATCTAATTTTTAGCCGACAATAAATTTTTGCGAACTTCCGTTTACTCATGCTTCAATAAGCATCAGTTTTAATAAGCGTCAGCGAGAACATTCACAATGTCTAATTTCGATCGTTTCATTCTTTCGGAATAGAAAATACATTTGCTGTGGCATGGAATAAATATTTTCTCTTGAACTCAACATAACTATGTAATTCTGATCCCGAACTAAAAATTTCTACGAGATCAATAAAATTCTCATCGAAGATAAGAGTCCCGCATAAAAATTTTTCAGGAATTTCCTTAGATATAACATAGATTTTGGTTAGAATTTCTAAATTTTGTTCCAGTTTGTCCCAATTGTCGGATTGGTCATCCGTTGAGACGATACCAATTTTCGATACTAATCGAAAATACCATTCTTATTCTAGACATGGATTCTATACCTAGAATTGAAACAAAAATATTATGAAAACTCGCACTTTTTTTTATTTCTCTGAAGCTAGCAGAGCCAAATTGGCAAAATCAAACCGCACTTGTTGAATTATTTAGTATTCTTTTTGTACTGATTTGTACTATCAAAATTTTTTAACTCGTGTTATTTTGGAAAAGAAACCGAAAATCTGTTATTCAATGAAAATAAAAAATAAATTTAGGTAACACAAAAAAAAGAAATAAACTACTTTCTATACATTTTAAGAACAATAGTCATAGATATAATTTTTCTTGGAAATTCCTAAATTGTGCCGGTACAATATAGGGAATTAATAAGTGATATGATTTAAGAGATTAGTCCTTTTTTTAAATTACGGCAGTAAAGTATATACAGAGTAAGGACATACAAAGATTATGATTTAGATTTACAAAGATTATGCATTTAGGAAATTTCAAAAAATGTATTAATTTATCTGCTTTTTTATCATTTTTATACTATATTAAACTTGATATATTGACATGGCATAATTTGAACATAACCTTGTATGATCAAACCCTGTGTATACTGTACTCTGTGTATAAAATACACACAGAGTTTGGACATACAAAGTTATGTCCAAACTATGCCATATGAATATGTCAATTTTAATATGGTATAAAAATGATAAAAAAGCAATTAAATTAATATAACTTTTGAAACTTTCTAAATGCCTTATATAAAAAGCGGGCAAAATTTACTTAAAAAAAAAACAAAAGGAAAACCTTTACTTGCTCTTTTTAACAAGACACTTTCATGCATAAACACTCATTTCCCTCTATAATATGCAAATGGCGTTAGACCTTCGGATTCTATAAAACATGAAAATGGTGCAATTTAGGAACTAATACGATATCGGCAACTTTTCCCTATTTTACTCTTGAGTTTAATATACATAATTGAATACAACAGAAATTTATTTACGCGAAATTGAATATAAGTTTTGTTTGATGGTATAAATCAATCATTGTACAGATAAAATTCTGTTCTTTGTAATTCGGTTTTTTATTTCTTTTTCTTGTTGTAGCACTGTTAACTTCATATGAAGTTAGCAATGTCATGTTTTTCTTTTTTCGAAATAGCAAGGATTATGAAATTTTAATTAATTAAAATTTTAATTAATTAATTATAAATTATTATAAAATAAATATGAAATAGGTGCGATTTGACTTTGCCAATTTAGTTTTATTAATTTCAAAGAGGTCATTTTTTTCAGTAATATCAATATATTTTTATGATATCAAACAAGGAATTCTGTTTTGTACCAACAATTGTATTCAACAGAATAATAATTAAAAATAAAATTCTTATGTATGTATATAAAATAAAGATCGAAGAAGTTAAAAAACTTTTAGGTTTAGTTCTCGCTTTTTTACATTATTACACTTCTAATTTAAATTTATGTAGATTTCGAAAAATCAATAGATTCTAATTAAATCCTACGAAATAATTTTGACGAGGTCTCTCATTTTGAAAAAATGATGCTAAAATATGGAATCAGGTGATCTCACTTGGTCGGCATAAGACAATGAAGTCTTATGACGTGTACGTAGTTTTTTACGAGAGTCATTAGCTTCTCGCACTCTTCTCTCTGTGCTTCGAAGTAGCTGGCTTCCAAAGTTTCCAAGTATTCGACTAAGTGACGCTCGCAGTATAATCGCCGCCATGAGCCGCCGTGCTCGGTCAGATCGTTATGCTTCCACCTGCGGGAATAATGAAAATTGCCTCATATTTATAAACATAATTGCTCATATATCTGTCATTGGGTAATCGTGTCACGTGAATTAGCAATAGAGCACACCATATTGCGTAATGGTGCCTTACATGATCGAAAATCGATAGACACGACATCATTCACCTGTCTTTGGCTGCCCGTTCCCAATAAAAATCATTGTCGATTCTCGTTATCGTCAATTCAAAGGGAAGATCGGTCGGCAGAGTTTCCACCAACACGTCCTTGTCAGCGCATGTCGATAGATCTTTCAGAACAGGATTATCCTTCCATGTCGACACTATGACGCGAAGTGCGAGAATCTTCAAATCAGGGATTATATCGTCATCCCATGAAGCATCCTCCGCTCGTAGTGTTCTTTCCTGTTCCTGTGACAGCAGCAGAGTATCCTCCGAGCATCTGTGCGAATCATAATTTACTAAAATAGATATTGTGTGTTTGTGTGTGTGTGTGTGTGTGTGTATACAGGATAAGATACTTAGAGCCACTTGAATAATTCGTTTACTTTTGATGATAGAAAAAAATGTTTTGAAATGAATACTATTTGGATTTGAGACTGACATGGCATCTTTTCTAACAAGAAGTAATATATTATTAATACAAGTGTTATTCTACAATAACATAATATGATACAAACTAACGCATTTGCAGAACATGCAGAACGAAGTCGAATATTTGTATTAATATTATGGCTGCTTTTAAATTTTTTATATAAGTTTTTCATCTTTTTTACTTTTTATTTCATTTTATTTTTATATCCATGTGTGCATGTGTGTTCTTATGTGTGTGCGCGTGTATAACGACAAATATACTGAAGAATTTTTTCTCCTGCTGTAGTATACAAATGATTGCCTTGAATCTTTCTGTATATGAAAACTTCTGTAAAATCACAATAAAATGTAAATTCAGAAGATATGTCAATAATGTAACGAGAAAATAGTAGTGATTAATATTAGACAAACAACTTGAGCAGAAAAAAATCGCAATAAGATTCGTTTGTATTTTGTACCTGTTTATACCACTTTCCGTTTTTCGTTTGTATCTCAAAGAATAAAAAAATAGGAGAGGGAGAGAAAATAGCCAGCAAACAAGTATAAGATATTCGAGAACAGCTAACCCTATCTGAAAGAGCATCCTTTGTATTTGTTTGTACTCCTTTTTAAATCGTTTTACCTTGCAGTATCTCAAAGAGGCCGAAAGTACTGAATTTTCAAAATATATCCAAGAAATATTTTCACCAATTTTTTAGATGTACTTTCGGTTCCTTCTAAGTACAAACGATTTGAGGAGATACAAGCGAGTATAAATGACGCTTTTTCGAATGTCTTAATAAATAGCAATATTGCTGCATTAAATATATATTTTATACATACGTTACACATTGTTATATTTTGGAACCTTTTGAAGTACAATCGGTTTGAAAGGAGATACAAACAGATACAAACGATGCTCTTTTGTATGTGATATCTTAAAAATTGACGAAAGTAATGGATTAGATGGAAATTGGCGAAATTCTTCAAATTTTGAAAAACCTGTACTTCCGATCCTTTTGAAGTACAAACGATTTGAAGATAGTTACAAATGGATACTATTTCGGATAACATTGTCCGTTTAGGTTTTTTAATTTTCAAATATTTTATATTTGCTTTTTGGCTATTGTCTCTTTTTCCCCTCTTTTATATTTTTTTATTTTTTGAGATATAAACGGAAAATTATATAAACGGGTACAAACGAAGTACAAAACAACTGTATTGTGACTTTTTTTTTTAATCAAGTTGCTTACTATTGGGTGTGTGAATATGACTCCGCCCTTTCCCAACAGATGTTGCTTTTAGTATTGTTAACGTGTACTAATAACTGGCAACACTTGTATTCGATAGTACTTCATGTCAACTTTCAAACGCACTACGTGAAATTTGGTTTAAGTGTATGGTAAGCAACAAGTGTTTTACTCTACTTGAAAATGTCGGTTTTCGTTCCAAACAAACATCATTTGTGGGAAGTATTATTACACTATTTTATTGCAAAGAAAAGTGCAGCGGAAACTTATCGTTTGCTTGTGGAGATTTACGGTGATCATGTTCCATCTAATACAACTTGTAAGGAATGGTTTCGACGATTTCAAAATAATGATTTTGGAACTGAGGACAGGGAACATGGGAAACCACAAAAAAAATTTGAAGATGCTGAATTGGAAGCATTATTGACAGAGGATTGTTGCCAAACTATTAAAGGAGAAGTTTACCGACGACAACTAATGCGTTTGAAGCGAGCCATAGAAGAAAAACGGCCAGAATGGGTGAATAGGCACAGCAAATTAATTCTTCAGCATGATAATGTCAAACCGCATACCGCAGAAGTCGTGAAAAGATCTTTAGATGGACAGGACTGGGAAGTGCTACTCCACCTGCCATATTCGCCAGACATAGCTCTTTCAGATTACTACTTATTCCGGACAATGCAGTCAGATCTTACGGGAGAACGGTTCACTTCATACGAAAGTATCAAAATTTGGCTTTATAATTGGATCAGCTCAAAAGACCAGGACTTCTTCAGGCAAGGAATACATAAATTACCTGAAAGATGGGCGAAGGTTGTAGCTGCAGATGGAGCATACTTTCAATAAACTTTTCTTTAATTTTCTAAATAAGCAAATGTGTTTTATTTTAACAAAAAAGGGCGGAGTCATATTTACACACCCAATAGATTCATATCAATGTAATTAATGATACTCTAAAACATTCATGTTTTGCTGAATGATAAATATTTTTGGTAAAACTCCAGATTAAAGGACACTCGCGGATGACCTTGACCTTCACATATGTTGTGAATGACATGTCCCTGAGTAACATTAAAAAAATTTCAGGTAGCGGTCTCTCTTCATTAAAAAGTTATGAACAAAAGAAGTTTCAAAAATTCAATATAGATTTTCGACATTTCATGTCGATTAATTTTCTCGTCTTTTCACCATGTATTGTTTCCTACATTTCTATATACAGGGTGTCTCAGAACTTTGGCATACGAGCTCCAAGCTTTGACGGGGTCAAAGCGCCAAGACGCCATCACGACAGTCAGCGCGAAATGCGTTATCGCTCAGCCCCTACGCATACAACTTGCCGCGGAGCGTCTATAGGCCGTGCTGGGCGTGGAAAATGCCTAACTTTGTGCTGCTATAATTAAAAAACTATTACGATTTTCACATTATGGTAGAGGACTTTTTTGTTCCTCTCACTTAGCTCTATGTCCCTACAGAGCCCGTGTGCCAATGTTCTGAGACATCCTGTATACACTGTTTGGATTAATTGTATGAAAAAATTCATGAAACTTCTTTTGTTCATAACTTTGTTATAAGCAATGAGCGCGGGTTAAAACTTCATGTATAGGACATGTATAGCATGTGCTCATTCCTTAAGTATGTACACAGTGTCAGAAAATTATATTCTATTTATGAAATTTCTTTTATTAATTATTTTTTAATAAACAAAGATCGTCGCCTTAAACCTTTGGAATGTTACTCAGGAAGATGACCTCTATCATATATGTGAAGGTCAATGTCATCAGCGAGGTGTCCCCTAATCTGGAGTTTTATCATATTTTTGAATAATGACAATAAAAGAAAGTTATGAGTGAAGATAGAATAAATTTCTTGTTTTAAATATATTTAAGTCACTCCTGAAATAACTCATAATGTTATAAATTTTGTGATTAGCTTGTAGAAGTTGATGTTGTCATTAAGTGATCTTAATAACTTTTTTTCTTTTTTAAAATTTTCAAAGTGCAGCTGAGTTGGAAATCCGCTTCGTTTTTTAAGTAGAATGATATACTTTTTTTATTTACTTTTTAATAAAGTGTTTTAAAGTATTTGCAATGCCCTATGGTGTAAGATCATTCAACGTCGTGAAAATAAACTACGAGGGAAAATAATTTACTTCGATTGAATAGATTGAGCGATTAAGTATTAAGTATTAGGTGATTAGCTTGTAGAAGTTGATGTTGTCATTAAGTAATCTTAATAGCTTTTTATTAGTTAAATATGAAATGTCCGATTTCCTTAGGTACTAAGTTCTACAGTCGATATCTCTGAGATTTTATCTTTACAGTTCTCGGTTTTTTTTCTTGTGCAGGTACATCATCACTCTTTCAAACGAATATTTTAGTTTGTGATTATCTTTCAAAAAGTATTTGTTACAACAATCTTTATGTAACCATGGATAAGCTAAAAATTCGTGTAATTTTAGAATTTGAGTTCCGTCATGAAACCAATGCTGACACTCGCAGAGCACAGTGTCTGCACAGCGCAGACAACTCGAAATATCAACAAAGTGTTTGGTGAAGATGTGACTAATGAACGCACAGTACGTCGATGGTTTGAGAAGTTTCGTTCTGGCGATTTTAATCTTGAAAATGAGCCACGTAGGCGATCCGAGACCAAGGTGGATAATGATGAGCTGAAAGCTGTAGTGGAAGCGGATACATCTCAAACTACGTGTGAATTAGCAGCAAGGTTTAACGTTACTATTCCAACGATATTGGATCATTTGAAATAAATCGGCAAGGTAAAGACGCTGGATAGACGGATTCCGCATGAATTAAACGAGCGTCAGAAGAGAAATCGTCTCGAAACTTGCCTTTCTTTACTATCACGATATAAAGGCCATACGATATAAACCATTTTTACATCGTATTATTACGTGTGATGGAAAATGGATTCTTTTCGACAATCGCAAGTGTCCGGTACAATGGTTAGATATAGATGAAGTGCCGAAACACAGTCAGAAACCGAATATTGACAAAAGAAAGCTAATGGTGCCTGTTTGGTGGTCCAGCGCTGATATTGTCCACCACAGCTTCATAAAACCTGGTCAATCGATTATAGCAGATGTCTACTGTAACCAACTGGACGAAATGATGAGGATGCTTGCGATTAAGCAGCCGATGCTCAACAGGCCAATCCTCTTGCAAGATAACATTCGACTATGTGCCGCACAAACAACGCTACTCAAACTATAGGAGTTGGATTTCAAAACTGTCTATCACCTACCATATTCACTAGACCTTGCATCAACTGTCTACCAGTTCTTCCAGGCACTGAACTTTTTGTAAGGAAAAATATTAAATTCTCGACAAACTGTGGAAAACACCTTCCGCGATTTCATCATCACTCGCTCTTCAGGTTTCTTCGCTACTGGCATGAATAAGCTACTGTTAAGATAACAGAACTGTGTCGACACTTTAGGCGCATACTTTGATTAATTTTATTGTTTCTGGTTTGAGATATAATAAACTAAACTTTTGATTCGAAATCGGATATTTCATACCTAATGATCTAATAATATATTTGCTAATATACAAACTGCTATTGGAAATATTCAATATAGTGGCATCGAGCATCGAGATATGTGCTCTAAAGCGATTACACACCATACAAACATTGCATTGTATATTGAATTTCATTTGTATCTATATAGAATAACCTTTTTTATACACTCTTTTATGTGCTTTTTGATTATTGGAATACTATCATATATCAATTGTTTTAATTTTTCGTACACATAAAAGTTCAAAAATATTAAATTTGTTGAATATAAATGTTATTTGCAATTTTCAGATTTATTAACCTAACCTAATGATCTCTAGATTTTTTATCAAAAGACCATCATTGAGCTATGATAGACCCAAGTGAAATCTAATGTGCAATATTATGTATCACTATTGTTCTATCATCAAAAGTAAAAGAACTATTTAGTTTATTTTAACTACCTCGCTTTATATATTTGTGAATTCGGTAGAATCATTATTCGTGTAGATGCACGAGTAATGTTCATTGTGAAAAACTTTACCTATAAGCCGATACAACGTTCTTTGATATCGTATGTGGAAGCCTCATTGTTTAAGCCGGCTTTCCTAAAATAAAATAAAAAATGCAAATTATATTATGATTAATATGTAAGAAAATATTGTACTTCATGAGAAATATTGGGCACAATAATATTAAATTTGTAAAATTAGTTTGCTAGCTATGTTTCTTCTATAAACCATACCGAAATGGTGTATGTTATATTAAATCTAAATATTTACAATCATTATTCTTTATTTTTTAGATAATCTGATTCCGTGTTTGTAAAATGACTTATTTTTTGAGTTAATGAAATTTTCGAGAATGCGATGAAAATAAATATATTAAGTTTTCTAAGTCAACGCTACAATAAGGCTGCTTATAACTTAAGACGTGGCATCGAAATGGTCTTTAGAGGCGCCACGCGGGATTTTGAGCGCAAAAGCTCGACACGATATTGATCGCAATCGACTTGTGTGCGTATATACACACACACGCACCGTATGCGTGTTGACTCGCGTCGTAATTGTATGAATTTCGGCTTTGCATTGAACTTGACACAACGTGGCAATTTGAGCTGATTTACACTAGGTAAATGAGACAGTAATTCGACCCATCGCGTGCGAATATCTGGAGGCACAGATTTATCCCAATGCGTGCCTGCTTGCCAAAACTCCTGCAAAATGTACTTTGCTAGAACCATCACAGGCCTAATGGATCGAACAGTTTAGATACCTCGGATAAAATTGTTCGTTTGGAAATCGTGTTTGGTTATTCAGCTTCATAAGAAAAATGAAATGTGCCTGAAGCTTGATTCCAGTGAATGCCTAGCACCGTTGAAGCTGTTTCTAGATTGACAGTAACCACGTTCTTACGTTGATCATTTAAACCCTCCAATAAATAAGAACAATTGGATGCCCATTTGCTAAGAGTGAATCCTCCTAATTGTAATAACTGAATTATTTGATCCCGGGCCACTCTTGCCTCCTTGATAGATTTTGCACCTGTAAGAAGGTCGTCAATGTAAAAATCACGTAGGACATGTGTTGAACCTATCGGGTAATTGGCTTAATGAGTTTCTGTTAAATATTTAAAGCATCTTGTTGCAAAATATAAAGCGGAGGAAGTGCCATACATTACTGTATTGAACTCGAATATCTTGATCTCTGAAGCGGGATCATCCCGCCAAAGAATACGCTGATAACTTGTCTGTGAAGAATCGACAAGTATTTGGCGATACATTTTGATTCTGTCAGCCGTGATGACGTAAAGGTTCTAAAACGCAATAGGATGGACATCAGATCCTGTTGAACAACTGGTCCAACCATGAGTATGTTATTTAGAGAGACCCCTGTGCTACTTTTGCTTGATGCATCGAAGACGACTCGAATCTCGGATGCATGCTAGGATTTTTTAAAAACACCATGATGTGGCAAATAAAAGTAATCCCGCTCGTTGTCGGATGGATCAACAACCTTTCATGTGACCAAGCAGAGTAATCTTCTAAGAATTCTAAGATCTTCTAAGAATTGAATGTATTGCCCTTGTAGTCTAGAATCCCGTTGGAAATGTCTTTCAAGTTCCTGCAGCCTTTTTAATGCGACGGCTTTCGAATCCCCGAGTTTGTCAACCATTTGTGATTTAAAGGGAAGCTTAACGACAAATGTCCCTTGGGAAGTGCGCGTTACGTTAGCTAAAAAATGCTATTCGCATTGTCCCTCTTCGGCAGTGAGATGTTTCTCGTTGCCGATCTCTTTAATTTGCCAGAATCAAGCTAATTGCTCGTTCAATTGATAATTGGTTATAGAAGCATGAGAGGCATGGACACTTTGTTCTTGACGCGGGAGATTGCCTAGTCTTCCCGCTAAGATCCAACCAAATCGAGTCTTTTGTAGAATGAGATGCTCCGATGAAGCACCGATTTGTCCCACACAGAGCACTTTCCAAAACAGGTCGGCACCAATTAGCATGTCAATGTCCGAGAAAACATGAAATTGAGGGTCAGCTAGTTGTATATTACGAGGAATTTGAAAATTACTCCGGTTTTAGATTAAAAACCGGGAGCTTGGTCGTGACTTGCTCTGTGACGATGCAATCGACTTTAAAATTGAACGAGTTTACATGGGAATGCACATGTACCTGAACTATCTGTGTGGCCGCCATAGTTGTATTGTTTATGCCGCTAATAGAGATATTAACTACGCGAGGCTTGATGCCAAGAGAATCTAAGAATTTCTTCAAAATAAAATTAGCTTGTGAGCCGCAATCTATTAAGACGCGACATGATTTATGCGCTCCCTGATTGTCACATATTTGCACAAGACATGTTGAAAGCTGAGCCTTGGTCAACTCGCGAAACCGAACTATGCGTTGCTAACGCCGTAAGAGGATTCGCTGGTCCCACAATTTCTTGGGAATGATTATCATTATCGCGTGGTTCTGATAGAGCAACCGTAGCATGAAGTAACGTATTGTGTTTAAGTCCGCAAATTCGACAATTGCCGACAGTACATTTATTTAAAGAGTGTGCTGTGGAACGTAGGCAATTAGAGCAAATCTTGTGTTTGCGTAGCTCTGCGATTCTTTGTGGAATCGGGAGCGTTAGAAATTCCTTGCAATGGTATATGGAGTGCTCTCCTCGGCAGAAATTACATTTTATCTTGATTGTCGCGACATAAGAAGCTTGGGGCTTCACGTTTGTTTGTGATCGCGTATTATGCTGCCTAAGTACCGCGATATTCGACTTGCTAGTTTCCAACGTTTGGCATTAATGTGTGATAAAATCTATAAATTGTTTTAGGGGGACAATTCTGGCGTCGTTAATGACGATTGCGACTGTCGCAATGTTATCGCATCTAGCTTACTACTGAGGATATACACTAACAGATCGTCCCAATGTGATGTAGAGTGTTTCAATGCTTGAAGGGCATTTACGTGCCTCATAGCGATTTGACGCAACTCTCTTGAATTTTCCCTTGTCATAGTCGGCAAATCCACTATCGCCCTAATGTGGCTCTGAACAATCACTCGCTTGTTGTCGTACCGCTCTTGTAACAGCCTCCACGCCATTTCGTAGTTCGCCGCTAATATCTCCAACGAACCAATTATGTAACTGGCGTCACCGACAAGAGAAGCCCTTAAATATTGTAATTTCTGTACATGGGTAATAGAATCATTAGTGTGAATAATATAATGAAATGTATCAAAAAATGGGAACCACTTTTCGTATTTGCCCGAGAAGGTTGGTAAATTTTATTTCGGAAGACGCACATGCGCCAGAGATTCCGGTATACCAAATGACGTCCAAGGAAATGGAAACACCGAAGCTGGAGCTCGCCTTGCTAGTATAAGGTGCAGAAATTCACATATCCTTCCCGACAAGGTATAAAATGCTTCCTCGAAAGAATGGCGATGATTTGCTTCGACCTCGTCGTCTAATTCTAACTATATTTGTATATGGTTGTAATCTAACCAATAGTGTCCGAGCTTGGCTCGTCGCTCTACCAATTGTGCTGACAAAGACGGAGTGAGTTGAGCTATTCCGTCGACAAAGGTCTTGATGCGAGTACATGAGGCTTGTATCATTCCGCGTCGCTTTTTGAGAATTGTAACATTTTCTTGCGTGTTCATATTGCACGATTACGAAATGATATTTTCGCGAAGTTAAATTGAGGTTGGCAGTACTCTTAAATAGTCACCCTTATCTGAGCATGCAAATCGCTTGTTGCGATATTCTGGAAATGACCTGGCTGCGACGAGAAAGGTGCTTTGGATTGGCTTTCGCTTGTGCTATTCGCTTGTAGATCTTCTAGCAGGATCCCGGATACTCAGCTTTCCACTGTCAGGATTCCAAAATCCAATTGTTGTCGACGTCCGCTTGGGGAGTGAGCGCTTCACTTTGATGTCAATCCGCCTTGTTGCTGAGATCGTAGTAGTCGCCATGTGTCTAACCTCATTTGTGTAGGTTATGGTTGCAGGTACAGGTTATGGCTCGTCTGTACCAAGATAGTCACC
Source organism: Harpegnathos saltator (assembly GCF_003227715.2). NCBI lineage: Eukaryota > Metazoa > Arthropoda > Insecta > Hymenoptera > Formicidae > Harpegnathos > Harpegnathos saltator. Next base: position 170,972 of record NW_020229997.1, on the reverse strand, counting down.
ACATCGAGATGCTCGTTCGATTCCTTGTGTTCTTGAGAAGCTTGTGAATATCGCTTGTTATCCGGCTCGAAGGACCAATGTTCGTTTTGTTGTTCGGGTCTGTGCCCTCTACGTTCTGTCCGGGAGATTGCCACGGGCTACGAGGACGAGGAAAAACTGTTCTTCCTCTCAGCTTCAATATAATTTATTATCCACTCTGACGCTTTTCAAAATGAATCGAATATAATAAGCGATCTTCTTGAAGGGCTACTAATTATGACTAATGGCGAACTTCTTTCTTTTGCGCACGTGTTTTCTTCTGTGGTCGCGACAAAAAGCTTTATTTCTTGCTTCACTTCTGCTTAGGTGGCGGCGCGTGTTTTACGGCGGAAGTTATCGATGAGAGACGAATAGGCACGAAGAGACTCCCGCAATGTTACCGGGAGGTTCTAAGCAAGCAATGTGAAAAAACGTATTCGACAGTATGTTTCCATGAATTTTATTGATATAAAAATTTTATTTTTAATTCAACAACTATATGCTGAAACATTCAAGTAAGAGATAAAATATTTAACAATGGGACTTAATAATTAGCATGTCTCAGTTGCATTTAAACTCACTCACTTATAAAGTATAGTCTATAAAGTAAGAGCGTATACGGCATAAATGGCAGTTGGCTTCAAATATCGTCCTAGTTTTTTTGTGAGCCGATAGATGAAATCTTTGTCGTGAATGCTTTGTCACAAAAGATTCAGTTGGCGTCGAACTCTAACCTGAGAAACACGTTAACCGCCATGAGTGCCGCATACGCATCGCGCTACGAGGCTGTGTTTCTTTGTTCCCACCCCAAAGGACCGAAAATGTCATATGCAGTGGCTGCTAAATACATGGGAAAGTCAAAATCGTTCGTCGCTAAGTGGGTTCAGCAATATAAGAAGATAAAAAATGTCGATGACTTGCCAGAACATGGCTCGATAGGCAAAGTGATGCCGAATATGGAAAAAGAAATTGTGAATTTGTTTAAGCGGAACCCGACCTTAATGCTTAAAATTTATGAGAAGTGTTTGTAGCTGACTGCTGAACGATGCTTCATAAAAAGAAACGAGGCCTGGAGCTTACAGGAAGACAACGACCCAAAACACCGGAGCAAGCTTTGCACCGAGTGGAAAGAGCAGTCTGGCATCGTCACACTTGATTGGCCATCGCAGTCGCCAGATGCAAATCCCATTGAAAATGTGTGGGCATATCTCAAGCACAAGCTTCGAGGAAAAAGAGTGTGCACTTTGAAGCAGCTGACACGACAAATTCGTCTCATTTGGAGGTCTTTACCGAACGAATACGCAGTCAACTTAATGGAAAGTATACCTCGGAGATGCCAGGCAATTATCAATGCCGGTGGTGACTGGACTCATTACTAATGGTATAGCATTTTTCTTCTCATGGAGTACAACAAATCCATGTACTTAAAAATCATTAAAAATAAATTTTTCTACACATTAACCCGTACACGCTCTTACTTTACAAACTGTATATACAGGGTAAGGAAAAGAGATGGAAACCCTTAAAAATTTCAAAAGATATAAGTTTTACAAAAAAGTATTTCAGACAAAAATGATAAGGCTCAAAACGATGTATTTATTTATCTCATCAGTTTGACCTTGAGTGGCGTTGTCAAGGTCAAGTCAAGGTCAACTTATTTTTTTTAAATAGAAGTCCCCATTTTTTATTATATCATCTTTTTCTACCAATTAGTTTAAACAATTTTTGTCTAAAACATATTTTTATTTGCTTAATATTTTTGAGATATTTAAGAAAAACTTGGAAACTTTTTCAATATTTAACTTACGATATCTCGCCAACTATTTGTTAGAAGAAAACATGCTATTAGATTTTTTCACTCTACTTGGTCTCAAGAATACATTGTTATGTAATAGTACTCTGACTTTTGTTAATTTGATTTTGGAATTTCCAAAAGTCAATAAGTTAACAATAGTCAGAGTACTATTATAACAATATATTCTTGAGACCAAGTAGAGTGAAAAAGTCTAATAGCATGTTTTCTTCCGACAAGTAGTTGGCGAGATATCGTAAATTAAGTATTGAAAAAGTCATCAAATTTTCCTTAAATATCTTAAAACATATTAGGTAAATAAAAAAATGTTTCAGACAAAAGTTATTCAAGCTAGTTGGTAGAAAAAGATGATATAATAAAAGTGGGGGTTTCTGTTTAAAAAAAATAAGTTGACCTTGACTTGACCTTGGCAATGCCACAAAAGGTCAGACTGATAAGATCAATAAATACATCGTTTTGAGCCTTATAACTTTTGTCTGAAAAACTTTTCTGTAAAACTTATATCTTTCGAAATTTTTAAGGGTTTCCATCTTTCTTCCTCACTCTGTATGTTATAATTAACACATATTTATTTCAGGGTATATATGTACATAACATAAGTTTTGACAAGTAAAACTTATAACTATAATAAAATTATACAAAAAAACACTGTTTTAATGTACATAAGTTTTTACAAGTAAAACTTACTTAACTACAAAGAAGATGTGAGATATTAAACATATGAAATTTACCTTTTTAAACAAAAGGTAAAGAAAGGCGCCAAGTACAAGTGCAACACATATTGTTATTTTTAGAAATCTCAAACTCAAATTATTTTTTTTCAAGACATACAGAGTGGGGGGTTATAAGATTACAACCCGAAGTGTGAAGGTAGATTGGGTAAGATAAACATAAAAGTCCCATACCGTTTTGCGAGATTCGCAATAATTATCGAGTTATTAATGACAGAAATCTGAAGAGTGGGAGCCGGCATAGATGATTGGAGAAGCGCGGCCCAATTGATCCAGTGACTGTTGCCGGTGCGAGGGGAAAGACAATGCGCTGCTATTCGTTGTTTTATCTCGCCGGACCTACGTCTCGTCGCACGCCGCCAACAGTTGCTGGGTCGAGTGGGCCGTGCTGTGGCCTGAGTAGCTGCAACGCTTCTCCAATCATCTATGTCGGCGCGCTCCTATTCTTCAGATTTCTGTCATTAATAACTCGATAATTATTGCGAATCTCGCAAAACGGTATGGAACTTTTATGTTTGTCTTAACCTAATCTACCTTCACACTTCGGGTTGTAAACTTATAACCCCCCTGTATATGTATGTAATATAAGTTTTTACAAGTAAAACTTATAACTATAATAAAACTATAAAAACACTGTTCTACTGTACAAAAGAAGTAATATATTAAAACAGTAGCGCCAACTGAGAAACTTTACACACAGGGTGTCCCAAAAGTAACGAACCACTTTAATAACTCTTCAGTATGAAGTTTCAAGGAAAATAATTTCAATAAAAGTTGTAGGGGTTTAAGTGAGCTACCTTATGATGACCTTGACTTTGACCTCGACCTCTATTTTCAAGGACATTTGAAGATCAACTTGCGTTTTTTAAACAGGAACCCTTATTTTTTATTACACTGTTTTTTTCTATTAGTAAATTGGAACAACTTTCGTCTAAAATATTTTTTTATTTGTCTAATATTTTTTGAGGTATTGGAGGAAAACTTGATAACTTTTTCAATATTTAATTTACGATATCTCGCTAATTATTTGTCGGGAGAAAAAGTAGTACTAGACTTTCTTACTTTATTTAGTCTCAAGAATATATTGTTACAACAGCGCTCTGACTTTTGTTAACTTACTGACTTTTGGAAATTTTAAAATCATTAAATTAACAAAAATGAGGATCTCGCGTCTCGCGTCTCGATTCTGATTTAGTGCTAGATTAAACTCAAATGTATTATCTTCAACAACGAAAACAGAATTGCATCTATTCAAACAGTCAATGTGACTCATCCTTGAACCATTGGGACGTTCCACTACATAATCGAACTCTTGAAGTTCCATAGTCCATCTAGAAATTCTCGAATTGATATTCTTCTTGTTTAATGTTAGGATCAATGACTGGCAGTCAGTTACAATTTTAAATTTCAAACCGTGTAAGTACACCCGAAATCTTCTCAAGACATATATAATTGCTAACGTTTCCAACTCAAAACTATGATATTTATTTTCAGCGTTAGTTGCTTTTTTTGAAAAATAAAACACGGGATGAAATTTTAGATCTTTCTTTTTCTGCATGAGTGTGGCGCCAAATCCATGGGAACAGTGTAATTCTGTGTCGTCTTACGGATTATATATAGACAAAATAGGTGCCGAGATTAATTTAACTTTTAGTTCTTCAAAAACTTCCAATTCTTTTCATGGAATTCGAACGAAACATTCTTTCGCAATAGATCGTACAGAGGCTTAGCTATCAATGAGAACTTTTCTATAAATTTTCGGAAATAAGAACACAGTCCTATAAACTCCCGTACTTGACGAACGGTTCATGACATCGGAAAGTTACATACCGCGTTAATTCCCTCTTTCGTCGGACTTATGCCCTTTTCGGAAATAACGTATCCTAAATAAACTATTTTAGTATATATAAATTTGGTCTTATCAATTCTTAAATCTAACAGATTAATAACTAATAGGCTAGATACTTTCCGCAAGACGCGGAAATAATGTTCGAGTAGTAGAAGTCGCAACCATAAATTCATTCATATAAGCCACTACATCTCCCGAGTCGATAAGCTCGCGCAGCACCTCATTCATAAACTTCTGAAACCTCATAGGCGCAGTTTTCAGTCCGAACGGCATTCTCAGATATTCGTATTGGCCTAACAGCGTCACAAAAAAAAGTATATTTAACCGATCTTTCAGCCACTTTAATATGGTGAAAATCATCCTTCAAATCGAGCAAAGTAAAATATTTCTTGTCAGCCATAACATCTAATCGATCCTCGATCAACGGCAACGAGTAGTGATTGCGCATGAGATATTTATTTAAAATACGATAATCAATACACATACGATATTCTCCGTTCTTTTTTTTAACTAAAACTATTGGTGACGAATATTCCGACTCACTTACTCGTATTATTCCTCTCTCAAGGAGGTTATTCAATAACTTACGCAAAGTATCTTTTTCTACGCAGGATCAGCGTCTAGGTATCACAGAGAAAGGTTGATGTTCCTTCAAAGCCAACTTCAATTCTACATTTATTGCTGGCACTTTGGGACGCTCTAGTTGTAAATATTCCTTCTCAAACAATTCACGCACCTCAGCTTGTACAGGCATCGGTAATTTTGGGTTGATGTCTAGCACTTTGTCTGGTCGATCTTCCTCATCAGAGACATCTATGTTGAGGATTTCTTCCACATATGTTTCTAACTGATCCTGTTTCTTTTGCAACGTATATCCTAATACTCGGAGGACATCTCTACCCAGGATTACTGACAGCCTCATCGTATTATTACTAGGTACGCAACTAAGTTTCCGGGTTTTTTTGATCAATGAAAAATAGAAAATTTCAAAAGAAATACAAAAAATGGTTTATTCAAAGTATCGTCCCTCGCTAGCTACACATTTTTGCTATCTCTCTGGCAATACATGAATACTGTGACGATAAAACGACGTGTCTTTGGATCGCAACCATTCATCCAACCAGTTTTGCACTTCTTCCAAATTGGCCAAGTGTTGCCCAGCCAAGCCATACGCCATCGACCGGAACAAGTGATAATCGGAAGGGGTCAGGTCTGGCGAATACGGCGGGTGCGGTAGCAGATCTCATTTCAGCGTTTCGATGGTGTCCTGGACGATGGAAGTGCGATGGCACGGAGCGTTGTCGTGCTGCAATATCACTCATTCGTGTCTCGTGTCCCATTCTGGCCGTTTTTCGAGCAATGCATGGTTCAAATTGATCAGTTTTCGGTAGCGATGCCCATTGACAGTTTCGCCCGGCTTCTTTTCAGCAGCTCATAGTACACGATTCCTTTCTGGTCCCACCAAACGCAGAACATTGTCTTCTTTCCGAAGCGATTTGGCCGTGCCGTCGATGTTGATGCTTCACCAGGTGAAAGCCACGATTTTTTGCGTTTGGGATTCTCGAAATATATCCACTTCTCATTGCCAGTAACAATTCGATGCAGGAAACTCTTTCTTTCATGCCGCAAAAACAAAATTTCGGAAGTGGCTCTTCGATTTTCCATCTGTCTCTCAGTCAACTCATGCGGCACCCATTTTCCTTCCTTTTGAATTTTTCCCATGGCATGTAAACATTTGGAAATACCTTGACGAGTCATGTTTAATGCCCTCGCAAGTTGATCTTGTGTTTGCTTATCATCTTCATCCAATAACGCTTGCAGATCGACGTCCTCAATTGTTTTTGATCTTCTAGAGCGCTCCTTGTCCTCAGTGTCGAAATCGCCATTTCTGAAGCGTTTAAACCAATCTTCACAGGTAGTTTTCGATGGTGCATGTTCGCCGTAGGCCTCTTCAAGCAAACGACGTGCTTCAGTTGCACTTTTTTTCAAGTTAAAGCAGAAAAGCAAAGCTTCCCGCAAATGCTGTTTATTTGGCACAAAACTCGACATCTTTGTTGTTAGAAAAAATATTTTTGCGTTGCGATATGTATTGGTATTACGACTGGTTATTGTTAACAGATGTCCAAGCTATAAGAAAAACACAACTTCAGACATATATGTCGACTACATGTGTCGTTAACGCCATCCATGTGTGAAACCCGGAAACTTAGTTGCGCACCTAGTAGATACTACAAGTAAAGTGATATTATCTCTCGTCCTTCTATCAAAGGACACTCTCGTTATCACCGCATCTAAAATTCTTAATTGAGAATTATTAGTTCCATAAAATTGCTTACTTAACCTTATAGATTCTAAAGCGGGCTACTCACGCTACAATCTGCAGGGTCTGATTTGCAGGGTGGTTAGGAAGGGACAAATCGACTCTGTTCTCCGCACGATCCAATCTATTTTAGTTGACTGGCTCAACTGCTGTGCAAAGACGTGTTTTTAGCACGTCACAGTCGCAAGGCAAATGCAAGAAATGCTAAGAAAAATTGGCCGGATCGGCCCGATCGTCCTACACACGATCAAACTTGCAGAGTGTTAGAGTGGGGAGTCGGGAGATCGTGTGGTCATCCCGACCAACCGTCCGATATCGGAATCAATGGTTTCGACAAGCCTACACACCGCCCAATCTGCAGAGTCCTTGCAAATCAGACCCTGCAGATTGCGTGAATAGCCCGCTTTAAACAACGGTATCATCTGCGGTATGAATTTCTCTGTGACAAAATTTACGGCGCTCCCCGTATCGAATAAGGTATCTAAAGTTAAATTAGAACGATCGATCGCATTGACCAATTTATATTGTACCGCCTGTAGAAAATCATCCCTGTCTGGGAGTACCTCTGCTACATTCATGTCTTGCTCCTTATTTTCCATATTCGTCTGGACGGGAGTAGCTCTGCAATTCCGTAAAAGATGATCTGGTAAGCCGCATTTAAAACAGGTAATTTGTTCTTTCTTACAAGCAAACCTATCTTTGTGTCAATCGCCGATTTTATTTAAACTCAGTACACTTGTAGAGTAGTAAAAAATAATAGACACGTACTTTTTTATATCGGCAATGGTGCAATTTTAAGGGTGAAAACACCCTCTGAAAGGTAATTTGACATATTTGGTTTTGAGCGAATATCTTCAAAAACATGAGAGATAAAAAACAATATTTCAAATAAAAGTTTAATGGTAATTAACGTTCTTAAAGACAGTATAATCAAATTTTGCAATAATTTGATAGTTTGCAAAATATCCCCACCACCATCAATTAATTTTGCAAAATTAAAAAATTTTTTAGGATAAAAATTAAAGAAAATTTCACGCCAAATTCAACTATGTATAACAAAGTTGGTTTCCGAAATGCTATTTTTGGAAAATAATCCGTAAACAACTCGCTATGGTGGTATTTTGCAAAATATCAAATTGTTACAAAATTTGATTATACTATTTTCAAGAACGTTAATTACCATTAAACTTACCTCAAACAATTTTTTATCTTTCATGGTTTCGAAGATATTCCTCCAAAACCAAATATAGCGAATTACCTTTCAGGGGATGTTTTACCCCTTAAAAGTAAGATTAGGTACGTATAAAAAATACGTGTCTTTTGCAAATAAATCTACCTTTGTGTCACTCATCGATTTTATAGGAACTACCTCTTATATTTACAAAAACGAGTAATTAATTCGTTGCATTTAAGCTCAGATTATTAGAGATGTTTTTAAAATCTAAGGAAATGATAAGGGATTTTCATGTCGCTGAAAACAAATCCGATGTAAAAATTGTAGAATTAAAAATGACGGATCCAGCGATCTGATCAATCAAAACAATTTTATCTCGCTCTTTGCCGAACCCAGGAATAACCGACGAGGAGGTAGAATCTATTCCCATTTTGTTTTTTTCGTATTTTTTTATTTTTTGTTTTTTTTATTTTTTTTTATTATTCTTTTGTACTTTTTTTATTGTTTCCATTTTCATTTTTTTCACATGTGTTACTTGTGACAGTAACGCCCGCGGGGTTCGGTGCGATCGGTCGCCCACCGTCGCGCCCGGCTCGCCGCTTCCGCGACGCTTCGCTCGCCGCCGCGCCGGTGCATTACTCGGGTGAAGGGCTGGTTCAAAGTAGCTTCTCGGAAGAAATGTGCGTTCGGCGTTTGATGTGTTAACAAATGTGGTGCGCGAGGCATCGTGTTTATTTAGAAAAAAAACAAAAAGATGGGTTTCTATATATATATTTATGTATGTAGGCGGGCTCGCTGGCCCGGGGTGGCGTCGGCGATGCCCGTTCCTCGGTGCCCGTGATTCCCCGCTTAGCCTCAAGGACGGTCCCCTATCCGCGGGGTCAGAGGGGATGTTCCGCGGCCTCTTGGCGGTCCGACGTCCGCGGCCACGAGTCCGGTTGAGGGCTATTTACGCCAGCTGTTCTCGGCGGATAAGTGGGAGGTGGTTTATTCCGGGCAGCTCACCACGGTCGCAAAGTCGGACGAGCACTGATAATTTCGCGAACAGATACCTCGGAAATATTCTACGTCGGTGGCCAACGGCTGCCGACGCAGACGGACGAACACTTGTAAATCCGCGAACAGATACTTAGAAATATTCTGTGCCGGTGGCTAACTGCTGCCGACATAGACGGACGAGCACTTAGAAATCGCGGAACGGTGCTGCCGTTCTTTCGGAAACAGAAACTTAGTCTAATTCGGCGCGGCGGCTAACTGCTGCTTAACGTCAGCGAACGAGCACGTATAAATCCGCGAACAGATATTTAGAAATCTTCCGTGTCGGTGGCTAACTGCTGCCGACACAGACGAACGAGCACTTATATTCACGAACAGAACTTAGAAATTATTCTATGTCGGTGGCTAACTGCTGCCGACATAGACGGACGAGCACTGGTATCCGCGCACAGGAACTTAGAAACTATTCGGTGTCGGTAGCTAACTGCTGCCGACACAGACGGACGAGCACGGTAAATTCGCGAACAGATACTTAGAATTATTCTGTGCCGGTGGCTAACTGCTGCCGACACAGACAGACGAATACGGTAAATCCGCGAACAGATACTTAGAATTATTCTGTGCTGGTGGCTAACTGCTGCCAACACAGACGGACGAATACGGTAAATTCGCGAACAGAGACTTAGAAATATTCTGTGCCGGTGGCTAACTGCTGCCGACACAGACGGACGAGTACGGTAAATTCGCGAACAGATACTTAGAATTTATTCTGCGCGGTGGCTAACTGCTGCCGACACAGACGGACGAGTACGGTAAATTCGCGAACAGAGACTTAGAAATATTCTGTGCCGGTGACTAACTGCGGCCGACACAGACGGACGAATACGATAAATTCGCGATGCCGGTCGGCTGACGAGGCTCGGCTGCCGGGTCTTGTAAAATTTCCCGGTGGTTCGGTACGGTGTGAAAGCTTTACTCACCGGCGGATGCCTTGCCTTCTCGTCGACTTTCCTGCACGGTTCTCGCTGGAGCTCTCCTTGGTAGCTGATTTGACTGACTGACTGTCTCTCACGGTCTGCCTCGATCTCTCTTCGAGAGCGGGTTTTATACCCTAAATTCCTCTCGACGATCGGTGGCCGATAATCGGGGAACTAGTTCCCCCCGATTTCCCGGAAAGTCGCGCATGCGATTTTTGCAAATTACCCCTTTCTGGGGGGACCGATCTTCCCCGACCGCTTCGCAGAATTCGGCTTTTTCCGGCGGTCTGGCGGGTTGCCGCGGCATAGGTGTTGCCGGGGTGCTTGACGATGATTTCTTGCGATCGTGTGACGATCGGTGGTCGCCGTCACACGATAGTAACGGGGGTAAAACTCCTCGTTACATACTAATGTCTTCTATTTCTTTGCAATGACGTCATTTTTCACACCTCGTTTATGTTAATTTCTTTATATTTGTATTCTTTGCAGAAATGATATTTAAAAAAAATTCTTTTATGCACAAAGAATTTGCACACCAAGCACACTTTATAATTGCAATATTATTGCATAATCCACATTTAGCTTCAATTTTTGAAACAATAATACGGGATTATTAAACTCATATGGTTTCTCTTGTAAATATCCACTTTTGTACCACGAATACTTAAACATATTTATAAACCGAGAAGAAGATAGTTGATTATGAATGAGCGATTGAAGTTTGATAATGTTGTTTCGTAAACGTGCCTAACTAAGGCACGCGATAGCCCCGAAGAGCGTTCGTATTCAGAGATGACAGACGGAGGACGTGGCTTACGGCCCACAAATGGAATATAAAGCCCATTTTTAATTCTACAATTTTTACATCGAATTTGTTTTCAGCGACATGAAAATCCCTTATTATTTCCTTAGATTTTAAAAACATCTCTAATAACCTGAGCTTAAATGCAACGAATTAATTACTCGTTCTTGTAAATACAAGAGGTAGTTCCCACAAAATCGGTGAGTGACACAAAAGTAGATTTACTTGTAAAAGACGTATTTTTTTATATGTGTCTAATCTTACTTTTAAGGGGTAAAACATCCCCTGAAAGGTAATTCGCTATATTTGGTTTTGGGGGAATATCTTCGAAACCGTGAAAGATAAAAAATTGTTTGAGGTAAGTTTAATGTTAATTAACGTTCTTGAAAATAGTATAATTAAATTTTGTAACAATTTGATATTTTGCAAAATACCACCATAGCGAGTTGTTTACGGATTATTTTCCAAAAATAGCATTTCGGAAACCAACTTTGTTATACATAGTTGAATTTGGCGTGAAATTTTCTTTAATTTTTATCCTAAAAAATTTTTTAATTTTGCAAAATTAATTAATGGTGGTGGGGGTATTTTGCAAAATATCAAATTATTGCAAAATTTGATTATACTGTCTTTAACAACGTTAATTACCATTAAACTTTTATTTGAAATATTGTTTTTTATCTCTCATGTTTTTGAAGATATTTGCTCAAAACCAAATATGTCAAAATACATTTCAAAGAGTGTTTTCACCCTTAAAATTGCACCATTGCCGATATAAAAAAATACGTGTCTATTATTTTTTACTACTTTACAAGTGTACTGAGTTTAAATAAAATCGGCGATTGACACAAAGGTAGGTTTGCTTGTTAGTAACGATGGAGCAATGCTCGATGATAAACGTATCAATGTGGAAAGAGACGATAATATAATCATAGACAAAACAGGATACATTGGAACATCAGATCTTTACGAGCTAATATTCAAAAGAATCTCCAACGATATCGTGTACACCGAAGCTGATATGCAAATATATAAAAGTATACTATTGGCAACGAATATTCACAGACACAGGTATCTCCCGCAAAATCCTATACTCGGTAACAAGGGACACAAATATAAACATGTAATCGTTCCCCTAGTATCACGTGTGTCGGACAATAAAGTGGCAGGAAAAGGTTTATCCGCATCGCAAGCTATGATGACCTTAAATGACAGCAATATCGATTACTTACATTAGGATGACCCCAACGAGTTGGTGGATCGTCTGCGATTGTTTGAAGCTTCGCGCCAAGATGGCAACAACGCACATGACAACGAAATTTTATCGATTATCGAAGAACTCCATAAAGCTGGTCTCATTATAAATTAAGCAGCGTGATATTGACAGGAGTCAGTCAGTCGGTACAACTTGCTCCGAAATGTCGATGAATAAGTTTGGAGTGTCGCGAGAGAGCAATGGTGCGAAAACTGATCGAGCACATCAATGGAATGAACACGTTGAAAATTACATACACAAAAATGCCCTTTTTTTAAATGCTGCCAAAGTTTTTGATGCAAAGTCGCGCAAGATAAAACATGTAACGCAGCCTGAAGCCGACAGTGACGTTACAACCAAACGATACGTGGAAGAATGTGTTGCAGGTGTGAGAAATCATTTAAACGATGTTGCAACCAAACGATACGTACATGAAAATACCCTTTGTCTAACCGCCGATGATAAAGGCGGTTTGATGAAAAAAGTTTTGACGCAACACTGCACGCGATACATCATGTACCGTGGCCAAAAGCCTTCAATGAGATTGCTGACAAAAGTTATGTGGATGAAAGTATAAAGTCTATAAAACTTCTATTGCATGAGAGTAACGTTGAGAAGAAACAATATATAGATGAAAATATAAATTCTGTAAAGCTTCTACTGCATGAGAGTAACGTTGAGACGAAGCAGTATGTAAATGAGAATGTTAAAAAATTGAAGGATTGGCTGGAAGACTACCGGAAGAAAAATATACAGAACATAAATAGCATTCATGAGAACATAGAACAAATAGACTGGACACGTTCAGAGAAAAAGCAATCACTGAAAATATAAAAGTAGAATATTACAGTTAAATTGACAGTAATTATGCAGAATTAGGGACCATTTCCCGATGTCAATGATTTTTACATATGTTATCAAGGTCATCACCTCGAGTAATGTTCTGAAGGTTTTACCCCGCGCTTATTATTTATAACAGTCATAAACAAAATAAGGTAAATATGCTGTTTAGAGAACCCAAGTTCCAATAACTTTCACCTTGACATATGTTGTTAAGGTTATTCTTCTAAGTACTGTACAACAAGTTTCAACCGTCGCTCATTATTTATTAAAAAATTATTAACAAAAAAAGTTTCATAAATGAAACGTAATTTCTCAATACAGCATATATTTACATATTGTTGTGTCCGAGCCATAAGGTTTGTGGCAGCGTCCGTTGTCCGTGAGCCTTAGGCATCTGATGCTGATTTTGACAACTGAACGAAGATTGTCTGGACGACGGAAAATCGATAAGAAGAAAACAACAACAGCTGACAAAGAGTCTCCGACAAGCTATCATCGTAGACAGACGCGAGAATTGTAGATCAGAGAATTATTCTTGTTTAAAGCTTGAACGAGCTGCGTTGTAAATAGTAAAGCTTGTTATTCTTACGCGAATGTTTTCATTTACCTGAGTGCAAGCGCGAGTGCAAGAGAGAGCGCAACATTTTGGGAGCTCGTCCGGGATAAGAAACAGCATCGTTCAGCATTTGACGAAAAGGCGATCAAGAAAGGAAATCATGATGCATTCGCCTAGAGTAACCCGAAGCCAGGCTTCGACGGTAGCATCAAATTTGATAACGGCGGAGCCGAATCAGGGGTCTGAAACAGAGGCAGGAGCTTTGCGAACACTTCTGCGGGAGGTGCAACAGCTTCGCAAGGAGCGAGAACAGGAGAGGCAGGAGCTTAAATCAGCTGGCCGCAGGCGGAGAACCTTCAGAGCTAAGTCACTCTAGAAATGTTTCCTTAGCCGGAATAAAATTAAAGCCCGATAGCTATAACGGAACTGTTCCGTTGCGCGATTTTATCGGATAATTTTAATTGATAGCACGAGCTAACGAGAGAATGACTTAGTTTTACATTATTTTTAAATAAAGAACGCTTACTCGTTCGAGTGTGTGTGTTATTTTGTTTCAGGATAAAGTTGGCCCATTCTCTTCTGATTCCGTCGTTTCCATCGTCAATTTTCCATCGATTATTTAAGAAGGCTGCCTCCCTCACAGTTTTTGACCGTGGTTTTTCCGTGGGGCTTTGGGCGAATGCCGAGGCAGAGACTCGGGGTGTTCTTCAAAAGAACGTTGGGTCCACGGGAATTCCTCCCCGCCCCTGTCCGAAGAGAAGGCAAGGAGGAAACGGACGATGATGCGGAACAACAAGCGGATCGTTTTAGAAAGGTGCTGGAGATTGATTACCTCCTAGAGGACGGGAATAGAGATGATGTTCTGAAAGCGAAGAGTCAAAATCTTCAGAATCCTTGATTGAGATCAGGAATTCATGAAGTTCGGTAACCTGTAGCAGCAGCTCAGGGTAGAACAGGAATCATGAAGATCTCTGGAGTCAAGGAAGAGGATGATCTTGCCTAAAAGAATTGTCGGGACGACAATTTTTCGAAGAGGGAAAGCAGTGTTGTGTCCGAGCCACAAGGTTTGTGGCAGCGTCCGTTGTCCGTGAGACCTAGGCATCTAATGCTGATTTTGACAACTGAACGAAGATTATCTGGACGACGGAAAATCGATAAGAAGAAAACAACAACGGCTGACAGAGAGTCTCCGGCAAGCTGTCATCGTAGACAGACGCGAGAATTGTAGATCAGAGAATTATTCTTGTTTAAAGTTTGAGCGAGCTGAGCTGTAAATAGTAAAGCTTATTATTTTTACACGAGTGTTTTCATTTACCTGAGTGCTAGCGCGAGTGCGAGAGAGAGAGCAACAATATTGTACACTGCACACATATGTGAATAGGCTTCGCCCTTCCCCAAACAAATCCTAACTTAACCTAACTTATTGCATCGTTATATATTTTTCGGCGTTGTTGAAAAGATTTCCTTAAAACTCATAACACCTAATTGTATGCAGATATAATAAGTTAAGTTGGGTTAGGTGATAGATCTTAAAAGAACTTCACAACAATGTCCAAAAATATATAAAGATGCAATAAGTTAGGTTAGGTTAGGATTAGTTTGGGGCGAAGCCCCTCTCCCGCTTATATGTACTGTTTAATATTGTTTAATATATATTATGTCTAAAGAAAATGGGTTCTATCTATAAAATTTCATTTATTTATAACTCTTTTTACAGAAATATTTGTCGAGGAATATTTAATATCATTACATAACAGATTAATCGACAAACTATATCAATACCTAAATACCTGTGCGAAAACCAAGTTCCGTTCAATTCACTTATTTTAAAGTTACAAATTAATCGTTTGCATTTTTGTTTTTGTGCTTGCTTGTAATAATGATGCATACAATGAAAAAGTAGTCGCCCACTATTCAATTCTATGATATTTTCGCAATGCAGAAATTTTACGAATAACATTTTTCGTGCACAAATACCTCAGTAGCTCATCATATTTCGTCGTTAAAGTAAAAAATTCATAGAATTTTATTTTACAGTAATATGATGTTAACTGTACGACTAACTATTCTATATTGATTTATTTTTCCTAGAGTACCGATTTAAAATTGCAAGAATTATCAATAATATATAATAAAATAAACCAAAACATAGAAAGAATGTAAACACAAATGAATCTTTACTCAATAAACATGCTAAGAAGCTTAGTATATGTATATGTATAGAGTGTCAGAAAATTATATACTATTTAGTACATTTATTTTGTTTATAATTTTGTTATAAATGAGCGCGGGCTAAAACTTTCAGAACATTACTGGGGTGATGACCTTGATAACATATGTAAAAATCATTGACATCAGGAGATAGTCCCTATTTCTGCATAAGTATCAAATTGACATATTAGGTGTAGTAAAAAGAAATCCATTATTTTTGCATGAAATTGAAGGCTTTAATTACCATAGTTAGAATGATCCGATTTAGGTCAAATATGCGCCGTTTTGTTCAATAACTTGTTGCCATTTTGAAGGTAATTTCATTATGTCTCTCTCATAGAAGCCCTCGTCCCTATTGGCGAAAAATTGAGACAGTCGATTTTCACAAGCCTCTCTTGAAGCGAATTTTTCACCAGCAAAATTGTTCGCCATGGACAGGAACAGATGGTAATCACTTGGTGCCAGGTCCGGACTATAAGGCGGATGCATAAGAACCTCCCAACCAAGCTCCCGGAGCTTCTGGCGAGTCACTATCGATGTGTATGGCCTGGCGTTGTCCTGATGGAACACAATTCCTCTCCTATTGGCCAAAGCTGGCCGCTTCTGGGCGATTGCTTCCTTCAGACGGTCCAATTGTTGACAGTACAGTTCCGAGTTAAGAGTTATGCCGTAGGGGAGCAGCTCATAGTAGATAATTCCCTGCCAATCCCACCAAACACACAGCAAAACCTTCCTGGACGTCAATCCTGGCTTGGCCACCGTTTTCGCCGGCTCACCGCGATTCGACCACGACCGTTTTCGCTTGACGTTGTCGTAAGTGATCCACTTTTCATCACCAGTGACCAACCGCTTCAGAAATGGGTCGATTTTGTTGCAGTTCAGCAGCGATTCACAGATGGAAATTCGGTCCATGAGGTTTTTTTTCGTTAACTCGTGTGGCACCCATACATCGAGCTTCTTTTTGTATCCAGCCTTATTCAAATGGTTCCAAACGGTTTTTGTGCAATCTTTAGCTCTTGGGCAATCGAAACAGTACTTACATGACGGTCGGACTCGACAATGTCCATGATTTTATCGATATTTTCGACAATTGGCCTTCCAGTGCGTGGTGCATCTTTGACATCGAAATTACCGGAATGGAATCGGCGAAACCAAAATTGCGCGTGATTGGCTGTTACAGTATCAGGATCATAAACACTATTCACATTTTCAGCCGTCTGGCTTGCGTTTTCGCCTTTATCGAAGAAAAATTGTAAAATATAGCGTATTTTCTCTTTGCTAGTGTCCATCTTTGACGCGCGCTCAAATAAAACTGAGTCAACTAATCACAAAACTGTCAAAAAGTTTTTTTAGTACGAAATCTCATCTTTCTAACGCCATCTAGTGGAACCCGATCGGACTTATACAACGCGAGATACAGATAACTAAAGCCATCTATTGGAAAAATAATGGATTTCTTTTTACTACACCTGATATAATATCGACATAAGCAAGAGACGGATCATCACGAGCTGCAATGGTGAAGCAATCGTCAAAATTTAACAAAAAGAAGAAAAGTTCAGAGAAGCAACTCATCGGTACTATTTTAGCTGTTTCTGCCGATGTAAAGCGACAAAGCCTCATGCATGATGGGAAAACGACTCGACGAGTAACGAGGAAAAATAATGAGAAGAAACATTCCGAAGAACAACAAGTAGTGAAAGAATTACACGCTCCAGCGAGACGAAATTTTCCTCGTAGGCGCGTCATAGTGCGTGGATACGATGATCTTGGAATGTGGTGGAAATGCGTCCTTACTTGCGATTCAATGGAGGCCACCACTACATACTCATCCACTACATACTTATCGATGTACTGAGCAAGCACGTATGGGCAGTGTTGTCAGCAAAACCGTGTTCGATTTTGCTAAAAAGTATGCCATATTAGTGCGTTTTGCGCCATTCGAGCTAAATTAATATATTTTGAAGATTTTATAAGAACTGAGGAATCTATAAATAGTTTTTATTGTCTAATCTTATATTTTCATCTTAAATTTGCATCTTAAAAGCTAACACTTCTTGTGTATCTTTAGAGGTGCAGAAACTTTACTCTGAGGGCCTTACTCTGAGGGGGTATTCATAGTCCGGTCTTATATTTAAGATCGTCTTAAGTTCATCTTCAGATGCTGTATAGATCATTTCATTGGCTACAGAATATCTGAACGTAAACTCAAGACAGTCTTAAATATAAAATCTTACTATGAATACGACCCTGAATGTAGAGTAATTGAATTAACCAATCATGATAAAAAGATATTTGCTCTTTTTATTCTTATTGGTTAATCCGATGCTAGTTACGTTATCCGTGCAAGTTCCGAACGCACTCCAGATAATGTAAGTGCTACTTTATTGGTTATATTAAATTTACATACTCTTGCTTGTAGAATGCGATACGTTTGTTATAGAAGCCAAAGATTTAAAATTTTCACTTAAAAATGGAATTGTATCACTTTTTCTTCTTTTATGCCACAAAAAATGCATAATGTACCACCAAATCACTAAATTATGTCTGTGTGCCACTGACCTTTAATTGTGCCACATGTGGTACGAATGTGTCATGACTGGCAACGCTGCGCATAGGCCGTGCCGTTAAAGAGCAAAAGCGAAAAGAAGGTAGCTAAGGCATTCGCAAAGATAATTCGAGCGGATGGAAGATGTCCGAAAAACTTGCAAACTGATTAGAGAAAGGAGTTTTACAATACAGAGTTGCAGAAACTGGTGAAGAAACACGGTGTCAACCATTATTCGACTTATTCAGTAATGAAGGCATCTGTTGTGGAACGATTCAACCGCACATTAAAGAACGACATGTGAAAAATGTTTACGTTCAACGAAACTTACAAATGAATCGACTCGTTACCGCGTTTCGTCGCTGAATACAACACGCGAAAACATCGAACTATCGGCATGCGTCCTATCGATGTGACTCCTGCGATTACTAATAAGCTCTTAAACATAGTCTACAGTAACATAAAGATTGCAGCGCCTGCGAAATTCAAAATGGATGATCTGATACGTATCAGCAAATTCAAAACTATCTTTGAAAAAGGCTATACACCGAATTGGACAACCGAAATGTTTAAAATCGTCAAAGTGCAGACAACTAATCCTGCAACTTACCTACTCGCAGACGCGCAATGGAAACCTATGGCCTGGGATTTCTACGAACACGGACTACATAATGTCACTAATCCAGATGTATACTTAGAAAATGTGTTGCGCAGGCAAGGTGACAAGGTATATGTAAAATGGTTGGGATTCGACAATTCGCATAATTCATGGATACAAAAGAATAATGTATTGTAAAAAAAATGAATACAGTTTTATTAGAACATTCGACGACATACTTAATTGTAAAATAGCTAATAAAACAAATAAACGTTATAATGGTATACTATAATGTCCCCATGGTAATGTATTTATCGAGTCAGACACAATATATCGCTTATCATCGTATGGATTGAGAGAAGTTTTCGTTTCAAATACTGTCTATACCTCATGCAACTTGGATCTTATGTACGATTGACGCCGACTCGTTTCAATGTTCTCTCTCAAACAATATGTTCAATCATTAAAATTTATCGTTCGCACTATAATATTCCTCTTAACACCGTTCGCCTTTTTAGTATCATTTTTACCTTCTACTCTCAGCGCATACATTTTTGCTCTGAGCCCGACGAATTCTATCATTATAGCTCCGTTATTTTCATCTTTCATAAACCTTGGAACCTTTTTGTTCGTAAGCGGTATACCGTATATGTTATTTTGAGGATAATTGTTCGTATCAAACCTAGCAATGTCACATTTCATTAACTCATACACATCGTCGGACATTACATGGTAAATTAAACTATCTGTGTCTGTATACAGTACTTTACATTTCTCGGGATACGGAGGTGACATGTACTCATGGTGAAATTCATACAAGCAGGTCTTATTGTTAGATATGTCGAGAATACACATACCCACATAGATCGGCTTGTTGAACTTCACTTCGAGTTTTCGCAATTCAACGGCAATTAAATTTTCTGAAAAGATGCTCCTGCTATGAAAATTTGCATTGCGACCATTGCCTCTGCACCTTATCGTCCGCTCCATTTTGTCAAAAGTTTTATATCGACATGATTGCAAACATTTTCCATTGTTTTGCCAAATACCGCGTTGTTCATCAATTTCTATAAATTTTTCTCAAAATCGTTTGTTGCATGCATTCGAAACTGTGTATTTAATTCTATGTAGTTGCGTAGCCATGGAGATTGTGTGAATTGAAGTATGCGATGAATCTTTCCAATACGAAGACCATGGCATGTGCACTGCTGCAGGTTGCGATAATGAATAACATAACGCTGCTTATTATATAAAGTTGCAAGGAGTTTTTCTTGGCTTTTGCTCGAGGACTTCGTTCGCGTCGGACAGAACGGTAGATCTACGTGTGCGTCATGCAGGTGTTGGGGATATTCCAAATCAACCTCGAGAATATAACCTGTGAGCGAATCTAGCGGGATTGATGATATATCAAAATTCGACGTATCATCAACCCACTTAAATTCAACGTATGGTAACGGTTGACACATTGTCCAACCATACAAATTATTTATATCAAAGTACATGAGGTATGAGGGTGGCTTCGATGGGTCGTAAGATTGCATGTTTGGTTATTGGCTTTTGCGTATCTACCGGAACACTGACTCAGACCACCATGTATACCGCGTTCGATAAACGTTACCATATCAATATCTGTGAGCTGTTCAAAATTCATTTTTGTGTGTTTTAGCATCGCGTCCCACGTGAAACCTGGCAATGTATAATAATGCGCGGGATCTAGACCGTAATTTTTAATATGCGGCTTTCGAACGCCGTATCAATTTCTCTCCATACCAATTCTACATCTCTTGATGCATGTCCAGCATCCACGTGTATGAAGCGTTCTTGCACAGAAATTTTCAATCCCTCGAGTCGTGCAATACGAGCCACTACTGATTGTACGGCGCCAATCAACAATCGCGGTCGTTTTGCTTGACTTTGTTCTTCCAAACATTTGATACACTTGTCATACTTTTGCACCCACGCGTCGTAAGCCTCTTGCGAATTCAGACGAGTGGATTGCGCCAACAGTTCTCGTTCGGTTTGAGCGAAGTCTTCCATGTCTTCATTAACAACAGAGAACAGCTCTGCTCTCTAGAATGCTTTACTTTATATTCTTTCCGTTAGAAAACAGGTTTGGATATGCTTGAATCAAATGGGGGGTTTAAAACAAAGATAGCCACATCTCATTTACTTTCTCGGTTTGAAGAATATATATGCGCATACGCTACAACTTCGAAGAGTAAGAGGAGGGGATCCCCTATAGTAGCTATAATATTAGGCTTCGGAAAAAACTTCTGTCTCTCAGTCGCTCTGTGAACGCGAGATTCATCGGTTGTATTTACATAGTACATACATTACATACATTACATACATTACATAAAGTTAAAGTGTGTCTACATAGTAAAAATGTACGCTGTCGATGCTAAAGTGAACGCTAAGGACATGAATTATTACATACTGATTCAACACGAGGACGAGGCTCCACCGTGCAAAAAAATGTGCGAGAGGTGAATGTCATAACGCTGTTTCTTTTAATTTATTCATAGTAATTTTTCCGAGATTCAGACATGTAAATTTTCTATATCTTTTCAACGTTCCACGACCTGCTGCTACGCATATCTTAAGACGCCGATACGCTTTGACTGTAACTGCTTATAAATATTTGAATATCGGAATCAGCATAGGAACTGAGCCAGTCATAGACATATTGATGATAATCGTAGCAAACAACTGCTATTGCCGATCAAAACTTGAAATGCGCTAATGGAGCAACATGTTGACATCCAAAGATTTCTGCAGGCTAATTTTTACAAGTCATCGTCTCCCCCGATGCGTATAGAAAAATTAACAATAACGCCATGTATGATGTACGTACAACTCACAAATTGTAAAACTCACAATTTATAATAATTGTTTATATGTAAAACCAGATATGTTAAATGTTTTATTTAGTTTTGAAAATTGCATCAATCACATGTATGGATGGTTATCAGAAAAGATCTGTATAGTTAGGGTAAAATTCAAAAGTTTTGTAAATATTCCTCGTGAAAAGAAGAATTATATTACTAAAATATATACTGCAGCAAAAACAATACAAGAAAGCAGCGACTTTGACCGCGAGTCGTTCATGATTATGAACTGTTAGCGTGCGCTTTAAAGAATATAATGTATTAGGTGCGCAACTAAGTTCTCGCTGTTTTTTTTATGAAAATGCAACTTTATTGTGAAAAAATGGTTACAAATGAATCATTCAAAATATTGCCCATCGCTAGCGACAACTTTTTCCCATCTTTCTGGCAGAGCTCGAATACCGTCGCGGTAGAAGTGTTCGTCTTTTGAGACTATCCACGAATCAAGCCATTTTGAGATGTCTTCATATGAGCGGAACTGCTGATTAGCCAGACCATGTGCCATCGAACGGAACAAGTAATAATCGGACGCCGCAATATCTGGGGAATATGGCGGGTGGGGTAGGACTTCCCATTTGAGCGTTTCTAAGTAGGTTTTAACGGGTTTGGCAACGTGAGGCCGAGCGTTGTCATGCTGTAGAATCACTTTTTCGTGCCTCTGCTCGTATTGTGGCCGCTTTTCGCGCAGTGCTCGGCTCAATCGCATCAATTGAGTTCGATACCGTTCCCCAGTGATGGTTTCGTTCGGTTTCAACAGCTCATAATAAATAACACCGCCCTGGTCCCATCAAATACACAGCAAAACCTTCGCAGCGTGAATATTCGGCCGAGCCGACGACGTAGAAGCATGACCGGGCAGTCCCCATGATTTTGTTCTCTTTGGATTGCTGTAATGAATCCATTTTTCACCACCCGTAACGATGCGATGAAGAAAACCCTTCCTTTTTTGCCGCTGGAGCAGTTGTTCACAGGCGAAAAAACGACGCTCAACGTCTCTTGGCTTCAAATCATAAGGAACCCAAGTTCCTTGTTTTTGAATCATTCCCAACGCATGCAATCGCTTGGAAATGGCTTGGCGGGTAACTCCTAATGCTGAAGCAAGCTCTTTTTGCGTTTGGCACGAATCCTCATCGAGCAATGCTTCCAATTCAGCATCTTCGAAGGTTTTTGGCCTTCCTTCACGCGAACGGTCGTCAACATCGAAATCACCGTCTTTGAAGCGACGGAACAAATCACGGCACGTTGTTTCACTTAGAGCAGCATCTCCGTAAACTTTTTGAAGTTCTCGATGCGTTTCAGCTGCCGTTTTCTTCGAATGAAAGAAGAAAAGCAACACTTCTCGCAAATGACGAATTTGGCACAAAATAAGACATTTTCACACAACCAAAAGTATATGACGCAAAAACAAAATCACTAATGTGTCAAAGCGGTTTGTTTACCATATGTCTAAGCTTGGTTCATGACGTTTTGGTTATGTCACAGTCAACCAGCATTTACTACTGCAGCCATCTCTTGAAAAACAGCGGGAACTTAGTTGCGCACCTAATATGAAGCCATGAACAAATAAATGATATTCTGGAAAACATAAAATTATGTATAAATTAATTCTATATGTCTCCTATCTTACTTCCCTTCCCTCTCCTCAGAATGACGAGGATAGTGCCCGACGCGAGCCGGTATGGTAAAACACTCTTTCGACGAACGTTCCGTATTCCCTCCCAACAGAAGTCTATGGTGGTCTAAGTGGTAGGACCATTACACAGTAAACGAAGAGTTCGGGGTTCGAGTTTGGCCTAGTTTCGACATATTTTTTTCTTTTGACGTATGCGTGACGTTATCATACACACTATAAGAACCTTCACTAGACGTCTACTAGCAATAGGCGACGGTGGTCTAGGAGGTTCGAGCGTTCGAAACCGCGGGGCCCAGGTTCGAGTCTAGCAACCCGGCCGGGCAACCGGCCGGGGGACCGCGCCCCCGACTCCCTTTGTGGGAGAGGGCGCGGTACTTGGGCGTGAGACTCTGATAATGAGCCCTGGGGCCGTGGTGTCGGGGAGGGAATACGGGAGTAGTTCCCTTGACTCCCCTTACCACGGTCCGAAAGGTAGATACCCCGGTAGGGTTTTAACCGGTAGGAGTCGGCATAACCCCGGCCCTCCCTAAGGGGCAGGGGTATCCATGATGGATTTTCTCACCGTTATCAAAAAAAAAAAAAGGTTCGAGTCTAGCAACATCCGGCACATATGCGTGACGTCACGGCCGCCATCTTGCCCAGAGAATTAAAAAATTCTAGAGAGGAGGGAGAGTATTAATAGAGAGGGGATATCAATAAGGGGGGTGTCAATAAAGAGGGGGGGGTATTAATTAAAATATTTAATTAATAAAGTCAGGATTAAAAGTATTTAATTAATAAAGTCAGGATTGAAAATATTTCATTAATAAAGTCAGGTTTGAAAATATTTCATTAATAAAGTCAGGTTTGAAAATATTTCGTTAATAAAGTCAGGATTTTGAAAATTCATTTTGAAAATTGGGTTAGAAGCCTTCTTATTTCACTACTAATACATGATGAAAAATTGGGCGTTCTATTTAAAAAATTCAACCTAAACTTGAGAGCCCCTCCAAGCTTGACGCTTCACGTCAAATAAATATCGGCGTTTGATATATTTTTTAAAACCTTACAACTTTTATATAAAACATTTTGTTTTAAAATGTCTTGTTTTCGAAATATTTCACCGGTTCGGTACTTTTGCCGCACTCTGTATGTGTGTATGTATGTGAATGCGTACGTATACGTGTACAGGGGGTGGACAAAATAATGTGAACACCTAACTAATATACAATATTTGTTAATTAATAATGTGTAGAGCCACTGTTTGCTTTTAAGACAGCTGTAATTCGTTGCGGAATAGATTCGTAGAGTATACGGATCCACGTAGTATCCAACGGAATGTTATACCATTCTTCTACCAACATCTCCGCCAATTGCCTCAATGATGATGGAGGTGGAAACCTGCTCCTCACTCTCTGCTCCAAAACTCCCCATAACGGCTCAATGATGTTGAGATCTGGCGATTGTACTGGCCAGGGCAGATGCTTGATAATATTCCGATGTTCCTCGAACCAAGACTGAACTTTTTTGGCCGTTTATATGGGCGCATTATCGTCTTGGAATATGGCAGTGTTTGGCAATAATATACTGGTCATAGTAAGAACTTCATCATTGAGGATGTTTAGATATTCATTCGCAGTAATACGGCCATTGAAGGTAATAATCGAACCAATGGAATACCATGATATAGTCGCCCAAATCGTCACGGAGGCGCTCCCGTGCTTGACTGTGGGTAGTAAGCAGTCCGGATTGTAGACTTCTTTGGGGGTTTTCCATATATAAACCCGGCCGTTTATAGGGAACAAAGTAAACGATGATTTATCAGACCATACTAGATTCTTCCAATCATCAATTGTCCAAATTTTATGATCGTGGTACCACTTCTTTCGCAGCTTTGCATTGGCATCTATTATAAGAGGTTTTGAAATTGCAGCCCTGCCATAAATATTACTTTTGTGAAGCTCCCGCCGCATTGTTTTTGTCGAAACGATTGTTCAGGTGACTGTTAAGTTCTGCTGTCACCTATACTGCGGTAGTTTTATATCGCTTGGCTACACTCCTTTTTAATATTCGGCGGTCCTTGTCTCTTAACGTTGTTTTGCACCCACTCCTTCTCTTCGCAGATGTTGCTTTGCCATGTTTTATATAGGCTGTCATCACAGTGGATATTGTCGCTCGTGAAACGTTAAACAGTTCAGCCGTTTTCGTCACAGATACTCCTGCTAACCGAGCATCCACAATTTGTCCTCTTTCGAAGTGTAACAGGTCGCCCATTTCACCGTCTGATTGTTAACACCGTCGCAAAATAAAGTGAATAGTATACTAAAATATAAACTAGAACGGTTACTACGTAAAGTGCGCCACATATACGCGCTGCACCGTTCATATCATGGCAGGGGGCTCAACATAAACAAATATTTAGCATGGTGTACACATTATTTTGTCCATCCCCTGTACGTATGTGCGTATACGTATACGTGAGTGTGTATGTGTACGTGGGTTGCTGCGAAAGTTTTTAGAAACCAGTACTAGGTGGCGTAATTGAAAGTTGAGAGTATAATTTTCGTAAAATTTGACATTTTGTAGATTAAATAGAATTGACAGATCAAAAAGAAGTTAACTAGTTTCATTTGCACATTGTTTTGAAAAAGTTACAGTTGTGGAAAAATGGAATTTTTTCGTGAACAATTTCGAACGATGATTTTGTATGATTTTCTGTGTGGGTTAACTTAACAACAGTGCATCGGCCGGCTTCATTTAGCTATTGGGGAGAAAGCACCATCAAATGGCAGTATTTATAACTGGTTTGTAGAATTCAACCGTGGATGTAAAAATTTTACATGGAGATGACGCCAATTAGAAAATCGTTTTTCGAACGAGTCATAGTGCGTTCGATAGCTTGTATGTAGATAATGAAAATCCTAGAGCCGTTCGTGCCAATGCGCCTTTGTTTAAGAGAATTTAAGAGACAAAGTTAGGGTCACGCAACTACGTCCCACATAAGCAGAATTTTACGACCTCTTTCGAATAAGCGGCGTAGCTGAGGGGACTAAGGCTCCCACACATAGATTTTTGCACCGGCGGCGAGCGTTCGGATCCCATCGACGACTGTTTCATTTCATGGTTTTTTTTCTTTTTTTCTTTAATTTTCGACATATAGTAATACGTTATTAATAATTATTTATTTATTTTTTAATTTATTTCGTTTTTATATAAAAATAGGGACATTTCGGGATATTTGAACGCAATATGAAATAAAAAATATATAAATCGTATGAACTGATTATATATTTTTCAAGCAACGTATAAATTTTATACATGTGAAAATCAAATACGAACTTTATAAATATCTACATATTATAAAATGTTTCCATTGCTTCGCAATATTGTGGATAGAAAATTAATTTTACTTGTCTATAAAAATAAACATTGTATGGTTTATCGATGTACATTTGACAGTTATGTGTTGGTATATTATTTTTGTTGTGATACATTTTATATGTTTATTAAAATAGTATGCGAAATATTATATAGATGAGACTCGCAGGCAAAGAACAGGCAAGCGTTTTAAGAAAAGACCTTGTTAGGTAGAAAGGACTGTTGGTCCCCTCTATTCGATCTTTTTAACGGTTTTTACGGAGGGATTCTCTCACACGTTGTAACGTGTTTCATCAGTCTCGTGGCAGCATTTCTACAGAGAACGTGATACGAAACATTAGAAATGGAGACAACATATATTACTGATGAAACCATTAAATATGTACAAGTTCTTGCAAAGTGATATTTCGAAGGAAGATTTGACGGATGCGGTCAAATATTTTCGTGGTAAATATATTATTAATGACGAATTGAAAAAAAAATCTGCTTTCACAATGTCACAGTATATTTCAAATTATAATGTAAAATAATTGTTTGTAGATATTGTTATACAATTTGATTTAATATTTGCTGACGCCTCACGCAAATTTTCGAACAATGGCAAATTAGCTGGTGGCAAACTTTTTGAAAAAATTTATTAAACTGATGGGAGAGCATGAAGTTTTGGACGACATTGAATATTATCTAGAAGAAGGAGAAAAGGTGGTTATGCACGAAAGTATCCCGAATACGAGTGGGAATATACCCGATGATTTAGAAGACTACTAATCTCCGAAAAAATTTTCTACACATCAAATAGTGCCATACGATACAAAATTAAAGATCGTACTAGCAGCTCAAGAACATCCAAATTGATCTTTCAAAACATTAAAGCATAATTTTAGAAAGTATTTGAACCATCCTTCTGATGTTACAAAATATAAAAAAGCTGTTTTGTCAGGCGGCACTTTTAGAGACAAATTAAATGCAGTAAAAACTAATGTGTACGATCGGTTCACAGAAGCAAAAAATAATAATCAATTAGTAATACGACGTTTGCTGCAACAGTGGGCCATAGCTGCAGCCGCACAATATAATAAGCCCAAACAGGAAAGTGCAAAACATATAAATGTTTTTCATTTCGTAGCATCTAGTACGTGGTTAACCAATTTTTTACGTGAGTACAGGATATCGAATCGTCGCGTTGTCCGATATATTTCTAAAAAAGAAGCAATTTCACCAGAAGCTGTGATAAAATCAGCGGAAGAATTTCAAACATTAATTCAAGCAATTTCACCGGATTACGACCCCGATTTTGTAATTAATACTTATCAAACAGGATGTGAGTATAGAGTTAATGTATCGCGAACTTACACGCACACTGGGCAAAAATTAGTTCAATTGTACATCGGCGATTTAAATCAAGTTTCGCATTCATATACCGCCCAGTATTCGCTGACAAAATCTGGGAAGTTATTAAATAAAGTATTTGTTTGTTTGCAAGAATTTTCTGATAATTTTGGAGTACGTATACAAAAAGATGTGAATGAATTATTAAAATTATACAAAAATGTTGTCATTACGTACATGTTCCAAATCGGGCAAATTAACAACGTCATTATATGAACAGTATTTAAAAAATGTTGTTAAGCCGTATGTCGGAGATAATTTGTTTTTATTTATAGTAGATTCCTGGGAAGAACAAAAAAACATCCAAATGTATAACGAAATACTTCGCGACAAAAATAATAAACCAACATGTAATTTACAAATTATATCACTAAAATGTATCCGATATCGATATGTCCGCTTCGATATGTCAGCCATGCGATGTTTATTTTTACAGACAAGTGAAAATAATAATAAAAAAAATACAAAACTGTCCAGATGTAATTGCACAATCAGGTGACGAAAGCAAACAATTAAATACTCGTGCTGATGCAATTCGTATACAATCATTAACTCATTATTTATTATCAGCACCAAGATTTAAATGTATGCTTCAATATGCATGATATGCATCCAAATTAGCTGACGAAAGAGAAATGTTTTTAAATGTTAACCAACTATGCTTTCCTCCAAATATTTATAATAAAAAATGTGTATGTGAACAACATAATTCATTTATAAAATGTTCGTAGTGCGACAAAGTTTTATGTTTCCAATGTTTTTACGTGAATTTTCATCCACAACACTGCGAAGCGATGGAAACTTTTTATAATATGTAAACATTTATAAAGTTCATATTTGATTTTGACATGTATAAAATTTATACGATGCTTGAAAAATATATAATCAGTTCATACGATTTATATATTTTTTATTTCATATTGCGTTCAAATATCCCGAAATGTCCTTATTTTTATATAAAAACGAAATAAATTAAAAAATAAATAAATAATTATTAATAAGGTATTACTATATGTCGAAAATTAAAGAAAAAAAGAAAAAAAAAACCATGAAATGAAGCAGTCGTCGATGGGATCCGAACGCTCGCCGCCGGTGCAAAAATCTATGTGTGGGAGCCTTAGTCCCCTCAGCTACGCCGCTTATTCGAAAGAGGTCGTAAAATTCTGCTTATGTGGGACGTAATTGCGTGACCCTAACTTTGTCTCTTAAATTTTCTTAAACAAAGGCGCATTGGCACGAACGGCTCAGGGATTTTTATTATCTACATGCAAGCTATCGAACGCACTATGACTCGTTCGAAAAACGATTTTCTAATTGGCGTCATCTCCTTGTTAGTGATGAATTTCGTGAAGATCATCCATCAACCTCTGTTGTTGCAACAAACATCGATGCCATAAGAGAAATGATACAGACGGACCGGCATGCAGCATATCGTGAGATTCAGGCATCCATAGACTGACATGAAACAAATACATGAAATCTTGCATGGACATTTGGCTGTGAAAAAGCTTTGTGCTCATTGGATTCCGCACAATTTGACCGAAGCTCAAAAAAGGCTCGTGTCAAATGGAGCAAAGAAATGCTTAAGAAATTTAACCGAGGTGTTTCAAGTTCCGTTTACAACATCGTAATTGATGATGAAACTTGGATTTATTCCTACGAACCCAAAACTAAACGTCAATTAGCTGTTTGTATATTCCAAGATAAGGCTAAACCAACAAAAGTTGTTTGTTCTCGCAATGCTTAAAAAAATGGTCGCTGTATTTTTCTCAATTACTGGTCATATGACTACTGTTGATTTAGAGCAGCCCTGTCTAACCCGCGGTTGGCGAGAGTGGCGAGCCGTTCGAGGTTCTTTCCCCCACCACGAAGCTCAAATATGGCTCCTCCCACTCTTCCAGTCGACTGCAGGCCGCGCCGCGTCTCACGAGCCACTCGAGGGTTTTCTCTGACTCTTGCCCTTATCGTTAGTTCCTTTAGGAGCATCGTGAATGAGAGGAATATCGCTTTTGAGAAATTTCGCTTATTATTATATGCTAATAATATTCATATCCCTATTATTACTATTATTATATTAACTTTAATTACTCTAACTATATTATTCCATTATTATAATCTTATATTATTTTCTATTATTACATTAACATATTCATATTATATTAACATTACTAACATTATGTTGAAAAGAAAGTTTGACACATCTAATAAACAATTTTAACAGAGATGGGAAATTGATTTTTTTTTCTTAAATGCGGAAAATAAACCGCAGTGTTTGATATGTGACACTATAATTTCCTCTATTAAATCTTTTAATATTTCTCGCCATTATAGCACAAGTCATGCAAATGATTACATTATGATGGGCATTATAATGGAGATAGTAGAATACTAATTTTAAAAATCTCAAGATGCAACACACGCTAGAAAATGTTAATAATAATCCATCCTCAAATAAAATCTTGCAACAACAATGCCTTATGTCGTATCAACAGCGTCTTATGTCGTATCTTTAGAAATTTCACGAGCGAAAAAGTGTTTTTGGACGGAAAACTGATTAAAAAATGTGCAATTGAAATGGCTAGAGCTTTCGATAATACATAAACAATAGGATTAGTTAAACACGTATCATTATTGCGTCAAACAGTTGCTCCTATAATTAAGGAAATTGATATGGATATTAAACAAAAGTTAAAAAATGTATTGCAAACTTGTCGATATTTTTCGCTATGTCTTGACAAAAGCACAGATATTAATCAGATGTTAATTAATTATGTATTATATTTGTGAAATGTATCCAAAACAACTTTTCTATTAATGAAGAATTATTGTCATTGGTTTCATTACATGATACGACGAAAAGTATTGATATATTTAATGCTGTTTTTGAACACGTAAATGAATTTTGTAATGGTTTTGAAAAATGCACTGCTATTGTAACTGATGGAGCAAAGACAATGGTAGGAACTGAAAATGGATTTTGTAGACAATTAAGAAAACAATATTCATTGTCCAATGCTACACTGTATTATTCACCAAGAGACATTATGCGGGAAAAGTATAAAGATGGCTACAATAATTAGTGACAAAGATCACAAATTTAATTAGAGGCGGTAATAAAACTTTATCTCGCCGCAAATTTCAAGCATTTTTACAAGAAGTAAATGCTGCGTACCGAGATCTACCGCTGCATTGCGAAGTTCGTTGATTAAGTGCTGGTAAATGTTTGAATCGTTTATTCGCTCTTAGGAAAAAAATACCTATATTTTTAAAAGATGAAGTTAAGAGCGATACCGCTTTGAAAGAATTATTTCAAGATTCAAACTTTCTGAACCTTCTGACCTTAGTTTTTTGGTTGACATTACACAACATTTGAATGATCTTAATTTAAAATTACAAATTCAAAAGTAAACTATCTCAAATTTAATGCACCACATAAATGGATTTCGGAACCGTTTAACTGTGTTTAAAAAAGAAGTAATGAAAGATGAATTAAATCATTTCCCTTGTTGTGAAGAGTTGAAAAAAGATTTTCCTTCCATAAGTTTTATCCATTTTTCTAATTTTATAAATAACCTCATAGATGAGTTTAATGTACGTTTTACCGATTTTGACAATTTAAAAAGTGATATTATTCTTCTTAACAATTCTACGACAGTTGCAATTGATCAACAAAAAGTTGAATATTAAATGGAGTGTGCGATCTACAAGCTGATCCTTTTCTGATAGGATGAACAGAAAGTGGACTGGAATTTTTTAAACTTTTACCGGAAACCACTTATTCTAAATTAAAAGATTCCAACCTTAAACTTTGTTCTATGTTCGGTTCAACTTATCGTTGTGAGAATACATTTTCAGTAATGAAGCAAATAGAAAGTAAAAATCGTGCTTCGATGACCGATACTGCACTGTCTCATTTAATGCGGATTACAACTTCTGAAATCTCGGTTAATATTTCAACACTTGTTGATCGAGCGAGACAACCACAAATTTCGCATTAAACATATCGAAATAGCAACATATAAAATGGCATTGCAAAATGGCTTGCTTTATTATCTGAAATAGTCATATACCATCGCGACACCATTTCTGATGTGTTTAATTCCCCGTCATCCCTACTTGTGCGTAAATAAGAACATTTAGCGCCGTGCGTTACGCCGTGACTGAGGACGTAATGGTGGGGAAGCCCGTAGCGGTAAGAGTGGGATCAATGGGCGCGTTCAGCAGATTACAACAGTTGCAAATCGATGAGCGAATAATCAGTGAGGGCTTAGTGATACGGATCGTGTTTGCTGAACGGGGATTTAGTCTCAGAATATAGCGTGTCACGTGATCTTGCATTATTTTTCTAGCCTTTTATACGATTAGTCAATTCGATTGAAATAACTGATTAAATTTAACCATCAGGTGAAGAAAGAGCCGGAAAAAATTAAGCATTAGTGTGTTTAATGATTGGAAGAAATGAACGATTTGGATGTTATAGCGTTATTTGCAGTGGATGATAGTGAAAATGATCGAAATAACGCATTACGTGTTATACTCAATGAAATGATGGAACCATTACCAGAGTTGGATGAATTACAAGTGCAGCAACGTAATGAAAGGGTCAGGAATAAAAATTATTATGAAATTATTGTTCCTCAATATAAAGATTCCTTATTTAAGGAACATTTTAGAATGTCTCGTGCAACATTCGAAGTATATTATAGTATATTTTGAGAAAATGTAAACTCGCATAAAGATTAATTCAGATATTCATGTCATTGGCGTATATATCTTCAAAAGTATCGAAGTGCTCCCAAGAAACTCGTCCTCGACTGGTGTTGCTTTTCTTATTATTATCTTTTATATTTTTGTATGATTTTTTCATATTGCGCATTTTTCTATCAAGAATATCTTCATTTAAATTAGTGTAACCATTTGTAATCATAATTTGAAGAACTTCGGACCATAGAGTTTTTTTTATTTTGGGCTTCGGAAACTGTTCTTACGCTCCAAATAACTGTTTAAAAGGAGTTTTGTTGCTTGTTTACTCCATGAAAAGTTTTTTATTTCAGAATCTATAATGAAACAAAACAATAAGTTATGTTTAGTAATTTTTTTATAATAATAAGGACAATATTCATAATTGGATCTTACCAGGTATGTCGGTAATTACTTTCCGGTTTTTGTAACAGATGTCACTAGCCATAAGTATGCAATGTTATGATTTGATACATATATCATTTTATTCTACTGACATTAACCTCAAAACTACACAAGTTACGTTCCGCTAAAATAACAGCGTTATAGATTAATAATTTTTTGAAAATGTCGAATTTTGTGCCTGAAAACGTGCATTTGCGGCACGCATTACTTTTCTTGTTTAATCAAAAGAAAAAAGCCGCTGAAAGTCATCGTTTGCTGGTAGAGACTTACGGTGAGCATGCTCCAACCATAAGAACATGTGAAATGTGGTTTCGACAATTCAATCGACAATTTTATCGCACCCGCCGTACTCTCCAGACCTGGCTTCATCCGAATACCACCTTTTCGCATCGATGGGGCACGCGCTTGCAGAGCAGTACTTCGCCGATTTTGAAGAAGTTAAAAAATGGCTCGATGAATGGTTTAGCTCAAAGGAAAAACAGTTCTTTTGGAATGGCATCCATAAATTGCCTGAGAGATGGGCAAAATGTATAGAATCAAATGGCCAATACTTTGAATAAATATATTTTAACTATCCATTGTAAATAACGTGTTTTCTTTAGCGAAAAAACCGGAAAGGAATTACCGACACACCTGGTATACGAGGGCGGTCCGATAAATACTTAGCCTCACCGCCCGATGGCGCCACTACCGCAAGAGAAATTTACTATCGTGTAGTACATTCTCATAGATGGCTACTGTCGAAATTTCAGCCGAATCGGACTCGTAGTTTTGTTTTGACCGCGTATGGAAGCGGGCGTGTCCGCGGATTTTAGAAAAATGGAAAAAGAGCAATATCGGTCGGTGATTCGATTTTTGTTTTTGGAAGGGAAATCGCGCAGCGAAATCAAAGAGCGCTTGGATGCTGTGTACGGTGACTCTTCTCCTTCGATGGCGACCGTCAAAAATTGGTTTAACGAGTTTCAACGTGGTCGCACGTCGGTTTTTGATGAGCCACGCCCAGGTGCCCCGAAAACGGCTACCACGGAGGATAACATGACAAAAATCCACGATCTCGTATTGGCAGACCGCCGATTGAAGGTGCGCGAGATAGCTGAGACAGTAGGCATCTCAAAAGACCGCGTGGGTCATATCCTGCATGAAATTTTGGGCATGAGAAAGCTGTCGGCGCGATGGGTGCCGCGTTTGCTCACTCCGGACAACAAGCGCAACCGTGAGACCACTTCAGAGCAGTGTTTGACGCTGTTTAAGCGCAATCCGAAGGAGTTTCTGCGTCGTTTCGTGACCGTCGACGAAACATAGATCCACTGGTACACACCAGAGACCAAGGAACAGTCGAAACAGTGGACTTCACCCGACGAACGTGCTCCGAAGAAGGCGAAGACTGTCCTATCGGCCGGAAAGGTGATGGTCACCGTTTTCTAGAATTCACAAGGTGTGATCTACATCGACTACCTGGAGAAGGGCAAAACGGTCACAGGGCTGTACTATGCCGAATTATTGGGCCGATTCGACGCCGAATTGCAGGAAAAACGGCCCCAATTGGCGAAGAAAAAAGTGCTCTTCCACCATGACAACGCACCGGCTCACACCTCCGCCCTCGCCACGGTCAAATTGGTCGAATTGGGCTACGAACTGCTGCCCCATCCACTATTCTCCAGATTTGGCCCCGTGCGACTTCTTTTTGTTTCCAAACTTGAAAAAGTCACTCGCCGGGCAAAAATTTGAGTCGAATGAGGAGGTCATCGCCGCCACGGAGGCCTACTTTGCAGACCTCGAGAAAACATATTTTTCAGACGGGTTAAAGAAGTTGGAGCATCGCTGGGTCAAGTGTATCGAGCTAGAAGGAGACTATGTTGAGAAATAAATCGCCACTTTTCCAAAATTTTCGTTTTTCTTTTGTAGGCTAAGTACTTATCGGACCACCCTCGTATATAAGACCATCTTAAAGATGGTTTATATCAGGTGTAGTAAAAAGAAATCCATTATTTTTCCAATAGATGGCTTTAGTTATCTGTATCTCGCGTTGTATAAGTCCGATCGGGTTCCACTAGATGGCGTTAGAAAGATGAGATTTCGTACTAAAAAAACTTTTCTGACAGTTTTGTGATTAGTTGACTCAGTTTTGTTTGAGCGCGCGTCAAAGATGGACACTAGCAAAGAGAAAATACGCTATATTTTACAGTTTTTCTTCGATAAAGGCGAAAACGCAAGCCAGGCGGCTGAAAATGTGAATAGTGTTTATGGTCCTGATACTGTAACAGCCAATCACGCGCAATTTTGGTTTCGTCGATTCCGTTCCGGTAATTTCGATGTCAAAGATGCACCACGCACTGGAAGGCCAATTGTCGAAAATATCGATAAAATCATGGACATTGTCGAGTCCGACCGTCATGTAAGCACTGTTTCGATTGCCCAAGAGCTAAAGATTGCACAAAAAACCGTTTGGAACCATTTGAATAAGGCTGGATACAAAAAGAAGCTCGATGTATGGGTGCCACACGAGTTAACGAAAAAAAACCTCATGGACCGAATTTCCATCTGCGAATCGCAACAAAATCGACCCATTTCTGAAGCGGTTGGTCACTGGTGATGAAAAATGGATCACTTACGACAACGTCAAGCGAAAACGGTCGTGGTCGAATCGCGGTGAGCCGGCGGAAACGGTGGCCAAGCCAGGATTGACGGCCAGGAAGGTTTTGCTGTGTGTTTGGTGGGATTGGCAGGGAATTATCTACTATGAGCTGCTCCCCTACGGCATAACTCTTAACTCGGAACTGTACTGTCAACAATTGGACCGTCTGAAGGAAGCAATCGCCCAGAAGCGGCCAGCTTTGGCCAATAGGAAAGGAATTATGTTCCATCAGGACAACGCCAGGCCACACACATCGATAGTGACTCGCCAGAAGCTCCGGGAGCTTGGTTGGGAGGTTCTTATGCATCCACCTTATAGTCTGGACCTGGCACCAAGTGATTACCATCTGTTCCTGTCCATGGTGAACAATTTTGCTGGTGAAAAATTCGCTTCAAGAGAGGCTTGTGAAAATCGACTGTCTCAATTTTTTGCCAATAGGGACGAGGGCTTCTATGAGAGAGGCATAATGAAATTACCTTCAAAATGGCAACAAGTTATCGAACAAAACGGCGCATATTTGACCTAAAACGGATCATTCTAACTATGGTAATTAAAGCCTTCAATTTCATGCAAAAATAATGGATTTCTTTTTACTACACCTAATATTAATGGTCTCTCAATAAAAATAGTTTCCATACCAATATGTGTCATATATTATCAGTAGTCTCGTCTGAAACTGCAACTAATTCTGGGGTAGTTGTGGCATTGGCTAATACTGCGACATAAAATTTTTATCTGAAAGGTGATTATTATATTGCTTGATTAGGTTAGGTTATTTTTCTATAATAATATTTATTCTACAATAATATGAAAATAGTTAAACAAAGCTTAACACATGTAAAAATATTATTAAATAAAAAAAGAAGAAAAAGTTACTTGCAAGTACACTTTAAGAAACAAACAATATGTTATATATATAACATATTGTTATTTACCTGATCATAGTCTCGAGTGTACCTCGTTTGTGTCTGTTATACTATATTCGGCACCATTAAATGTATAGTTAACACTATACATATCATTATTACTAATGCGACAATTCATTATTTTTTCTTTTACGTTTTATAAGTTTTATAAGTTTTATAAGTTCAGGTAATACATCCAAACACATGGGCGCCGCCATATTGTTTTCCAACATGTTGAGCTTAGGTAGCGGAGAAAATTTTTGGTCGAAAAAATGGCGTCCGCTCCCTAAACATGTTGAAGAGCAGTAACTGATCAAAGTGCGTTCAACAGACATCCACCCAACAGTTGTATAACAGTTTTACAACAGTTGTGTCTGCTGAACGCACCCAATGGCTGCGTTCAGTAGAACAAAATGCTCAGTGAGCGCTTAGTGATTATTGTTTGTGATTGGAGCATTCTTTTAGATTCTTCATAAACCCAGAAATATTTATCAATCAGGAGCGAGAATCACTAAGCACTCACTGATTACTTTATTCTGCTGAACGCAGCCAATGGCTCTTTTGCTATTAACGGTTAGACAGGCTTGCTTTAGAGGATCGAAGAACTGTTAATGCTGATTGAAATATTAGGTGTGTGAATTAATTCAGTCCGTTTTTTTCTTCCAAAAAAAGACTTTAGTATGAAAAAACATGAAAAAGTACACTAATCAAAGTATTTGCCATCACTTGCTATTATTTTTTCCCATTTGTCTGGCAGCTGTTGCATTCCATGACGGAAAAACGTCCTTCGAAGCGATTCATGTATTGAACCGTTTCTCTATTTCTTCATAATTGTTAAAGTGCTGGTCCGAAAGCCCGTGTGCCATCGATCTGAACAAGTAATAATCGGATGGAGCAATGTCTGGTGAATACGGCGGATGAGGTAAAACGTCCCAATCAAGTGGCCTTCACAATCTTTTCAACATGTGGCCGAGCGTTATCGTGCTGGAAGAACACTTTGTCGTGTCTCTTTGCATATTCCGGCCGCTTATTCTTCAATGTGTTGTTTAAACGGATCAATTGTTGTTGGTAAAGTTCGGCAGTGATGATTTGGCTCTGTTTTAATAGTTTATGATACATTACATCCTTCTGGTCCCACCATATACAGAGCATTACTTTCTTACCGTGAATATTCCGCTTTGGTATCGATGTGGATGGTTTTCCTGGGTCGCTAATGGATTTCCTCCGTTTGGGATTATCGAAATATATCCACTTTTCGTCTCCAGTCACAATACGATGCAAAAAACCTTTTCTTTTCTGCCTGGCAAGCAAGATTTCAGACATGGCTTTTCGCCTCTCGATGTCTCTTTCTTTCAGTTCTTTCGTATGGCATCCATCTTCCTTCTTTGTAAATATTTCCCATGGCTGCCAAATGTACAGAAATTGTTGATCGATTAACATTCAACAATTGCGCGAGCTCATGTTGCGATTGACACGGATCTTCATCAATTAGTGCCTGCAGTTCCTCGTCCTAGAACTTCTTCGGCTGACCTGGACGAGGTTTGTCATCGACACTGAAATCATCACCTTTGAAACGTCGAAACCATTCTCTGCACGATTTATCGGTGGGAGCATTTTTACCATGATAATTTAAGCTTCTACGAGCCTTCGATGAGTTTCAGCGGCTGTTTTCTTCAAATGAAAACAGAAAATGAGAACTTCCCGGAAATGATGCTTTTTTGGCTCGAATTTCGACATTTTCGAATTAGATAAACACGATGTTATTGTTACAAACCCAAACGTTTATCAACTGAATATTATTGCCAGATATCAAAACTAAAAAGTAAGGCCTTTTGCAGACATTAGAGGTTAGGAAATTATATAGTACAGCAATTGTATCTCCAGATGGACCGAATTAATTCACACACTTAATACAATAATTTGTTTGCCAGAAGTTATCAATGAATTGCATAAAACAAATCAAAATCGCCGCATCATCCTTTATCATGACAATGCGAGCTCTCATACGGCCGGTCAAACAATTTAATATTTGAAAGCGATAAATGTGAAAATAATGTCTCATTGCCCGTATAGTCCTGATTTAACACCTTATAATTTCTTTTTGTTCTCGTTGTCAAAAATAATGCGTAGAGAGTGTTTTTCAGCACCTGGAGAGACAGTTGACGCGTTTACGCAACACATTTCTAAGATATCCACTTTTAAATGAAAAAAATGTTTCTAGAATTGGTTCGACCGCATGCAAAATTGTATAGATCTTAAAGGTGATTGCTTTGACAAATAATAAAGCCATTTATACTAACTAATTTATGTTTTTACGTACTTATTCTAAAAACTTTCACAGCAACGTACGTGTATGTATGCGCGTGTGCATACATGTATATATATTAGGTCGTTAAATATAAAATGTCTGATTTCCTTAAATACTAAGTTCGACAGTCGATATCTTTGACATTTCACCTTTACAGTTCTTGGTTTTTTTCTTGTGAAAGCACATCATTAGTCTTTCAAACGCATGTTTTGGTTCGTGATTATCTTTCGAAATGTCTTTGTTACAGCAATCTTTGTGTAACCATGGATAAGTTAAAAATTGGTGTTATTGTGTAATATTTTCATATATGAGTTCCGTCGTGGAACCAATGCAGCACAGACAACTCGAAATATCAACGAAGTGTTTGGTGAAGATGTGGCTAATGAACGCACAGTACGTCGATGGTTTTAAAAGTTTCGTTTTAGCGATTTTAATCTTGAAAATAAGCCAGGTGGATAATGATGAGTTGAAAGTTATAGTGGAAGTATAGTGGAAGCGAATACATCTCAAATTACGCGTGAATTAGCGGCAAAATTTAACATTACTATTTCAACAATATTGGACTACTTGAAACAAATCGGCAAAGTAAAGAATCTGAATAGATAAGTTCCGCATGAATTAAACGAGCGTCAGAAGAGAAATCGTCTTGAAGTGTCTTGGGCTTTCTTTACTATCACGACGTAAAAGGCTAATCATTTTTACGTCGTATTATTACGTGTGATGAAAAATGGATTCTTTTCGACAATCGCAAATGTTCGGCACAACGGTTGGATGAAGATGAAGTGCTGAAACAGAATCCGAAACCGAATATTCACCAAAAAAAGCTAATGGTTTCTATTTTGGTGGTCCAGTGATGGTATTATCCACTATAGCTTCATGACATCTGGTCAATCGATTGCAGCAGATGTTGTCTACTATAACCAACTGGACGAAATGATGAGGATGCTTGTGATTAAGCAGCCGATATTGGTCAATAGAGACAGGCCAATCCTCTTGCAAGATAACGTTCGACTATGTGCCGCACAACAACGCTACTTAAACTATAAGAGTTGGATTTGGAAACTGTCTATCACCTACTATATTCACTAGACCTTGCACCAACTGTCTACCACTTCTTCCAGGCATTGAACTTTTTGCAAGGAAAAATATTCAATTTTCAATAAGATGTAGAAAACATTTTCCGCAATTTACTGATTTTTTAAAATTTCAAAATCATCAAATTAACAAAAATCCGGGCGCCATTATAACAATATATTCTTGAGACTAAATAAAGCAAGAAAGTCTAGTACCACTTTTTCTTCCGACAAATAATTAGCGAGATATCGTAAGTTAAATATTGAAAAAGTTATTAAGTTTTCCTCAAATATCTCAAAAAACATTAGACAAATAGAAAAATGTTTTAGACAAAAGTTGTTCAGGTTAATTAGTAGAAAAAGCAGTGTAATAAAAAGAAGGGTTCCTATTTAAAAAATGCCAGTTGACCTTCAAATGACCTTGAAAATAGAAGTCATGGTCAAAGGCATGGTCATCATAAGGTAGCTCACTTAAATCCCTACAACTTTTATTGAGATCATTTTCCTTGAAATTTCAATACTGAAGAGTTATTTGAGGTGAGACATTAGAATGGGACACCCTATATAGTCTTTTTCTACCAATTATTTTAACAACTTTTGTCAGAAACATTTTTTTATTTGCCTAATATTTTTGAGATATTTAAGGAGAACTTGAAACTTTTTAAATATTTAACTTACGATATCTTGCTAACTATTTGCCGGAAGAAAAAGTGGTACTAGATTTTTTTACTCTATTTGGTCTTAAAAATATTGGGTGAGTGCAAAAGTTCGTGCGGAGTTTGTGAGTAAAAGTCACACAGTGATTAGGCAAACAAAAATCTTTATTCAATCAATGATATATTCTCCATCGTTTTCTATAATCTTTTCCCAACGTTCTGGCAGCATACGGATGCCTCGATCATAAAAACTGCGCGGTTTAGATTCGAAGAACGAAGAGACGCCGTTTTTTAAGGCCTCCAAAGAGTCAAAGTTTTTTCCATTTAAATCATTTTGCAATGACCGGAACAAGTGATAGTCAGATGGTGCGATATCAGGAGAATACGGTGGATGCGTTAAGACATCCCATTTCAGGCTCTTCAGTTTGCGCAGCGTCTTTTTCGAAACGTGTGGTCTGGCGTTGTTGTGATGAAAGACGACTCCCTTGCGATTTGACAAAATCGGACGTTTCTCTTTTATTTCTCGATTCAGATTGGTTAATTGGCGACAGTACTTGTCCGAATCAATCATTTCGCCAGCGGGGAGAAGCTCGAAATAGATTATGCTCTTGCAATCCCACCAAACAGAGAGCATCACCTTCATCGGGTGCAAACTGGCCTTTGGCATTGCGTCACCATGCTCACCTGATTGTTTCCATGTCCGTTTGCGCTGAACATTGTTGTAGAAGACCCATTTCTCATCGCCCGTCATTAGTCGATCCAAAAACGACTCGTTATTGAGCCGCCCGAGTAAAGAAACGGCTGCAGAAATTCGCTTGATTTTGTTCTTCTCGATCAGCAAATGGGGCACCCATATATCGAGCTTCAAATCGAATCCCATCTTTTTTAAACGCCGAAAAGCGGTTGATCGGTCAACGTTTAGTGCTGTAGCAACTTCTTCTGTTGAAATTCGCGGATTATTGAGCACTAAAGTACGCAAAACATCGTCATCAATGTCAGAAGGTCGACCAGAGCGTGGCTCGTTTTCAAGGTTAAATTCTCCGCGCCGAAATTTAGCAAACCATTTTTCCACAGTTCGTTTAGCTGGTGCTTCATCCTGATAAACATCTTGAATGTTTTTTACGGCTGCGGCAACGTTTATTCCCTTCCGAAACTCGTAAAGCATAACATGCCGTAAATGCACCTTATCGATACTCATTTTTAAAGTGATATTTCTCGAAGCAGTTTGTATGAAATGATTTTTTTTTTAATAACAGCTGAAGACGTCACCTTTCCAACGTTATATAATATGTAGATGGAAGTATTAATGACAACACTTTACGACGCTTATAACTCCATCTATTGAAACTCCGCACGAACTTTTGCACTCACCCAATATATTGTTACAATAGCGCCTTGACTTTTATTAATTTGATGATTTTTAAACTTCTGAAGGTTGGTAAGTTAACAAAAATTAGGACACTATTGTAACAATATATTCTTGAGACCACATAGAGTAAAAAGCTATTTTTTTCTGACAAATATTAATAGTTAACGAGCTATCATAAGTTAAATATTGAAAAATATTGAAAAAGTTACCAAGTTTTTCTTAAATATCTCAAAAAATATTAGACAAATAAAAGTTTTTCAGATGTTAAAATTAGTTGGTAGAAAAAGATGATATAATAGAAAACTGGAATTTCCATTTAAGACCAGAGTATGATAATTAGTATGATTTTGTGATTAGAAATGATCAGTAAATATCTAAGAAATGGCGTCATTTGTAAGCAAAATGATATATGTAGTTGTTTTATATCTCCCCTTGTATGAAACCATACAACTTTTGTCTAAAACATTTTTTTTCTAAAATGCTTAGTTTTCGAGATATTTCGTCGTCCCGGTACTTTTTATACATCCTGTATCAATAATATATAACAGCAGTTATATTATGTGTTACTTGTATGTCATATAACAATTATATTCTGTGTTTGCTGAGTAGTCAATATTCTTTATTTTTATTTACTAAACAACATCGGTTATTTTAATCTGAAAGAACCGAACAAACGATCGGTACAAGTAAATTGCCGCTGAATGTCTCCCCGATAAAACCCTTATGAGACTATAAGATACGAAAAAAAGTATGTTTTTCTTTTTCCAGGAGTGTCCTGAGGGAGTAGTGCACGAGGACTCGTTCAAGGACATTTATGCGAAATTCTTCCCGCACGGCAGTGAGTTCCAATTAAATAACAGCCTGTGTTTTTGCGTAATTAGTTAATGACCACTCCTCATGCGAATTGCAGACTCCAGTCTCTACGCCCACTACGTGTTCAAGGCCTTCGACGTTAATTGCAACGGGGCCATCAGCTTCAGGGTAATTAAGTCTCTTTTGTAATGTAATCTTTTTATTAATTTTAAATTGCCTGGCAAACATATGGCTCGAAGGCACATACTCCGACAGTCATTCTCATCTCGGGGAATACGGCGCGCATCGTTTTCTTTTCGCAAGGAACTCTTCGGTTTACATTAACTTTCTAACGTTATCGCGCGCAGGGTTTAACTGATACGTCAACACGAAATCTAAACTATATTACCAGCCCATAGCTTTCTGCAGCTTTTAATTAATAAGACATATTTTTGTATAATGTTGTTTTCTCTTTCTTTTTAATTCAGTAAGTGCAATAAAATTTTAACATTACTTTCATATATATATATATACAGTGGATGTAAGAAATATTCGTACATCAGGAATTTTTTCAGAAAATAGTTTATTTCTACATAATAATAAATAATAAATAAATAATTATTTTTATATATAATGAAATCTTTTTTTTAATAACATGCCTGAAAGAACTTATAAATTATAATATTTTGTACTCTGAAATAATAAGATAACTATTTAATTAAAGAAAAATAGTGATTTCCTAAAACACAAAAAATATTTGAGCGTCTTAATTTTTTAATAATAGAAAATAAATTGATATTTTGTGGAGTTTCTCTTAAAGTTAATCACTATCTATAGTCTTCATAGCATTGAATCAACAAGATTTTTTCTGATGTAACACGTCACTCAATAAGTTCGTAGAATGACATATAAATGGCGCTAATATTTACAAATCCATATGATTTTTACTAACCTTCAAATGATACGTGCCAAAATTTCATGACAATCGGACGTTTAGTTCACAAGTTACAATGGTTTTAGTGACGCACGACGTAGTGTCGACTCGTTTTAGTAACGCGTCGACGATTCAGCGGGCTGTTTGGAGCTGTTTGAGCGCAATAAAAAGGATTTTTGATGCAGTATGTGACAATGGATGAAATATGGATCCATCACTACACTCCAGAGTCAAATTGGTAGGGAAAGCTCCAGGGAAAGAGATTTGGCTCCAATGAAAAAGTGATTGCCGAAACTGAAGCCTTACTAAAGTCGTGCGTCATGCGTCACTAAAACCACTGTAACTTGTGAACTAAACGTCCGATTGTCATGAAATTTTGACACGTATCATTTGAAGGTTAGTACTTCCTAAAAATCATATGGATTTGTCAATAGTAGCGCCATTTATATGTCATCCTACGAACTTATTGAGTGACGTGTTAATTTGATATCTTAATGGTAGGTAAAATTTCGTCTTGTAAAATTTTAACAAAGTCTGCACGACTGGATACTCTTTCTGT
Organism: Harpegnathos saltator; assembly: GCF_003227715.2. Taxonomy (NCBI): domain Eukaryota; kingdom Metazoa; phylum Arthropoda; class Insecta; order Hymenoptera; family Formicidae; genus Harpegnathos; species Harpegnathos saltator. The sequence goes on along the minus strand of NW_020229997.1, from coordinate 126,638 downwards.
CACTGTATTTTTGAGAATGTTGCATAAATGCTCTATGAGATTTAAGTCCGGTGGTAGTGGAGGAATATGTGATTGTAGTGGTATATTATACGACAGTTTTTAGTATTATAGTTGTAACGGGGTCGGCTTCCCGTATGCGCGGTGTTCGCTTGGCCTTCGCTCGTTGGTACCAGGGTCCGAGGAAGAGTGAGAAAAAATAGAGGCCGCTGTAAATGATTCCGGTTTTCGCTTTCGTTAATTCGTAACACTGGTTACTAATTACACAATGTACAAAATGTGTAGCTCGGCTCGTGCGTGTCTCGGGTCGTTTTTCGGCCGCAGGTCGGCTTCCCTGTGAATCAACGAGGTTTCGTCATGGGAGTCAGCTTAACCCCTTCCGTGGTAGAGCAAAATTCAGTAAAATGTACTGAAACCGCCCCAAAAAAATGACAGGGCAGATTTTTTCAATAATTTGTATACTTCAGTTTTCTTGGTCGCTGAAGCCGAATTTGAGGTCAAAATATAGAAATTCAAAATGGCGGATCGAATATGGCGACTAAAATGTTTAGAAATGCTTAATATTATAAATAAAAGTAATTGGTCATTTCTTAAGTCACTAAATTAACGATTTTTATATAAAATCGCTCTTAACGCTCTTGCTGCTCGCTACGAACTGACTCGTTCGCTGCTCGCTCTTCGTCGTACATCCTCTGTTTTTTGGTACTACCGAACACTCAGATTCCTTTAGGCGCTGCGGTCAAACGACGCCGAACGTCGCGCGAAATCTATTGATGACGCCGCTGCCCTGTTCTAACGACGCCGATTCCTCCATCGGACGCCACAGTCTCTCCTCAGTTTCTCCCTCTCACCCTTTCTCACTCTCACACATCCTGTGTGTGAAAAAAAATTTACAATTTTCCGACATTTTAATTTGATTATAATCTTTTTTATTAACAAATTATAAAAAACTAAGTTGAAATTCGTAATCAGCGACCCAAAAAGTACTTGATAAAAATTCTACAACAATAGTTATTCCACTTAAAATTCAATACAACACGAAACTGATCTGAACGCACCGGTGCGTCCGTGCCACTTACGGCACGGTTTTGGCTGGACGCACCGGTGCATCCGTGCTTCGGAAAGGGTTAAATGAGCCTGTCCGGGAAGTCGGGTGCGAGTGGCCGTGGGACCGCAACTGGGACGGTCTACGCCGACTTGTAAGCTAGGAAGCAGCAGGCTGCGAAGTTCTGCAACTGGGACGGTTTTCGCCGACCCGTAAGCTAGGAAGCGAGAGATTGCGAATTCCGCCGGATGAGTGATGCTTCTGGTCGCTCGGTCTCCGATATTTATACCCCCGGTCGAGGGTTTCCAATGGGTTGTTCGGCTTCTTTCGGCCGAAAGTCGGCCTTGAGTTGGCCGCTTCCGGGTGAGTTCGGATGAGTCCGGCCGGGCGTGTGTTAAGCCTGCTCGTTACATAACACATCACTCAATAAGTTCGTAGGATGACTAATAAAACAACAACTTTTAAGCAAAATTTGACTTTATTCATCTACATAGTCTCCTTCAAGAGTGATATTAGCATATATTTCTAGCAGCAATAATAGCAATATTTCAGCAGACTGACGGCAGACTGAATCAGAGGTTTACAGCAGATTGGTGCCAACTGCTTGTCCATTGTGCCCACATTCTGACGGCAGAGTCTGGTAACATTATTTGACGGCAGACTGATGCCAGAAACAAAGCAGATCCTGACGTACACAGTCTAGTGACAGATTGACAGCAAAAACGTATCAGATCCTGACGTACGCAGTCTGGCGGCAGATTGACGGCAGAAATACAACAGATTCTGCAGTGCGCAGTCTGGCACCAGAATGACGGCAGAAACGTAACAGATCTTGCTGTTCACAGCCTGACAGCAGACTGGTGACAGAAATACAACAGATTCTGCCATATTCATTTTTACATCCCCTCTCCCCCTTTCCCATTCAGTCATGCACATTACATGAAAGTAATTATTAAAAAACAATACAATATACGAACGTAATTGTTTTTATTTATCACACAAGACAAAACGAGACAGCCAATCAGATTCACAATGGTGTTTACCGTAAATGGCGGAACACGAAGGCGACGATGTTTCTTCTCATAGCCTCAGGAAGTGACGACACACGGTGACTTCGAGACGATGTTGGAGTAACTGATGAAAGGGTTTGTGAACGGTGAAGTGGCAATTTGCTGCGATATCTGTAAATTGAAATTATATTACAGTTGCATCTTTCTAATTACAGTTATGTATAATATATGTTTAAGTAAATACATGAATTAAAAGTTACATTGTATTAATGTCACAATTTTCCACAGTAAATACAATACACGTGTCGTATTCATAGTAGCATAGCAAATTGCAGCATCGATTGTAACTCTTAATAATTGCTGGGATGAGACGGGAAAATCAGAGAAATCTGGATAAAAATATTTACCTGTGTCTCTTGCGTTCTTCGGTAATAGATTCGTCGATCCTCCGTGACATCCAATCCTCCCGTGATGACCTAAACATGTAAAATGTCCGGCAGACACCGTAAAGTCGACACAGAATACCAATTGTCTATGCCCAGAAGTCGAAGTTATTTGCCCGTTTCAACCGATTTTTGGGAGCTGCGCCTATTTCTTTTGTTTCTCCGCTCGCCCAAAGGTCCCTACAAGGGAGGACGGTCACGCCGCCCAGGTATAAGTTGTCATATATCACTTGTAGGGGTCTTCGGAAAGCGATCTTCAAGCGTGGCAATAGAAATGAAAGACTCTGATTGGTTCATTTCCTTATGCGTTATGCATTATGCCTTTATGCAAAAGTGTATGCTTCCTGCATTACTTGCCCGATTTAGCCGATTTTTTAAGGCTACGCCTACTTCTCTTCTCTTTTCTTTCCGAAGATTCCTACAAATGATATATGACAGCTTATACCTGGGCGGCGTGACCGTCCTCCCTTGTAGGGACCTTTGGACGAGCGAAGAAACAAGAGAAATAGGCGTGGCTCCCAAAAATCGGTTGAAACGGGCAAATAACTTCGACTTCTGGGCATAGACAATTGGTACTCTGTGTCGACTTTACGGTGTCTGCCGGACATTTTACATGTTTAGGTCATCACGGGAGGATTGGATGTCACGGAGGATCGACGAATCTATTACCGAAGAACGCAAGAGACACAGGTAAATATTTTTATCCAGATTTCTCTGATTTTCCCGTCTCATCCCAGCAATTATTAAGAGTTACAATCGATGCTGCAATTTGCTATGCTACTATGAATACGACACGTGTATTGTATTTACTGTGGAAAATTGTGACATTAATACAATGTAACTTTTAATTCATGTATTTACTTAAACATATATTATACATAACTGTAGTTAGAAAGATGCAACTGTAATATAATTTCAATTTACAGATATCGCAGTAAATTGCCACTTCACTGTTCACAAACCCTTTTATCAGTTATTCCAACATCGTCTTGAAGTCACCGTGTGTCGTCACTTCCTGAGGCTATGAGAAGAAACATCGTCGCCTTCGTGTTCCGCCATTTACGGTAAACACCATTGTGAATCTGATTGGCTGTCTCGTTTTATCTTGTGTGATAAATAAAAACAATTACGTTCGTATATTGTATTGTTTTTTAATAATTACTTTCACGTAATGTGCATGACTGAATGGGAAGGGGGGAGGGGGGATGTAAAAATGAATATGGCAGAATCTGTTGTATTTCTGTCACCAGTCTGCTGTCAGGCTGTGAACGGCAGGATCTGTTACGTTTCTGCCATCATTCTGGTACCAGACTGCGCACAGCAGATTCTACTGTATTTCTGCCGTCAATCTGCCGCCAGACTGCGTACGTCAGTATCTGTTACGTTTCTGCCGCCAATCTGCCGTCATAGTATTAAACCGCGTTTGTTTGAATGCTGCCGCCAATCTGCCGTCAGACTGCGTACGGCAGGATCTGTTTCCTTTCTGTCGTCAATCTGCCGTCAGGCTGTTTAACGGAATCTGTTCAAATGTTGACGTCAATCTGATATCAAACTTCTGTATCAGATTTTGTCTCAATGCTGCTGACATTCTGCCGATATCATCTCATATTGCAGAATCTGTATTAATTTTGACATCAGTTTGTCATCAACTCCTGCAGCAGGCGTCTGGCAAAATCTGTTTCGGACAGATTTGGTTATTAGGGGATACGTTGATTCCAACGCTTCTCTAATATTTCGATGCCTTTTTTGTTGAACGATTTATCTTTGGCCTCAAAATAGGCTTCAGTTTCGGCAATCACTTCTTCACTGGAGCCAAATCTCTTTCCCTGGAGCATTCTTTTTAGGCCTGCAAACAGGTAGTAGTCGCTGGGAGCCAGATCCGGAGAATACGGTGGATGGGGAAGCAATTGAAAGCGCAATTCGTGCAATTTTGCCATTGTTGTGAGCGACTTGTGACACGGTGCATTATCCTGATGAAAGAGCACTTTTTTCTTCATTTGGGGTCGTTTCTTCGCAATTTCTTCCTTCAAACGCACCAATAACGCCATATAATATTCGGTATTGATGGTTCTTCCTTTTTCAAGGTAATCAATGAATAAAATACTTTGCGCACCCCAAAATGCGGAGGCCAAAACTTTACCAGCTGACATTTGCGTTTTTGGTCGCTTTGAGCGGGTTTCGTTGGTTGCTGTCCCCTCAGCTGACTGCCGATTTGACTTTGGAATGTAGTGATAGGTCCATGTTTCATCCATTGTCACATACCGCATCAAAAAATCCTTTTTATTACGCTGAAACAGCTCCAAACAGCCCGCTAAATCGTCGACGCGTTGCTGTTTTTGATTGATTGTGAGCAAACGCGGTACCCCATTTCGAACAGAGCTTTTTCATGGACAAATGTTCATGCAAAATAGTGAATACACTGCCTTCTGATATTTTTAAGGTGTCAGCTATCTCACGTAACTCCAATTTACGATCGGCCAAAACTATTTTGTGGACTTCTTTTATGTTTTCTGAAATAACTGCCGAATTTGGGCGACTAGAACGTTCAGCGTCATCGGTATTTGTACGGTCGCCTTTAAAATCAGCAAACCATTTCTCTACCATTTGTCTCGATAGAGCAGAGTCCGAATAACACTTATCAAGCCATTGCTTTGCTTGAACGGTATTTTTTCCCATTAAAAAGCCATGCTTTATTAACATACGAAACTCAGATTTTTTCATTGTTTTCAAAATTAAAACAGTAGCGTCACTAAAATCATTGTAACTTGTGAACTAAACATCCGATTGTCATGAAATTTTGACACGTATCATTTGAAGGTTAGTACTTCCTAAAAATCATATGGATTTGTCAATAGTAGCGCCATCTATATGTCATCCTACGAACTTATTGAGTGATGTGTTAGTTAGTTACTTACAAGTAACACTAGAGAAGTGCCATATGACGATTTTCCTGAAACTTGGCATACAAGTAGTATATGGAAAACTGTATTGGACATGTATATTGTTATATCGGCCCGAAAGCCGTTTGAAGGATAGAAATCACCCTTATCGATTTTGGGGGTAAGGTCTTCGAGAGACGAGTGTGGTATAGTGGATAAGGTGCCTGCGTATCGTACAAGAGACCCAGGTTCGAATCCTACCCTACGGAAAGTTTTTTTATTTATTTTTAAATTTAAGTGCGAGCGTTAAAAAATTTACAATTTGTGTATAGGAAAAAATGTTAATTTGTATGGAGGTTGCGTTATAAATAACTGTATATAAACGAAAAGAAATCAATTTAAAAAAATTAATTATAATAATTAAATAATAGAATTTAATTTTAACTAAAAAAAAGGAATAATTTCTCACCACCTCCACGTTGGTTATTCCTGGGCTCGACAAAGAGTGAGAAAATTTGTATTCTGCATTCTTGGTTTGTTAAAAATCAAGTCGGTTATATTATATCCGCCATGGAGAATTATCAAAAACTGACTTCGGAATCCATTCCAAAAACCTCTAGATACCAAGTTTCATGAAAATTCAACAATTGTTTAGAAATTCATCTGCCATACTGGATCCGCCATTTTGAATTTTTGAGAACGGTCTTTAAATTCGTATTCAGGGTCCCCGAAAACCCCTAGATACCAAAAGTCATAAAAATTAAACCATTTTGAAAAAATGCGACCGCCATATTGGATCCGCCATTTTGAATTCTTAAAATCGGACTTCAGATTTGTTATCAGCGACCCCAAAAACCCTTAGTTACCTGATTTCGCAACAATCGTAAAAATAATTCGCAAAATAGTCGAATTTACCTCCAAAATCGATAAGGGTGATTTCTACCCTTCAAATGGCTTTCGGGCCGATGTAACAATATACATGTCCAATAGTTTTCCATGTACTACTTGTATGCCAAGTTTCAGGAAAATCGCCGTATGGCACTTCTCTAGTGTTACTTGTTAGTATTATCGTATGTTTAAGATCTCTCGTTATCTTCTTGGAAAATGTTGGAAATCAATATTCGAGTCTAAATTTTTCCGCATTGGCAGCTTAGTTTTTTTTCAAAATGGTGATATATATTTTAAATTCATTATATTCTCAATGAAACGCAATTGTCCAATTTTTCTACCACTTATACAGCCTCGCAACATCATTGAACCACCGTCGTGTTTTACAATAGGTATCAAATTAGTTGGACTTAATTCACAATTTTTTTCGCCACATTATGTAAATCCTTTTCGATATAAAAATATTAAATTTACTTTCATTTGAAAATATGACTTTTTTCCAAAAGTCATTATTTTTATTAAGATAATTTTTAGCGACTTGAAGTCATTTCTACCGGTTAGTCTTGTTAACCTGAAACTTCTTTTCCATTACTCGATCATGATAACTGTTATTATGCAACATATAACAAATATTGACTGAACACATTACGAGAACTGGCTGAAACATTTATAGCTCATTGTTCTATTCTTGCAACAATCATCGAAGCATTCATTTTGGAGTCGTTTTTAATAAGACGTACAGTAAATCTTTTATTGGCCCTCTAATGGACATGTAATTGCAAAAATGCGCACAATATATAACGTCGCCTGAATTAAATATAAACGAATTTGAATTTGAAATATTGGGTTGGCAAATAAGTTCGTTCGGTTTATGTTTCAGTGTAAGTTTCATGCGGATTCGCTTTACTTTTCTCAGCGCTATTGTGCAAATCGAATACACATTTGAAAAGTTATGTTTCACTGTTTATGTTGTGCTGGGTTTGGTTTGGCTAACATCAGTATTGTATGTGCTGCGTAGCTGTGAACATGGAAATAAATAACGTGTATTATCGTCACATTTTGCCCTATTATTTTAAAAAAGGCAAACGAGCTGCGGATGCTCATAAAAAGATATGCCGTGTGTATGGAGATGATGCCTTAACAGAACGCGTATGCCAAAAGTGGTATGCCAATTTCCGTTCTCGAGATTTCAACGTCAATGATGTGTCCCGCTCCGGTCGCCCGAGATTAATTCAAGTGACATTAAGGCTATAATCGAAGTAAATCCATCCCAATCGATACGAGAGATTGCTACGATATTGAATATATCCCACATAAGCGTAGAAAAGTATTTGCGCCAGCTGGGATACGCTTCTCGGCTTAATGTTTGGGTGCCGCATCAATTAACCGAGGCTAACTTGACTACACGCATATCCATTTGCGATTCGCTACGGAAACGTCAAGAAAATGACCCATTTTTTAAACGAATGATAACGGATGACGAAAAATGGGTCGTCTACGATAATGTAATGCATGAAAGATCATGGGGGCACAGTAGCGAGCCACTGCAAACAACCTCGAAAGCGGGATTGCATCCGGAGAAAATAATGCTCTCCGTATGGTGGGATTTCAAGGGTGTCATCTATTACGAACTGTTACCATCAGGCGAAACGATTAATTCAACTGTATATTGTTAGCAATTGACGAAATTGAACCAAGCAATCCGCACAAAACGTCCAGAATTGGTAAATCGCAAGGGTATCGACCACTGCGGCAACTTCAGACCTCATATGTCATTGATCACTCGGAACAAATTGCTTCAGCTTGACTGGGATGTTTTGCCTCATCCTCCGTATTCACCGGATCTTGCCCCTTCCAATTATCATTTATTCCGGTCGCTACAGAACTCTATGAACGAGAAAATCTTCTAGAATGAAGAGGCCGTTTAAAACCACCTGGATTGGTTTTTCGCCGATAAGCCTCAGACGTTTTACAAACGCGGCATAATGAAGTTGATGGAAAGATGGCTAGAGGTCATCGATAAAGACGGCTAATATCTAATTGATTAAAATTTATCTTGTATATAAAAAAATTGTGTTTTATTCTACTCTAAAAAACCGAACGAACTTATTTTTGTCAACCCAATATAATGTTAAATAAAACATTAATATAATTGTCGTTATGCTATAGCGAATTAACACAGTTGCCCAGCAAACGAAAGCGGTAGTCGCTAGACCGGGAATCGAACCCGGGTTCGATTCCCGGTCTTGCGACTACCGCGCTCTCGATATTTTTTTCTCTTCGGAACGAAAATAAGATGCAGATCCCGAACGCACGGTGTCCCGTCGCCACTTAGTATACCCTCCTTCTTTCATGGTAGATCCCCCTTCGGCGCGTTGCAAAAACGTGTCCAAACGTCCGGGGCAGCGAAAATATGGCGTCGACCCCGCGGCTTATTTATATGATGTGCACCGGATAAGGAGGGGCAACGGTGGGGGCCGGCATACGTGGACAGCAGGTCTTAAAGGATAGCAACCTTTGACTTTGAGAGACCACCAGCTTGTACCACCAGATACAAATAACAATGCCTCTCTCTGTAGTCGCCGTGCGCTCGGGATAGCACTAGAGATGTCACTTCCGAACGACATCTCTCAACGTTATCTGGGGAGAGGAGAATGTCGTGAGCATGGAGCGTCAGGTAGCTCAGTGGTTTAGAGCAGTCGCCCGGCAAGTGAAAGACCCGTGTTCGATTCCCGGTCTAGCGCTCTCGATATTTTTCTCTCCTCGGAACGAAAAATGAGATGCAGGTCCCGAACGCACGGCGTCCCGTTGCCACCTAGTACACCCTCCTTCTTTCATGGTAAAAATGCGTTCTTCTATCATTTCATTATGTCGATAATTAATCTATATAAAGTATTGTATTTACATAGTACCCACAGTTTTTTTAGTAGTTATATTAGACAGAAAAAATTAGACAGAAAAAAATTTTTAATCATTTCTAAGTGCATTTTTCATCATTTTCCAAGTCTATGATAGATTGAATCTATGATAGATTGAGCAAACTCGATCAACAATCTTTGAAATTTCCGCGGGACTTTTGCATTTATTATACAGTCTAATCATAATTTTTCTTTTTTTGTCAATAATTTTATTTTATTTCCGACGTATTCTCATTATCAGGGTATTCGGTAATTAGCTGCCAACCCGAAGTGTGAAAGTAGATTGGATTAAGTTAAAAAGAAAAGTAAAGTATAATTTTGCAAAAATCGCAATAATTATCGAGTTATTAATGACAGAAATTTGAGGAGTGGGCACGCGCCGACATAGATGATTGGAGAAGCGTTGCAGCCACTTGGGCTACAGCGCGAAAGGGGAAGGACAACGTGCCGCTTCGTGGTTTATCTCACTGCACCTATGTCTTGTCGCACGTTGCTAATCGATGCTGGAGTTGCTGGATCGATTGGGCCGCACTATAGCGCAACAAGCTGCGACACTCCCCCAATCATCCATCTCAGCGCGCGTTCACTCGTCAGATTTCTGTCATTAATAACTCGATAATTATTATGAATTTTGCAGAATTGTATTTTACATTTTTTTTCAGCTTAACCAAATCTACTTTTACACTTCGGATTGGCAGCTAATTACCAGACACCCTTGTATAGAGTATAATTATTGTGGAATTTTGCATTCACACAGAGTGTCCGGTAATTAGCTGCCAACTAAAAATGTAAAGGTAGATTAGATTAAACTGAAAATAAAAGTAAAATACAATTTTGCAAGAATCGCAATAATTATCGAGTTATTAATGATAGAAATCTGAGGAGTGGACACGCGTTAACATAGATGATTGGAAAAGCGTTGCAACCGCTTGGGCCATAGCCACGGTTGCCACCTCTATGCCAGACTTTGCCCGGAGGTCTAAAAAAGCGGATAGGGGAGGGGAGAGGGCAGGGACAAGTAAAAATACGTCAAATATTAAATCTTCGAATACATTAACATATTAAGTTCAAATTAAACATCGTGCGATACTAATAATCATTATAAAATTAAACATTGTTTATATTTTGACGACATACGCATATTGCACTAGTATTACATCGTTATAAAAAATCTTATGAAAAAAATACGCACTACCTAATAAAATATTTTAATATATTAACATAGAGTTCTAACGGCTGGTAAGATTGCGGTGAAGTACATTTTGCTCGATGATGTACACCTACAAAGAAACGTGAAATGCCGCGCTGTATAACATCAAGTAAACTAGCAAGTTCGACCAACTAGAGTCCGTGTCGCGAACTCTAGGTGTAACCTTGGTCACAGTAGATAAATGGCGGGCGAAAGGCGGAACTTTGGCGTCTTAAAGCGAGAGCAATCCAGTTAAGGGAGACAACTCTGAAACCATCAGTCCTCCAGGATAACTGAAGATTAAAAAGCAATGAAGAAAACATACACGGATGTAACCTACCCGAGGTGGTAATGCAAAAATATTGGCAAATCCATCCTCTGCGAAGGCCGGCCCCACGGATTCTGGAGGAGGATCAACCGTTGCTTGAGAAAAACCCACTAGAGAAGAACACAAAAAACTCGCTCATCCAATTAACGCTTGACAGAACGACAACAAATAATGCAGCGAGAGTTAGAAGCAACTTCCTGAGTACAATATTACCTGGGACCAACCACATGAACTTAACCAAAAGCAATTTAATAGGAGGCAAAACTCCTTCAACTATAACCTAGCTAAAAGACAAAACACCAAAGCCGAAAAAAAAGAGAGGAGGTAACTTTCCAAGAAAAAAAAAGAAACGTACTAAAGCCAAAACCGATTAGAACATAATCTCAATATCAAATCGATTTGAAATCCTTGACGATAACGACAATGAATCGGAAAAAATTACTACAATCACAAGGAAACTAAAACCGGAACCGATATTCGTTACGGGGATTATAAACATAACGGAACTAAAATCGTACCTAAATACATTACTAAAAGAGGACAACAAATACTAAATGATAACAAATACTAAATGACCACAATGAGATCAGATCATATAATCAAAATCATTCCTATCGACGTCGATACATATAAAGCAATCAGAAAAGGATTTACTGACAAAAACATAAGTCATTATACCTATATATTAAGACACGAACGAGCTTACAGAGCAGTAATAAGAGGACTGCATCACACAGAGGAAAAAGACATCATTAAGTCAGAATTGGAAAACCATGGTCACGAGATTAAAAATATAATCAACCTGTTGCACAGAATAACAAAAGAATCACTCCTTCTATTCTATGTCGACCTGGAACCAAAACCGAATAACAAAGACATCTTTAACTTAATGTCATAAACTTTAACTTAAAAGTCATAAACAACACGATTGTTACCATAGAACCTCCATTAATAAAAAAAGAAGTGATACAATGTAAAAGATGCCAACGATTTGGGCATACAAAAAATTACTATGGTAGACCATATAGGTGCGTTAAATGCGCAAAAGATCATCCAACCTCAGCATGCAAGAAAACCCCAGCCACAACCGCAACGTGCATAAACTGCTAAGGCAACCACCTTGCAAGTGATAAAGGCTGTACAAAATATAAGGAGTAATAAAAAAAAATTAAAGGAGGATAAAAACCAATTTACCTCTAAAACATATAGAAAAGCACCATTAAACACAATACAAAACGAAAATCAAGCAATCGTTCCTCCAAGAAAGAATACAACTTACGCAAGCAGTGAAACAAAACAAAGATATAAGCATTCAAAGAGCACTAGATATCTCATTACATCAAAACACTGATATAACGCAAGTAATAGAAAAAGCCCTTAGCAAAATTGAAACACTAATGGAAAAAATGATGGACAAAATGATGGATTGAATGATTCAACTAGTCAGCAACATTCTACCATATAAAAAATAAATCCAGTTTTGAGAATAGCTCAATGGAACGCCAACGGCCTGTCAGATAAAAGACAGGACATAGAAAGATTCATAAAAATCAACAAAATTGATGTTATATTAATATCCGAAATTAGATTCACTGACAAAAACTACTTCAAACTAAAAAGTTATGCATGCTACTTCACTAACCATCCCTCAGGTAAAGCCCAAAGTGGGACAGGCATATTAATAAAGAACACGATCAAACATTACTTAATTCAGGGCTACGGAAAAGAATTCCTACAAGCTACATCAATAGTAGTCGAAAGAATAAATGGTCCAATTACCGGGTCCAATTATAATATCAGCTACTTACTGTCCGTTAAGGCATACACTCAGCGAGGATCAATTCAGTGAATACTTCTCAGGATTGGGCTCAAGATTCATAGCTGAAGGAGATTGGAACGCGAAACATCAATACTGGGGTAATCAATACTTACACTACCAAGAGGCAGACAACTTATTAATGCAATATGGAATAAAGTTTACATTGTCATTCCACCGGCAACCCAACATACTGGCTTACTGACATAAACAAGAAGCCTGACATGCTGGACTTTTTCATATCCAAAGGCATCTCTGATAACTACAGCGAAATAAAATCTTGTTGGAATTTGAGTTTCACTCCCCCATTATACTAACAATAAGCACTTTAGTAATAAAGAAGGACACCATAGTATCGATCACAAACCGACACATAGAGTGAGAGATTTTTTAACAACACATAAACAATAACGTAGACCCTAGAATACCGCTCAAAACAGAAAAGGATATTGAAGAAGGAGTAGAATTTCTTAATAAAACTATCCATACAGCTGCCTGGAAATCAACTCCCCCAATAAGGAAACAAGACATACCAAATGACACATATTCTGTAATAATTAGGAACAAGATAGGAAAAAGACGCAGACTCAGACGAAGATAGCAACGTCTCAGATTGCCACAAGACAAACAAAAATTCAACCAATGTTCGCAAGAACTCAAACAAGCAATAAGATATCACAAAGAGGAAACGCTGCAACGCTGCCTAGAAAACCTATCTCACACCAAAAGCAATAACTACTCATTGTATAAGATAATACAAAATTTGTGACGCTCGACAAGCCGCGTACTACCTCTGCTAACTGACGACGGTAAATGGGCAAGGAGTGATCAAGAGAAAGCCGACTTTTTCACTGTACACCTTGAGCAGACCTTTGTCCACATCAAGCAAACAACGAAGAAGAAGAATTTGAAATTACCAGCCTCCTTACATCGACTTTACAAATGAACATGTCTATAAAATCAATAAGCTCTAAAGAAACCCAGAAGGTCATCATATATCTTGACTCCAAAACGCACCAGGATACAATTTAATTACGGCATCTATTGAAAAGAGTACCTAACAATGCCATAACACTAATAACCAATATCTTCAACGCAATACTAAGAACAGGCTTCTATCCTGGATAGTGGAAGGCAGCACAAATAATATTAATCCCTAAACTGGGAAGAAATCTGAATGATCTTGGATCTTACAGGCCAATAAGTCTTTTTCCAATACTCTCTAAAGTCTTTGAGAAGCTATTGCTGGCTCACATAAGACCATACTTATCTCACATCATACCAAACCACCAGTTCGGCTTCAGAGAAAAATATAGCACCATAGAACAAGTGCACAGAGTAGTCAACGTCATCAGCAAAACATTAGAAACTAAAAAATATTGCACGGCTATTTTCTTAGACATCAGCCAAGCTTTCGACAAAGTATGGCATGATGGATTGCTCTTCAAAATCAAGAATATGCTATCACAACCTTTCTATCTAATCCTAAGATCATACTTACGAAACAGGTGCTTTGAAGTCAAATTCAATGAATGCACTTCCAAACTATACCCAATTAAAGCAGGAGTCACTAAGAAAGCATACTGGGACCAATACTCTACATATTATACATATATGGTTGCTCTCCCAGTAGAGAAACCATAACTTCCACGTACACAGATGATACAGTTATCCTCATAACTCACGAGAATCTTAATAGTGCCTTAAAAACCCTACAAAAAACTTAACGGATACAAAAAACTTAACGGATATGTAAGGATGGTACAAAAAATAGCGAACAAAAGCCAACCAAACAAAATCAGTGCAGGTCACATATACCTTAAGAGAAAAAACCTGTCCTTCAGTCCAACTGTATGGCCAGTGACCATACCAATACCATACGCAAACGACGCCAAATATCTAGGAATACACATCGACCGCAGACACATTTGGAGGAAACACATATGGACAAAGAGGATGCAACTAGATGCGTAACTAAGAAGTATGTACTAGTCAACAGGAATAAAACCAAACTTGTTAGTCGACAGTAAGATAGCAATTTACAAAACAATACTCAAACCAGTCTGGACGTATGGCATCCAGCTGGGGCATCAGCTGGGGCTCAGCTAGCAACAGTAACATAGAAATATTAGAACGATTTCAAACCAAAACCATTAGAACTATGCTAGATATACCTTACTATATAAACAACAAGTACATCCTCGGCGACTTAAGGATCAATAGCGTAAGAAGAGAAATCAACTTGATTAGCGAAAAATATCAAGAAAGATTACATGATCACCCAAGTATATTAGCATTCAACCTCTTAACTTGCGACAAATTCAAATTCAGAAGACTTAAAAGACAAAATATCTTGATATTACCTATTAGACAATAGGAGCCACTAACGCCTAGATCAGAAAATTCACACAATTTGTAGAATATTAATCAATGGATTAAATTCTCTTAAAATCCCATTAAAGGTCGAGTGGCCATACATAAGAGTTGCCTATTGTATTAACCCATTAACGCCGAAAAGTCCAAAATTTTTTGTTCATTTTTAAGCTTTGTGTTTACTAAGTAAAACGTGAGCGATTTAAGTTGGGGACTTAAATAAGTTCTCGCTGTTTCTTCATGAAAATAAATGCTTTATTTAAAATAATTAATAAAGAACATGTCATTGAAAGTATTGTCGCTACTTTCTTCACTACTCACCGTTACCACTACTTTCTCCCGTCTTTCTGGCAGCATACGAATACCATGTCGAAAGAACGACTCATCTTTTGAGGTTATCCACGAATCGACCCATTTTTTGACATCTTCATAAGAATGGAAGTGCTGCTCAGCCAGGCCATGAGTCATCGATCGGAACAAGTGGTAACCAGAAGGAGCAATATCCGGTGAATACGGCGGGTAGGGTAGGACTTCCTATTTGAGCGTTTCCAAATAGGTTTTGACTGGTTTTGCAACATGCGGCCGATCGTTGTCATGCTGCAAAATTACTTTGTCGTGTCTCTCTTCGTATTGCGGCCGTTTTTCCTTCAAGGCTCGACTCAAACGCATCAATTGTAGTCGGTAGCGATCTCCCGTGATAGTTTCGTTGGGTTTGAAGAGCTCATAATATACTACACCCAGCTGATTCCACCAAATACAGAGCATGAGCTTGGAACCATGGATATTCAGCTTTGCCGTCGATGTTGATGCATGGCTTACCTCACGATTTTCTACGCTTCGGGTTATGGTAGTGTATCCATTTTTCATCGCCAGTCACGATACGATGCAAAAAACCTTTCCTGTTTTGCCGTTGGAGCAGCTGTTCACACGTGGAAAAACGCCGTTCGACGTATCTCGGCTCTCCAAAACGGCTCTGCAAGTTTATTTTGCATTTGACATGGGTCTTCATCAAGTAATGCTTCCAATTCTTCGTCTTCAAACTTTTTCGGTGCGCCAGAGCGTTCTTTATCTTCAACATCAAAATCATTATTTTTAAAACGTCTAAACCAATCTCTGCATGTTGTTTCCGACAGAGCATGGTCGCCGTAAGTCTCCACAAGGATTCTATGTGCTTCAGCTACAGATTTTTTTGAAAAAAGTAATGCAGTAAAATTCCCCGCAAATACTCTTTTTTGACACGAAATTCGACATGTTTAACGCTATGAAAAAAATATGTTGTTTACGCTTCAGCGGAATAACATATACTGTCACTTCGAGCCTAATGGTGGAGCTTCACGATGAAGTTGGCTATAGTATTGTCCGATGCAAAAAGGCTAAGATAACACCATTTGTCGAAAAACAGCGAGAATTTATTCAAGTCCCCAATATATTCTATTTATTTATATATTTATTCATATTCATTCATATTGGGAGTACAAATTAGTTCGGTCCGTTTTTTGTGTTAAAAGATGTACACTCAAACGCAAAAAACCCGGTACACTAAAAATTTGGGAAAAAATTACAAAATTTCAAATGATCATAACTTGGTAAATAATGAAGATACAAATATGCGCAGAAATGCAAAATGAAGCTTGAAACGTCCTCTTTAAGAATATCTGAATGGCAATTATGCTCGGCCATTTTTTTCAAAATGGCGGATGATAAAATGAGAAGATGCAAAATTGATAATCAAAGGTCCGTGTTTGCGATGGTGCATGGTGTGCATCAGGTATCGCAGCGTAATGGGACCAAATGCACATGAAAGTATAGAGTGTTATCTTTAAAATGCTACTTTACCGAGCTCGATGTGATCATTTTTCACTGAGTTGTTCCAAATTTTGCTAAAAATGCGGTTTTCTTGTTAAATTTGCATAATTCAGTGAATAAGTATCGCATCAAGCTCTATAACAAAGTATTTTAAAGAAAACATTCTATACTTATAGATACTTTTCGTCTTACTTCGCTCCATGCGCCGTCGCACGCTCGAACCCTTTTTTAGCAACTTTTCATGTTCTCCTTTTTATCACCTGCCATTTTGAAAAAATATCGTTGCGCATAATTTCGATAGATCTTTCGAAAAGTACGGTTTCAAAGCTTTCAAACCGTTTTTGAAATTTGCTGCTAGGATATTTAGGTGTCGAGATATTCAATTTCGAATTTGCAACAAATGTCGATTCAGCGAGGCTTAAGGGGCTAAGAGCGGTTCTCTGTGATTCGTTTGGCTCTTTCATAATTTCAATAGCTGTGTTCATGTTTCTCTATATAATAATTTACATAACCTGCACAATATATTCAATGATTTGCATTTATTATTTTGAAAGCCAGGGAAATGAAAGTACAATTCAATTTAGGTTCTTCATTTTGCGTAATCGATATTACGTAATAAAGATGAATTGCGTTTTAAGATACCGCTATCATTAGCTCAAATTATGGTTGTAAGTCTTCCCAATATAAACCGCATGGAGTTTTATTGGTAGGAAAAGTCCCATTATATGTAGTGTGTGTATGTGTGTGTGTGTGTTTGTATACCACAAGGATAAGGACCCCGTGGTTCGTCAGCTCCACAGTATTTCAAGATTTCACACCCTCCTTGTGGTGTGTGTGTATGTGTGTGTGTGTGTGTGGTGTTACAGCAGAGATAAGGACCCCGCAGTTCGTCACTCCTGCAGTAATTAATGACTCCAAACCCTCTCTGCTGTGTGGTGTGTGTACTAATAGTGAGTATGACTGCCTCGTGCACGTATTACCTCATTCATACGATCAGGCATACTCCTTATTAGTCTTTTAATTTCATCCTGCGTAACTGTATTCCATTCGTTTTCGAGAATAATTCGCAGTTCTCGCAGTGACTGAGGAGCAGGTACGTGATTTCGTACTTTCCTGCCGAGGTTGTCCCATAAGTGTTCGATTAGATTTAAATCTGGATTATTTGCTGGCCAATCGAGTCGATTTATGCCAACTTCATCGAAGAAATCAAGCACTCTTCTCGCAGTGTGTGGTCGAGCATTGTCTTTCATAAACATGAAGTTCTCTCCGATGAAGGGTGCGTACGGAACAACATACGAAATGAGTATGTCTTCCACGTATACATCTGCGTTCATATTCTTGTCAAAAAAGTGCAGATCTGTATGAGCATTAGCTGAAATTCCTGCCCAAATCATTACAGAGCCTCCATTGTAGCTATGCCTCTCACTTACCGTACAGTCTGCAAATCGTTCTCCATCGCGACGATAAACTCGTTCTCGTCCATCTGGAGAATAGACACAAAAACGAGATTCATCGCTAAAGAGTACTTTGCTCCAGTCTGCGTAAGTCCAGTCTCTATGCTCAACTGCAAAATTGAGTCGAGCTACGCGATGGTGACATTTAAGCAAAGGTACAGCTGCTAGCCTGCGCGAAAGCAGATTTTGTTCCTTTAATCTTCTCCGAATGGTGTTAACGGATACATTAATGTTGCGGACATCCCTTAAATTGTTTCTAATTTGAACAGATGTTCGATGTCTGTCTCTTAACGAATTTGAAACAATAAATCGGTCATCATTGTGATTGGTACATCGAGGACGTCCCGAACCAGGCCTTCTATGGAAAGAATTGGTTTGTAAGTACCTGGCATAAGCACGTTGCACAGTTGACACTGACAAATCAAGTGCCTGAGCAACGTACCTTCGACTTCTGCCATCTTCAATTAAAGCAATAACTTGAGCAGCCTTTTCAGGATTTATCGTCGCCATAATCGACGCAATAATTTCGATGCGAAACAATCAATTATGGTTTAAATTGATGAAGTTGCACGAAGCAACGCGCCTCGAAAGGAAAAGATCACGGAAAAAGAAAAGTCGCACGAGGCAGCGCTTATCGGAGTGAACACGTTCGGAAAAGGAAAATTGTTTGTCTTTGTTTATTGTCTTGGCACATACATTTAAGAAAAATCCAGTCAAGCCAGGCGTTAAAGCCCGGCGCACCGACAGAATCTCAGTCAAGCCAGAACGTAAGCCCGGCGTACTGACAAACTCGCGAAGTCCAGCGTACAAGAGATAGTGCCACTATCGGCGGTGGACCGTACGAAGGCCAAAAGCTGTACGAAGGCAATCTCTGATCGTCTCCGCGGGCACTCTTATATGCCCTGGGCAGCTCGAACTCGCGTGCGAGCCGAGGGGCTCGCGCGCGCGACAACCCAGATCGCCGCGTCGCGGCGGCTCCGTGGACTAGGAGCGCCAGGGAATTTCGACGTTCAGGTGGCGTCCAGCGACTCGGCATCCCGCGCGCCGGGAACTCAGGCGCGATCCTGAACAGCATATTCAAGCTGTGTACCATAATGGCCAATCGTACGGAGAAGGTAGAGAGCTAGGGACAGCTTCATGAACTAAAGTGTATACCACAGTGATCATGCGTAACTGAAGGGTAAAGAATGATAACTTTTAAAAATTAAATTTACAATTCGCAAAATTGTGTAAATTATTGTATAGAGAATAATGAACGCGGCTATTGAAATTATGAAAGAGCCAAACGAACCGCAGAGAACCGCTCTTAGCCCCTTAAGCCTCGCTGAATCGACATTTGTTGCAAATTCGAAATTGAATATCTCGACACCTAAATATCCTAGCAGCAAATTTCAAAAACGGTTTGAAAGCTTTGAAACCGTACTTTTCGAAAGATCTATCGAAATTGTGCACAACGATATTTTTTCAAAATGGCGGGTGATAAAAAGGAGAACATGAAAAGTTGCTAAAAAAGGTTCGAGCGTGCGACGGCGCATGGAGCAAAGTAAGTGTCGCAGCTCAATGGGACGAAAAGTACTTAAAAGTATAGAATGTTTTCTTTAAAATACTTCGTTATAGAGCTTGATGCGATACTTATTCACTGAATTATGCAAATTTAACAAGAAAACCGCATTTTTAGCAAAATTTGGAACAACTCAGTGAAAAATGATCACATCGAGCTCGGTAAAGTAGCATTTTAAAGATAACACTCTATACTTTCATGTGCATTTGGTCCCATTACGCTGCGATACCTGATGCACACCATGCACCATCGCAAACACGGACCTTTGATTATCAATTTTGCATGCTCTCACTTTATCATCCGCCATTTTGAAAAAAATGGCCGAGCGTAATTGCCATTCAGATATTTTTAAAGAGGACGTTTCAAGCTTCATTTTGCATTTCTGCGCATATTTGTATCTTCATTATTTACCAAGTTATTATCATTTGAAATTTTGTAATTTTTTCCCAAATTTTTAGTGTACCGGGTTTTTTGCGTTTGAGTGTATTTATTTCAAAACAAAATGAATGAACAGATCAATTAAAGTATTTTCCATCGCTGGCTACTACTTTCTCCCATTTCTCAGGTAATTTTCGAATTCCATCTCGAAAAAATGACTCGTCGTTTTGAGGCGATCCAAGTTTGGAGCCAATTTTCGATATCTGCGAAAGAAGTGAACCGGTGACCTGCCAAATCGTGCTGCATCCTTCGGAATAACCAGTAATCAGAAGAAGCAATGTCCGGAGAATACGGCAGGTGCAGTAAAACATCCCATTTGAGCATTTCCAAATATTTTTTTACGACTTTTGCGATATGAGGCCGAGCGTTGTCATTAAGAACACTTTTCAACGTCTCTCAGTTTCGGTTCATAAGGCACCCAATTTCCTTGTTTTTTAATAATTCCCATGTCTCTCAGTCGTACGGAAACGGCTTGTTGAGTCACTCCCAATGATTCTGCAAGCTCCTCTTGCGTTTGACTCTGATCTTCTTCGAGTAATGCCTCTAAATCTTTGTCCTCGAATTGTTTTGGCTGTCCAGAGCGAGGCTTGTCTTCGACGCTGAAATCTCCATCCTTGAAACGTCGAAATCATTCCCTACATGATTTATCAGTTGGAGCAGCGTCACTATAAACTTCAACAAGCATTCGATGGGCTTCAGCTGCACTTTTCTTTCAATTAAAGCAGAAAATTAAAACCTCCCCGCAAATGCTGCTTGGTTAACACAAAATTCGACATTTTCAACACTGTAAAAAGCAAGGTTTTTGTATTAAACTCAAAGCGATATAAACTGAATATTATTGGCAGATGTCTAACCTCTCTGAAACCGCCAAAATCGGCAGTCACTATGAACCATTCATAACAGCCGGAGCCATCTTTTGAAAACGGACCGAACTAATTTGTACACCCAATATCATTTATTTAAATTCTGGACGTGAAGAGCAAAAAATCTATTAATGTTCAAAAAGTTAATTTTAACGTCCAGAAAATTAACATAATTAATATGCTTGAAAGTTTACAATAAACCTTAAAAATCTTACAAGTAAAACACATTACAATAATAATAATAATAAAGTGCGACAAACGAATGATATTTTGACTTCCAACTTCAGATTCGTAATTAGAGACCCCAATAACCTCCAGATACCAAAATTGGTTTGAATCAGCCATCGTTTTACAATTTCAGTCCGTTATATTGGGTCCGTCATCTTGAATTTTGTAATTTTATCTCCAGATTCGTAATCAGTGACCTTAAAAACCCCTTACTGACTAGTTTAATGGAAGTCAAGTTTGACGGAAATCACATGTAATATGTACAAAGGGTTGAAATAGGTAATATGTATAAAAGGTTGAAATAATGCTTTCATGTTCAGGGATCAAGGGGTGATTTCCACCCTTGAAATGTGTTGTCAGCCGATATAAAAAAACACGTGTTCAATATTTTTCAATGTCCTACGTGCATGCAAAATTTCATTGGAATCAGTGAGTGACAGTTGAGTAGTGTTACTTGTAAATTATTTCGTTCAAGAATTTCAAAAGAAAATCTTTAGACGAATATACTCGTCATCGCGCACACGGGCACAACTCCGTTTGAATGAGCATACTCAGAATAATGCGCAGGGGGGTTAAGACTTAAAGCTATTACTTTCTCTCTCTCTCTCTCTCTCTCTCTCTCTCTCTCTCTCTCTCTCTCTCTCTCTCTCTCTCTCTCTCTCTCTTTGTCTGATTATAAAAAATAGAGAAAATATAATATATCTTCTTTTCATATCATATGGCCCGGAGATTTTTTTTCTTGAGCCGGAGATCCGGAGATTTTGTTTCGCCCGGAAACTCCGGGCGAAAATCGGAGAGGTGCCAACCGTGGCCACAGCGTGGCCTAGTCGATCCAGCAACTGTTGCTGGTGCACGGCGAGGGAAAGGACAACGCGCCGCTATTCGTGTTTTATCTCGCCGTACCTATGTCTTGTGTCACGCCACCAACAGTTGCTCGGTCGATTGAGCCGCACTATGGCCCGAGAGGCTGCGACTCTCCTCCGATTATTCATCTCAGCGCGCGCTCACTCGTCAGATTTCTATTATTATACAATAATAATTCGATAATATCAGGTGTAGTAAAAAGAAATCCATTATTTTTCCAACAGATGGCTTTAGTTATCTGTATCTCGCGTTGTATAAGTCCGATCGGGTTCCACTAGATGGAGTTAGAAAGATGAGATTTCGTGCTAAAAAAACTTTTCTAACAGTTTTGTGATTAGTTGACTCAGTTTTATTTGAGCGCGCGTCAAAGATGGACACTAGCAAAGAGAAAATACGCTATATTTTACAGTTTTTCTTCGATAAAGGCGAAAACGCAAGTCAGGCGGCTGAAAATGTGAATAGTGTTTATGGTCCTGATACTGTAACAGCCAATCACGCGCAATTTTGGTTTCGTCGATTCCGTTCCGGTAATTTCGATGTCAAAGATGCACCACGCACTGGAAGGCCAATTGTCGAAAATATCGATAAAATCATGGACATTGTCGAGTCCGACCGTCATGTAAGCACTGTTTCGATTGCCCAAGAGCTAAAGATTGCACAAAAAACCGTTTGGAACCATTTGAATAAGGCTGGATACAAAAAGAAGCTCGATGTATGGGTGCCACACGAGTTAACGAAAAAAAACCTCATGGACCGAATTTCCATCTGCGAATCGCAACAAAATCGACCCATTTCTGAAGTGGTTGGTCACTGGTGATGAAAAGTGGATCACTTACGACAACGTCAAGCGAAAACGGTCGTGGTCGAATCGCGGTGAGCCGGCGGAAACGGTGGCCAAGCCAGGATTGACGGCCAGGAAGGTTTTGCTGTGTGTTTGGTGGGATTGGCAGGGAATTATCTACTATGAGCTGCTTCCCTACGGCAAAACTTTTAACTCGGAACTGTACTGTCAACAATTGGACCGTCTGAAGGAAGCAATCGCCCAGAAGCGGCCAGCTTTGGCCAATAGGAGAGGAATTGTGTTCCATCAGGACAACGCCAGGCCACATACATTGATTGTGACTCACTAGAAGCTCCGGGAGCTTGGTTGGGAGGTTCTTATGCATCCACCTTATAGTCCGGACCTGGCACCAAGTGATTACCATCTGTTCCTGTCCATGGCGAACAATTTTGCTGGTGAAAAATTCGCTTCAAGAGAGGCTTGTGAAAATCGACTGTCTCAATTTTTTGCCAATAGGGACGAGGGCTTCTATGAGAGAGGCATAATGAAATTACCTTCAAAATGGCAACAAGTTATCGAACAAAACGGCGCATATTTGACCTAAATCGGATCATTCTATCTATGGTAATTAAAGCCTTCAATTTCATGCAAAAATAATGGATTTCTTTTTACTACACCTGATAACTAAATATTTATTGCGATTCTTGCAACATTGTATTTTATTTTTCTTTTTAGCTTAACCCAACCTACTTTCAACGGGTTGGCAGCTAATTATCGGACATTCTGTATATAGGGTACCCTATAAATTCTGTATATAGGGTGCCCTTCAATATGAGAAATTGGTGAAAACAGAGTAGATTAAGATAAACATAAATTCCCATATTGTTTTGCGATATTCGCAATAGTTATTAAGTTATTAATGACAGATATTTGATGAGTGAGCGTGTGCCAAGATGGATTATTAAGGAAGCGTTGCAGCCACTCGCTCCACAGTGCGACCTAGTTAATTTAGCAATTGTTGC
Source organism: Harpegnathos saltator (assembly GCF_003227715.2). Lineage (NCBI taxonomy): Eukaryota > Metazoa > Arthropoda > Insecta > Hymenoptera > Formicidae > Harpegnathos > Harpegnathos saltator. Next base: position 102,735 of record NW_020229997.1, on the reverse strand, counting down.
CTGTGCATAGTGAGGGGAAAGACAACGCACTATCGGTGTTTTATCTCGCTGCTCCTATGTCTCACGGCACGCCGCCAACAGTTATTGAATCGACTGGGCCGTGTTGTGACCCGAGCGGGTGTATGAAGTTGGCACCGTTTTTCGAAATTTATAATTTTGAAAGTAGTTCCAAATTGTTCTGACTTCGTATTGCATTGTTCCAAAATATTATTGCTTCATTCCAAACGGTTTTCGAATAAAACAAAAAAAAAAGATTTTTTGAACTGGCACCCCTTTTTTCGAAAGTCGAACATTTCGATACCGCTATAAATTGTTCTAGTTACTCCAAACATTGTTCCAAAAGGACAAATCCATAAGTTGAATTATAAGTCCGAAAAGTAAAAAAAAAGTTTTTTGACAAACAGTCTACCAGGCCAAGAGTAAACTTATACTACTATCTATTATTATACTATCTTTCTTGTTCCAACCGAGCGCTTTTTGTTCTGAGTTGCTCTAGGCTTAAAAATTATTGTTTTAGAGTATGAATCTCGTACTACCATCCATTCTCTCAAAATTCGAAAAAAATCGGTTTTCCAGCTCTTGAAGTCAAAAGTAAATACATGTTTTTTTTTGTTCCAACCGAGAGCTTTTTGTTCTACGTTGTTCTAGCTTTAAGAATTATAGTTTTAGAGTATGAATCTCGTGAAGAAAGAATCTCGTGACGACGGGTGCTGGAAAACCGATTTTTTTTTAATTTTGGGAGAACGGATGATGGTACGAGATTCATACTCTAAAACTATAATTCTTAAGCCCAGAACAACTCAGAAAAAAAGTGCTTGGTTGGAACAAAAAAGGAAATGTGTTTACTCTTGACGTCGGGTACTGGAAAATCGATTCTTTTCGAATTTTGGGAGAACGGATGATGGTACGAGATTCATACTCTGTTCCGTACGGCACGGGCTGCCGTGCGGAAATTCGGTTCGCAGATCGACGCAACAGGGCGGGCGGCCTAGCTCCCGGAGTATATCGCAAGCGGCGAGGAACGCCGGTCTCCCGCGGCCGAGCACGTGGGATTGCCGCCGGCGCCCCGCGCCTGATGGACAGCTTCGACCATGGTCGCTACGCGGCGCGGCCCGCGATTCCACTGCCCGCAGGCAAGATTCGGCCGCCCGGCTATATAACCGGGCGTGCCGTGTCTTACTCGGCCTTGTTTTTTGCCATATCATTTGCTTGGCTATTCTCAGTAGCAAACCTGTGATGCTTATTAGTTCGATTGGTCGTACTTCTGGTTACCGACACGCTTTCTAGGCTTTCCTAGGGCGGTCTGTTCCCACGTTTCGGACTCGAACCACCGCTCTATACACTCTGCTGGGTTGTTGAGGCTACTAATGGTTCGAATCTCGTCTTGTGATCTCGTACTTATGGCGTTGCCGTGATTTAGGAGCGGCTCGGTCGTCGTCTCTAAAGCTTCGAGCTCTTTCTTCCAAGTGTCCGTAGGGGAACTTGGCTTTCTCGCAGGAGCGGCTCGGTCGTCCTGCGTGCTAGAGTTCAGAGCTCATTTTCCACGCGTCCTCGGGACCGTGGCTGGCTGTAGGCCGTTACCTCCGGAAGGGCAGGCCTTCCGAAACAACGGAGGTCGTTTCGTTACACGTACTTGACGTGCTCCAGGTGCCGTTCCCCGTTGACGTCACTGACGTGTGTGTCCTCCGGGACTTGCACTGGCGAACGTCTTCGCCTTGTAAATAGCTACATTTCTGCTGTGTTTCTTCTGCGTCGTTCTTCTGCGTTATTCCATTTGAGTTTCTACTGCGTTTATTGCGTCCATTGCGTTTTACATCGCGTGCCTCTTTGCGTCGGCACATGTGGATCCTTCCTCTCTCTTACTTTCGCCGACGTCCCTGGGCGCGGTGCGTCGGCGCGCGGTGTTGCGCGTTTCTGCAGGGCCTGTGGCCGCCTTACGGGACCTCAGACGTCAACCAGGACGATCGGTCGGTCGTCGAGTTTACTCGAGCGACCTGGACGCAGACGGACGTCGCTCTGCGATCCAAAATCACCAGCCAGCTCTCCGGAGCTATTCTATGTTCGGTCTTGTTCCGAACATACTCTAAAACTATAATTTTTAATCCTAGAGCAGACTCAGAACAAAAAGGGCTCGGTTGGAACAAAAAAGATGGTATATGTTTACTCTTGGTCTAGTAGACTGTCAAAACATTTTTTTTTTACTTTTCGGACTTACCAGGTATGTCGGTAATTACTTTCCGGTTTTTGTAACAGATGTCACTAGGCATAAGTATGCAATATTATGATTTGATACATATGTCATTTTGTTCTACTGACATTAACCTCAAAACTACACAAGTTACGTTCCGCCAAAATAACAGCGTTATAGATTAATAATTTTTTGAAAATATCGAGTTTTGTGCCTGAAAACGTGCATTTGCGGCACGCATTACTTTTCTTGTTTAATCAAAAGAAAAAAGCCGCTGAAAGTCATCGTTTGCTGGTAGAGACTTACGGTGAGCATGCTCCAACCATAAGAACATGTGAAACGTGGTTTCGACAATTCAAATGTGGTGATTTCAACGTTCAAGACAAAAACGTCCTGGTAGGCCGAAAACGTTTGAAGATGCGGAATTGCAGGAGTTATTGGATGAAGACCCAACACAAACTCAAAAACAATTGGCAGAAAAGTTGAATGTGAGCCGAGTAGCAATTTGTGAACGATTACAAGCGATGGGAAAAATCCAAAAGATGAGAAGATGGGTGCCACATGAATTGAATGACAGGCAATTGAAAAATCGAAAAATCGTCAGTGAAATGCTGCTTCAAAGATATGAAAGGAAGTCATTTCTGCATCGAATAGTAACGGGTGATGAAAAATGGATTTATTTCGAAAATCCCAAGCGAAAAAAATCATGGTTATCACCTGGCGAAGGCGGCCCATCGACTGCAAGGCCAAATCGCTTTGGTCGCAAGACCATGCTCTGTGTCTGGTGGGACCAGGTTGGTGTCGTATATTATGAACTGTTGAAACCTGGAGAAACAGTTAATACTGATCGCTACCAACAACAAATGATCAATTTGAACTGTGCATTGATCGAAAAACGTCCACAATACGCTCAAAGACATGATAAGGTGATTTTGCAGCATGACAACGCGCCGTTTCATACAGCGAAACCAGTCAAAGAAGTGTTGAAATCACTTGGATGGGAAGTTTTATCGCACCCGTCGTATTCTCCAGACCTGGCTCCATCCGACTACCACCTTTTCGCATCGATGGAGCACGCACTTGCAGAGCAGTACTTCGCCGATTTCGAAGAAGTTAAAAAATGGCTCGATGAATGGTTTAGCTCAAAGAAGAAACAGTTCTTTTGGAATGGCATCCATAAATTGCCTGAGAGATGGGCAAAATGTATAGAATCAAATGGCCAATACTTTGAATAAATATATTTTAACTATCCATTGTAAATAACGTGTTTCCTATAGCGAAAAAACCGGAAAGGAATTACCGACACACCTGGTATAATTCAACTTATAGATTTGTCCTTTTAGAACAATATTTGGAACAACTAGAACAATCTATAGCGATATCGAAATGTTTGATTTTCGAAAAAAGGAGTACCAGCTCAAAAATTCATTTTTTTTTTTTATTCAAAAACCGTGGAATGAAGCAATAACACTTTGGAATAATGTAATACAAAGTCAGAACAATTTGGAACAACTTTGGAAATTATAAATTTCGAAAAACGGGGTGCCAACTTCATACACCCAACCCGAACGACTGTGACGCTTTTGCAATCACCCATCTCGGCGCGTGCTCACTTGTTAGAGTCATTTGTTATTAATATCTCGATAATTATTGCGAATGTCGCCAAACAGTATGGGATTTCGATATTTGTCTTAATCTGTTTTATGTTTCTACGAATTTTTCGTACTGAGTTATGCTCGAAGCTGAGTTATGAGACCTTGTATAACGACCAGATTAAACCAAATTTTTAATGTGAATAAACACATACGAAGAATGTTCTGCACCTAAGATAAATTTTTGTCACTAATATCATAGGTGTGCAGATATTTTATGCCTTCGAAAATTACTATTTCGTTATCTTATGATTTTGGGGTACAAAATGATTTATGTTTTTTTGATATATTAGGAAAGAAAGATCTTGTCATGTATAAAAATAATTATTTGTTTATTACTTATTATCATATAGCAATATAAATTATATTTTCTGAGAAAATCTATAATATACGAATATTTTTACATCCCCACTGTATATCGTTATTAATATAATATAATATAATATAATATAACATAACATAACATAACATAACATAACATAACATAACATAACATAACATAACATAACATAACATAACATAACATAACATAACATAATATAATATATCGAGTATTCATTACAACTATATTCATAAGACTATTTTCATTATTTATAATAATTAGAAATAAGCTTTAAAATAGTTAATTAGTTTAAACGATAATAAGATGTAACAATAAAAATTTCAAAAACGTTCGTTTTTTGTAAAAAGATCGAAGTCACTTTAACTTTTTAAAACGGAATCATTTTATCTGTAATGTTATAAAAATAATAAAAAAAAATATAATTATTCATAATTTTATTTTTATTGATATTTAACAGTAGAAATAATACGGAAAACTCATAATATGTTTGATTTTATAATGGTAATAATTTTAATAAACAGAAAATAAGATATACATTAAAAAAATATCAATAAGAACAATATATGTAAGTTTCTGTTGAATTAGTTTCGATCTTTTTTACAACATTACAAACAAAAAAGATACGATCTAATTTAAGAAAAATTAAGATTAGTTTGATATGTTGCGAAAGAAAAGTTTCCGAAATGTTCATTGTTGCATCTTATTGTCAATTACAAATTGACTAACTGCATTTAAAATCTTTTTCTGTCTAATTATTGTAATTATTGTAATGGTAAAAAAATTGTGGATACTATCTCAACACTTTGTATAGATTAATTATATCGATATAATGAAATGACAGAGGAACGGTCATTTGTATTATTATTCGCCACAATATAACGCGACGATTATATTTTATATTTAATATTATATTTCAAATTTAATTTCGCATATCAAATTTAGACGACGTTATATATTATGCATATTTATACAGGTACTTTGATCACTCATTGACGTTAGAAATCGATTGAAGTACGAGAGCGATGTGATGCGATGCAGATTTTGATAGGAAATCCCAAAATGGCAGAACGCAAATGCAATATATTTATGCAGGCATCGATACACATCCGCGATAATAGCGCTCGAACTGTTACCGATCAACAAGCGGGACTTGGCAATTGAGCGCGATGCTTATCAAACGAATAATTAATCATTTTTAACGATAAAGAGCATGCCGGATATGAAGACAAATACGCACAAAGCGACTACTGATGGTCATTCATTAAAGTACTGTCAAAGCGTCTGTTCATTCGTCATTTCACAATTTCAGTTGTACGCTCACATATGAAAATTTATCGCGGCTGGAAACAACTTGCTGCCAGCGGACAATATCAATACAGTCGATATTCTAGTTTCTCGATAGTGCACTGCAATAGTCGCAAAGGACCTAAAATTTGGACGTTACGAAATCACAAACTTATACAAGATGTCTGGAATTCAGGTTATGTGTCAGACCTTAAAGTGTCTGGGCATTATTATGCAGGCAAAACTTGTTAACGTTAACGTTAACGAACTACCAAGCGGTTGAAAAAGATCAATTTTAATCGGTTTAATTCTGATTTTAAAGATCGTTAATTCTTTATAGAAATTACTCATATTAATATAACGATATATTTTATATTTTTAACGGACGTTGAATAAAACTAAAAGAAATAAATAAACATATTTATTTTACATTACATATTTTTCTAAAAACCTCCCATTTTTATCGCTCTGATAGAGATAAATCACGTTAAACGTCGGAATTCTGTTGATAAACTGATTAAAAAAATTCTCTCTCTCTCTCTCTCTCTCTCTCTTTCTCTCTCTCTCTCTCTCTCTCTCTCTCTTTCTTTCTCTCTTTCATTATATAAAGCATTTTCTCCAAATTTCTTTGAATACATTTCCATTCAAAACAAAAACAGAATGATTATGGAGTTATTTGAATTTGTGTGATTCTTCACTCATATATAAAGTGAATTCTCTATTCTGAGACGACAAATGAATATTGATGTGAGTACAAAAGTTCATACGCCAAACTTCAATGGATGTCGTTATTAATATTACATAGTAACCATATTGTTTAAAGTTCATATATCATATATATCATATATATTGCTCATATATTGCATATGTCATATATCATATATTGCTAGAAATGTGACATTCTCAGCTGTCTTACAAATATGATTTGCATTTTATTTGTGAAAAAACTTATTGAATATAAGTGAAGATAAAATTCATTTTTAGCACATTATGTTTTATGTTTTGGCATATATTATGCTTTATCAGAAAAAATATAAAAATTAGTTTACAATAAAAAAAATACATTCAGGGCATGTATCAGAACAAAGCGTTATTCATAAGAACTCTAAAGAAATAGTTTGCAAAATTTCAACGTGGATTTTAATCTGGAATATGAGCTGCAGTCTGGACAGCCTTGAACCATTGGTAATGATATTGTGAATAATTTAATGAAGTAATTCATGAATTTTAACAGAATAAATTGCAAAGGATGAAATTGCCTTCCACCTTCATACAGTGTGCGTATACATCTTGCGACTCCAAAACGCCTCTTCTCTCTTTCTTCCTCCGTTCCTTCCTCCTTCCTTCCCTAATTATTCCTGTCGTTGTCATCGTTTAAGAACGTTTCAAGGACAGAGAAGCCTTCATTAAAAATGCCGGTTGCTAAATAAACCGCGATTTCGATCGTTTATGAGTGAAGATGTTTGGGCGCCAGACAGTGGAATTAAATCTTTCGTTGTTGTTTTATGTGTCACCACCTAGACATCTTTCTAGCAACTTGCTTGATGATAAATAATTGTAAATCGGCTTTATAGCCGACATCTTCGACATCTTTATGAAATGGTTCGTGATTAAATTCGTCCAGGGTGTTCTTGACTTCGTTTTTTCGCCATTTGCACCAACTCTGTGACACCAGTGGACAGTACATATGCTCGGGATTGGTCGTCTCTGCTTCCCGAGTATACATATTGCCGGATAATTATCTTTTTCTCGATCTAGCAGCACATGCGTGAGTTTCTCGCGATTGTTTCCGATCCATCACTCTTGAGTATGTTCGCGGCGAAGTTTCATAGAATACTGAGCAATGTCACCGCCAAACAGTGATGCCAAATCTTTTTACTTGTCCCAACCGTTAAACCAGACAGCACTTTTAGGACGTCATTGACTACTCTCTTGTATTTACGGACAGCCGAGCTCGACCGGAGTAGCGCTGCTGTGCGCTCCAAAATTTTATACCTACGCACCGAGTCGGTTAATGATCTATAATTTGGCCAATTTTGCGAATTTCGATTTAAAATTTGTTATACATATTCTTAAGATCTTAAAGAATAAAATAACATTAAAAAAATCGATTTTCTTGACCCGAAAAATCGGAATCCTCCCTTAAACATATTTGTATGGTTATGCTTAAACTCGGCAACTCAAACTTTCATCGTTGAAAACAGGGGCAGAGCCATCGTAAACAGAATCCAATTCGGTTTCAATTTTTGTTGGGATTTTCTCTTTTAGATTCAAGTATTTAATCATAGAACGATATTCGATTTTTTCCATTGTTGCGAAATATACTGACACGCATACAACAACTGACGATCAAAACAAAATTAAGCGTTGCATATGACTGAAATTTAGGAGCATTTATTAAAAAGATGTAGTTTTTACGCCTTACAACAGTTTCTAATTAGTAACGTTATCTTCATGTTCAGGCTTGAAACTTATCAAACCCACGTACACACACGCGCACGCACGCACGCACGCATATAATACGAAATATAAAAATACGTAACATATGGATTCTAAAATTGCCGTTCAGCGAAACATCAAAATAAAAAAACATTGAAAATGACATTCACAAAGGTAGGCGATGTGTTGACATCGCAGATATGCTCAACTTGGCAACTTTTTTTGCTCGTAAAAACTTTGGGGCGTGCTTTCCTGCCAACTTAAAAATTTGGCAACCCTGAAAAAGATAAAAATAATAAAGTAAAATAAAGTAAAAAGAAATAATAAATATAATCGTTATTTTTACCCAGATAACACAATGACATTCCCCGAAAATCTTAAGGACATTCAGAATGGAGATTGTGAATATCTAAATTTTGTTCTGAGACATACTTTGGATATCTTGAGGAAGAGAAAATTATAGCCGAATAATAACCTTTAAGACATTTAAAGAATCTTATCAGACATCGTGAAGAATTCTATATAATATACAGATATATGATATACAGATATTTCTTAAACGTTTAAAGGAGAAAGAAAAAGAAATATAGGATATCGAATCTGCTGACTCCGAATTATGTTGAATTATTTTTCTATTTAAATTATAAATACGAGTATAAAGAAAAAAGTACCTGGTTCGATTCTAAATCAGAATTGGCAAAATACGAGGATAGTCCCAAAAATACCCGACCTGACGTCTAGATGGCGGTTGTTGTTTGAAAAGAATGACTATGGTAAAAGGTACCAACCTTATAAAGCTTAAGTTTGAAGTTTGACGACGCTACGTTGTTTAGTATTTGTTTGGCAGCCATCAATAGTGAACGCTCTCAGTAAATTTGTAAACATGGAAAAAATTGGTTATTGTTATGTGATACAATACTTTCATTTGAAAGGCCTCAGTCCAACCAATATCAAAGTGGAGCTAGATTCTACTCTGGGGGAGTCTGCTCCTTCGTTTACAACAGTAAAATATTGGGTGGCAGAGTTTAAACGAGGCCGTACAAGCTGCCAAGACGAACATCACAGTGGTCGACCAAATGAGGTGACCACGTCAGAAATGGTGAAGAAAATCCACAAAATGGTATTGGATGACCGTCGACTGAAAGTGCGCGAATTAGCAGACATGGTAGGCATTTCAAAAAGTGCTGTACATCGCATATTGATTGAAAATTTGGACATGAGAAAGCTGTGCGCAAGATGGGTGCCGCGATTGGAACAAAAATAGCGTCGTGAGGATGTTTCAATTGAGTGTTTGGCGAAGTTTCGCAGCAATAAAGCCGAGTTTTTGCGTCGATTCATAACCATGGATGAAACATGGGTCCATCACTTCACACCTGAGACGAAGGAACAGTCAAAACAATAGACTGAAAGGGGAGAGTCGGCTCCAAAGAAGGCGAAAACAGTTCTATTTGCAGGCAAGGTTATGGCGTCAGTTTTTTGGGATGCGTGGGATAATTTTCATTGATTATTTTCAGAAAGGAAAAACAATCAACGGCGAGTATTATGCGAACTTATTGCAGCATTTGAGTGATGAAATCAAGAAGAAACAGTTGCATTTGGCGAAAAAGAAAGTTTTTTTCATCAAGACAATGGACCAATTCACACATCCGTTATCGCGATGGCCAAAATCAATGAGTTAAAGTTCGAATTGCTTCCTCACGCACCCTATTAGCCCCGTCGGATTATTTTCTGTTTCCAAACTTGAAAAAATAGCTCGGTGGTAAAAGATTTGCCAACAATGAAGAGGAGGAGTCTGCGGTTGATGACTATTTTGAGGAGCTCGACGATTCCCACTATAAACAGAGTATCGAAGCTATTGAATATCGCTGGGCAAAATGTATTGAGCTAAAAGGAGACTATGTAGAGAAATAAAGGTATTTTTTCCTAAATTTTTTGTGTTTTCTTTGTTAGGTCGGGTACTTCTGGGACTACCCACGTATGTTAATAGTTCAATTTTATTTTAAGAAACAAAGAAATTTTTAAATCTTTTTAAATTTTAATCTTTTAAAATTCTAAAATCTTTTGATTTTAAAAGAAATTAGGCTATTAATGTATTCGATTTGCTTTTCCAATTTGTATCTCAATTTGCAATTTTTATTTAAAGTATTTATAATACCATAACTAAATATCCTGACTAAATATCCCAGGATATCCTTAACATATTCAGGATCATCTCGAGGATGTCTTGTGCTGTCTGGTTATCGTTATTTTGAACATGTAGACTTATATGCAATATGTATAAGGTATAACATCAACATGCCTAGGTCTTCAGTACGACGGGTTGTCTACCCCCATTCGGACGATGGTGCAGAGGTTGCCGAAAAAGTCACTCATTGACCTTGTTCATAATGATATTTGCACTGCTCTCGGTTAAAAGTGCAACTATTTGTGCACCATTTAACAGGAGCCGAGCCTCATTGAATTAAAAAAAAAATATTTAAAAAAGTGAAATTGGAAAATAAACTGGGAAAATGTGAATATAATGAATTAGGAAATTATGGATTTCAGCAGAATAAATAAGATAATAGTGTTACGTCCTGGAGGAGGAACGCAACTTGGCGCTTGTTTTCGCAAGCTTCGACGTACTCGCAAATCTGCGGAATAGATCAAGGATCGGAATGACCCCTTTATCTGGCGCAGACGTACGTCGGTGGTCCTTTATTTAGGTCAAGGAACTGAATCCTTTTACCTGGGATAGGACCGTGAGCGACAGTTGAGGGAAGGGAGAATTTTTGGTTGAGAATAATTATTTGGAAAACGTGATTGGTTTACAATTACAAACAACTTGTTTTATTAGTGATTAGACGGAAGTTCACAATGAAATAAAATTTGTAAGATTTTATAGTGTGTCTATATACATATGTGGTTAACAATCGCGCTCAGAACAATGATTCTCGATTACTCAGAACAATATTCCGTGTTCGTTATGTCCGACTGTGATCGAAAGGACTGGGCCACTGACGTCTGATTTAACAATTAAGGAGGAATGCCAAGGAGGATAGAAAACGGAAGTAAAACGAAAGGAAAAGAAAAGGGAGAGAAGAAAAGATAAAAAAAATGAAACGAAAAAGGTCACTCAGGTAAAAGAAAATATAAGTAACTTACTGCTGGACTTCTCTGATCTTAGTAGACAATGAAAGGTGTGGTTGCTGCGTCTCTGTGAGGATGGACCCAAGTTGCGCCAAGGACTAGAAACTGGTCTCAGCAGGATCTCTCGCAATGTCTCAAGGGTGCATGAGATCGTTGCACAGAAGAATAGATGACTGAAGAACACTGATCTGACTCACTAGTAGGGTTGGTTATCAAGAAACCCTGAAGGGGTGTTGGAGAGAAGGCTCTGTCCTGGCTGCGGGTCGGTCGGGAGGAGAAATAGAAGTGGCATAGCTTTTTTACTTTACCAAAAACGTCACTTCGGTCGAGAGGTGGAGTTTGGGAAGTTGCGTCAGGCTCCAAAGTTTATGTCCAAATATGGGTATAGGATTTTGTTGCAAACTTTTCGGAAGTGGGGTTTTAGTAAGGTTCTTAGATAAATATGATAAAGGATCGGGTATCTATGGCAGTAAAAGATTTCAAGGTTTCGCTAGGGTTAGTCAGAGGTTGTGCGCGATAGGAATTTATGAATAACGTGGGAAACGCGTGAGTTTCCGAAGATCAAAGGCTGGCAACATCATATAACAGCATGAAAGATTGTCTGGTCGGTCCGTCTTCAAAGAAAATTATTGCTCCGAACGGGAAGTTATTTAAGGTTATTTGGAGAGGAGGTATATGGCCAAAATGACTCAACGGATTTTTTCCGGAAATAGAGGAAACTCTGGTAATTAACGCAGAGAGAAAAGAAAGAGAAATCTGTGTGTGTGACGTCACAGTTCTCGGAGGGTCGCGGAATGTGAACATTTGGTAGTATAATATAAAATGCAATCCGCCCTACTTGACAACAAATTCAAAGTACGCGGAGTCCGCAGGACGTAACAATAGTTAAGAGGGTACATAATATAACATATTTTCTTGTTTCTCTTAATTTCTTAATTTATTCCTTGTGTCAGAAAGTTCAAAAGGAGTTAGAGAGAGAAAGGAAGATTAGAAAGGACGGTACAGAAATATTAGAAGTTTTTTATATTGTATTCCATCGTTTCTGCAAAAGATCGCTTCTACAAAAATATAAATCGATTGGAAGCACGACATAAATTATTGGCTACAACTTAGTCGATGACGACTATTGAATGATATATTTTCGGTACATAATTTCATATTTTGACGTCTCTTTTATCGAAAATGTCTCATTTTCGAAATTTTTGCAGTTTATAAGCAAATTAAAAAACTTATAAGCTTCTTCAATATAAAGAATGTAGAATACGAACTTTCTACAACATATGTTACAGTTTCATATTTTGTGCTATAAATAATTGGTCACAACTATCTTTTATGTCCAACAGCAGTATTTTCATAACTTCATGTGCTAATATTCTCATTTGGAGTAAATTGGTTTGGAGTGAATCTTCGGTTTAAGAAAGTATAGAGAATTCGTATTCTGAATTCTTCGAAAAAATTCATAAATCTTTTGATTTGTTTATAAGCTGCAAAAATTTCAAGAAAGAGAAGAGAAACTATTTGCGATAAAAATGACATTAAAATACAAGACTATATACCGAAAATATATTACTCAATAATTATCATCGATTAAGTTGCAGTCAATAATTTATATTTGCACTTCCGGTCGATTCATGCTTTGCTAAAAGCGATTTTTTGCAGAAACAATGGACTATAATATATAAGACTTCTAAATATTTCTCTACCGTTCTTTCTAATCTTCCTTCCTTTCTCTAATTTCTCTCGAACTTTCCGACACAAGAAATAAATGAAGAAATTAAGAGAAAATATGTTGTATCATTTACCCTCTTAACTATTATTCTTATTTACTCTACTTAAATCCATAATGTTTATTTCTCAATTTCATTTTTTCAAATATTTTTTTTAATTCAATGAGGCTTGGCTCCTGTTAAACGATCACGGTACAAGTTGCATTCGTCATAACCAGAAACAGTGTAAATATCATTGCCAACAAGGTCAACGAGTGACTTTTCGGCAACTTCTGCATTATTGTTCGAATGAGGGTAGGCAACCCGTCGTATTGATCTGTATATTGATATTATACCCTGTATATAAAAAGATTTCAAAACATGATACAAAAAGTAACAAAAATTTTAATGTTCCATTGCTTTTCGCATAACGATAACGTTGATGATTAATTTTTTTCCAATGAGTAACGAATAACAGCAATGAATTATTTTTATTAATAGATAACAAATGATAACAAGTAAATTATCTTTAAAAAGTAACACGTTACTTCTAAAAAAAATATAATTTTCCTAACCTCATACACACTCACACACACCTATATAGGGTCTGTACACAGGATACTTGGTAACTCATGTAGCCATAGTTAATGGAGGCGTAGAGCTGATTGAGATAAAGAATAAAGTCAGATACCGTTTTGCGATATTCGTTATAATTATCGAGTTATTAATTATTAATTATATAGAAGTCTGACGAATAAGGGCGTACCGAGATTGTATCGGAGCATTACAGCTGCTAGGCTATAGCGCAGCCTAGTCGATCGAATAACTGTTGCGTAGCGAGACGTAAGAGTGGCGAGATAATACGAGGTATGGCTATAAAATAACGGGACTATTGCTGCAAAACATTTTATTTTGAATTTATACATTTTTTAGTTATTATCACCTTCAATATATACCCCTCCTCTATCCTTACAACGCTCCATGCGAATTTTCCATTGTTCGAAACAATACTGGAAGTCTTCTTCTGTGAGCTCCTTCATGACGCGTGCCGCTTTTTCTTTCACAGCTTCAACGGACTGAAATCTTGTTCCTTTTAATGCAGATTTGACCTTGGGAAATAGATAAAAGTCACATGGTGCAAGGTTCTGGCGAATAAGGCGGATGGTCTAACACTGGGATGTACTTGGCTAGAAACGTCTTGACAGACAATGCAGAATGAGCCGGCGCGTTGTTTTGATGGAGAACTCATGACTTGTTCTTTATGTAAAATTTGCCTTACGCATTCTTTGTCAATTCCTATAGTTTCAGCAATCGCACGAATAGTTAATCGACGGTCAGGTCGAGTCAGATTACCGACTTTGTCAATATTTTCATCCGTTTTTGACGTGGAAGGGCGTGAATCATCTTCAACGTCTTCTCGGTCATCTTGAAAACGCTTAAACCACTCAAAAACTCGCGCACGTGATAAACATTCATTGCCATACACTTCTTTTAATAAAAGATAAGTTTCAGTAGCGCTTTTTCCAAGTTTCGTGTGAAATTTCACGACGATTCATTGCTCTATTTTTATTTATCATTTTTCCGGCAAAACAAAACAACAGCTCTTATATAAACGAAGGCCACGGCCAGACTAATTTGTTTACAGACACGGGAGGCGCCGCATTCGAAAGAGAAGGCTTCACGTTACACAGCTGTCGGTCGTTCGCGTTTGGCGCATGCGTACTTCTTCTGTGGAAGCATCAGTCTCGTTATTTTATAGCCACACCTCGTATACGAATAGCGGCACGTTGTCTTTTCGCGTGCCTATCGGCTATTATCATAGTTGCTCGATAGACTGGGCCACATTATGACCTGAGCAGTTATAATGCTTCTCCATCTCAGCGCGCGCTTATTCGTCAGATTTCTGTAATTAATAATTCGATAGTTATTGCAGATATCGCAAATCGATATTTGACTTTTTTCCTTATCTCAATCAGCCCTACGCCCCAATTAGTTATGTCTATATGAGTTGCCAAACACTCTTGTATGTACAACCAGACATATACGAAAGCAATTCTGACTTAATTACTTTTTGACTTTTCATTGTCAATGTCTTGCAACATCGTCATGTCTCGCGAAACACATTTCATAAAATGCGATTGTGGATTATCGTTAAATCCGGGAACGGAAAATCTCAGCATTCGCGCGCGATGGGTATACCTATTCGATTAGAATGAAGAATCTCATCCCTTCGTCTTGTCGTACACTGATTCACGCTGCATGAGTGCATTCAGCGGCGAAACGACTTTAGACAATCTTGGGAATTGCAGGACCTCCTCGTGACACTATCGACTTTGCTGCGGGGCAGCATTTACGAGAAATTGAGATGGACTTTCAAGCTGTACGATATAAATGGCGATGGCTGCATCACCAGGAGCGAGCTAGGTGAAGTAGTGATGGCAGTGCACGAGCTTATGGGTAGGCGGCATCACGCTGAGGAAGAGAGGAAAGCGAGGGAACAGCTGGATAGGGTCTTCAAGAAACTGGATCTCAACCAGGATGGTGTTATCACAATTGAAGAGTTTATCGAAAGTTGTTTGAAGGTAAGTTTCTCCACCGTGAAACAATTACAACAATCGAGAATAGAAAGTATACGGGCAGTGTCTCTGCCGCTACTCATAGACATATTTGTTTCTCTTTGTGGATCGACTTTTCGTAGAGAATAATAGAATTGCAAATATCGATAGTTTTTAAATTGTATATATATATATATATATATATATAATATAACCTTTGATAAGCAAAGGTCAGCTCTTCGGTTTGCAATTAATTGAAGAATAAATAGAATATATGGATATAAATATATATATAAATAGAAAATATGGTATATAAATGTAGAAAACACTCTGTAGATTTTATTTCCTCGATAGATAAATGCTATATTTCTCAAGACGTATACGAAATGTGCCAGAGAACTGCCGGGGTCTGTCTTTCCTTAAACTATAGTTTCCTTAAACTATAGTTTCCTTAATTAATATTCAAATGATCTTTTTTCCGCAAAAATTAAGTTCACAATTTTCTATGTTAAGCATCTAAATTATTAATTAACTATCAGACTATATTTTCATTATAGATTCTTTTATATATAATTAAGAGACATGAACTCATTTATTTGCCGTCCTGAAGATCAATTTGATGAGATCTACATTCACAATGTTTTGAATTATTTATATAATAAGGTCACCCGTTAAAAAATTTGTTTGTATTAATTTATTAAAAAGTTTGTTTGAACTTTCTTATATAATTACGTCTATTTTATAATTGACAAGTGACCGAAGAAGAATTGCAACGTCTGAACTTTCGTAACGGTTTTGATTATATGGGAAACAATATTTTATTTGATATGTTGTTACATTACAAAACCCACACATAAGTTTTAATTGACTCTTTTATATTTCGAATATTTTGGAATATTCGTAATAACGCAATATCATATTTTCATTATGGAAACACACACTTCAACTTTTGTAAAACAAAAAAGTGAATTCACAATGCATATACGTAGATTGCTGCAAAAGTTTCGGGAATGTGGAACTTCTAATGTTGCCAAATTACTGACAACACTATTTTCATAAAATTTGATAATTTTCATGTTAGAGGGTATTGACTGAACAAAGAAATGCCAATTGGTTTCGTTTTTATAGCAAAGTTGATAAAAAGTGGAAAAAATTATTTAAATCGAGAATATTTCCGTGCGATAATTTTCTACTATTTTCGAAGTAATTTAACTCAACAATAGTGTACGGAACAACTTGTGGCGAGTTTTGGTGATGAAATACTATTAAAAATAATAATTTATCGCTAATTTCAAGAGTTAAAAAATGAACGTAGCAGTCTTAGTGGTGATTTTCGTGAAAATCGTCCGCCAACTGCTGTTGTTCCAGAACGTAGCAGTCTTAAGCCCAGTTGCACCAACATTTGGTTTTAAGTGAGACTTAAATATATTTCTGTCTTTATTTATTTAGTAAGAAAGATAAAGATAGACTTACTCTCTAAAAGTGAATCAGTGAAACTCACTGTCAATCAGTGCATAATCGCTGATTCACTTTTAAAGAATATGTTTAAGTCTCACTTAAAATCAAAATAATATTGGTTCAACTGGGCTTTAGTGGTGATTTTTGTGAAGATCGTCCACCAACTACTGCTGTGCCAGAAAACATCGATGCTGTTTGCGAAATGATAAAGATGGATCGATATGTGACATACCGTGAGACTGAGCCATCCCTAAACATCGACATAAAATAAATACATACAATATTGCACAAACATTTGAATGTAAAGAAGTTTCGTGTTTGTTGGATTCCTCACAATTTGACTAATGCTCAAAAACAGAACCGTAAAATGATGCAAGGAAATGTGAAAAAAAAATTCAGTGCAGGACCATCAAATTTGATGTACAATATTGTCACAGGTGACGAAACTTGGATTTATTCATATAAGCCTGAAACTAAACGCCAATCGCCAGGCTGTTTAGCCCTTTCAAAGTGAACTGAAATTAACAAAAGTTGTTTGTTTTCGAAGTGTTTCGAAAAAAATGATCGTTTTATTCTTCGATTTTACTGGTCATGTTGCTATTGTGGCTTTAGAAGATCGAAAAACAGTTAGTGCTGTTTAGTACACGACAGTTTACCAGAAGTCATCGGTGAAATTAGGAAAAACAACGCCAGAAGACGAATCATCCTGCATTACTACTGTAATCAAAAAGTATCCGAACTTTATTTTTAAAAATCAAAATTACAATTCAATCATCAAAATTCTTACAATTTCCTTCAAAGTCCCCATTGCTTGCAACGCACATATGCCAGCGTTTGATTCAGTCCTGGAAACATCGCTCATACGCGGCAGACGATATTACCTTCAATTTACGTAGCAATTTTTCTTTGATGTCCTCAATCGAAACGCTGTCCGCGAAGTAGTTTTTTCAGTAGGGGGAACAGGAAAAAGCAGGGTGCCATTTCTGGTGAATACGGTGCTTGCGGAGCGACATTCGTTGAGTTTTTTGTCAGAAATTCACGCATAAGTGTCGAGGTATGCAATGGTACATTCAGGTTTTTCGGAATCAAGCGTGGTGCGACCCGTTTCATGTCCAGTACATTGGACGAAATGTGCTGGCACGATCCAAATAATATTCCAACTTCATCTGCTATCTCTCGTACAATCAATCGACGATTTTGGACCAATTCTTTCACTTTCTCAATGTGAGCGTCATCCGTTGACGTTGATGGTCTTCCAGAACGTGGCTCGTCTTCAACGGATTCTCGTCCTTCTTGAACTTCTTAAAGCACTTAAACGTACTTGTTTCCGATAAACAATTATCGCCATAAGCTTTTTGCAACATTTTGAATTTGTGAACGAAATTTCGTTCGCTACACAAAATTACAAACAAATTCTTTGCTCCATATTTTTGGATGTCGTAAAAATCGCCGTGCACAACAATCTTCACTGACATAAACAACTGCCACTTTCAACTCGAATGTATAAATTATTACAGATCTATCGAACATTCTGCGAGACGAATTCTGAACAAAATACTTCAGTCGCAGTTTGTAATGATATTTGTTGCAATTTTCTAGTTTAATTCTTAATTTCTAATTTATTTTTTCAAGCAATATTACACATCTTTATAACGAAGTTTTAAATCAAGGTGAGAATAACTGACATAAAATATGAAATCAATCATATATAAAAGTATCGTTTAAAGACCGATTAAAGCCTGTGCATGGATTTTGTAGAGTTATAACAGATCAAATAAAATATTATTTCTAATATAATAAAAAAAATTACAAAAATTCATATATTCAAGTCCTTCCCCGACCTTTTACCAATGATAAAACAGATATAATTACATAACATATATAATTACATAAAAAATTTCAAACTCAAGTCCAATAATATATCTGTCAAAGATATTAAGCAATCAAGCGAAAAAATAACTCAGCAACTTGAATAGAGATTGCATACAACACAACAAAAGAGAAAAAATAAATAAACAGTTAGAAACGAAAAATATGCGTAAAAAAGGGGGAAAGGAATGTCTGGATTTTTATATATTTTTTTAAATTGTTATAATTGATATTTAATAAAAATTTAATAAAAATTCTAGCGTAAAAACTTATTAAAAAACTATATAAGAACCTAATAAAAATTCTATATAAAAAACAATTCATCAAAGATAGCTATTCATCAATTCATCAAACCTATTATCAAAGACAAAAAGGAAGTCGATTAAAATTGCCAAATAATTGAATTGTTGTTTTCCTTCCCTAACAGAAAAGTATTATTGGCAATGACAAATTGATCAGTGGTAAATCATTGGTGCTTAATAATTTTATTACTCGTACAAATAATAAAAAGTTACATTATTGACAAGGAGATGACGCAACCTGTTTCATCGATTTCAACACGAGTCATAGCACACTCGATAGCTATAATGCCGTGTATAAACGCCCTAACATAATATGCGTGAATGCGTCTTTGTTTACGAGTAATTTGCAGTTAAAGTTTGGCTCGCGGAGCCGTGCCCCATATAGGGCGCAAGTTACGACACTCTTTCACGAAGCCGGCGTGGCTGAGCAGACAGAGGCTTCCGCGCTGCGAACACTTTTGCGCCGACGACGGCGTTCGAGTCCCGCCGACGACTGGTTCGTTTTTTTTTCGTATGTAAAGACATGTAATAAATATTTTTATATTATTCTTATGTATAATTCCTTTTTTTGTTTCTACGCTATTAATCAAGGCTAATTAGGAGACTCAGGTCTTTCAAATATGAACCCAACTTTTTTATTAATTACAAAAAAATGTTTTTTTGCGTGTAAATCTATTTCGCATAAATATTTCGTATGGTATGGGAAAGAAATGGCCAGACAGTGATTATTTTGTGTGAGAGAAACCCGAGAGCCGTCAGAACCGTTACAAGTGGAAAGAAACCCTCTTCCCTTTCCCCTTCTCGCAGAGGGATTCTCATGTTGTGCTCGCTTCATTCTCTGGGCAGTCTTCGTAACGTGAACAGTGAAAAACTCGTGCTAAAAATGGAAACTACGTTTGTAGATGAAGCAACGATCAGCTATGTGCAAAATCTAGCAAAATGTGATATTACGAAAGAAGAGTTGACGGACGCAATAGAATATCTTCGAGGTAAATATATTGAATGTGTGAGCAATGGAAAGATATATTTGTACGTATTGTTATTGGCCTTGTATACAATATCAATTATATTGAATTCATATTTGCAGATGTCCTGATACAATTTCCGTCCAGTCTAGTTAACAGTCGCGAGGTATTTTACAACGTCAATCAAATATGTTTTCCACCAACTATACATAGTCAAAAGTGAATTTGTGCAAAAAATTATGCGTTCATTATGTGTAGTTGGTGCAAAAAACTATTATGTTTTACATGCTTTTATACGGCATTCCATTCACAGAGTTGCGCCAGCATGACCACATTTTATAATACGTAACTTTCATTTGTGTGCCTTATATTTGTCTTATGTGTGTGTGTGTATGTGTTTTGATACGGACAAAAACATTTTATTGTAATTAATAAAAAAGTTGTGTTCATATTTGAAAGACCTGACTCTCCTAATTAGCCTTGATTAATAGCGTAGAAACAAAAAAAAGGAATTATACATAAGAACAATATAAAAATATTTATTACATGTCTTTACATACGAAAAAAAACGAACCAGTCGTCGGCGGGTCGTCGAGTGTCGTAACTTGCGCCCTATATGGGGCACGGCTCCGCGAGCCAAACTTTAACTGCAAATTATTCATAAACAAAGACGCATTCACGCATATTATGTTAGGGCGTTTATACACGGCATCATAGCTATCGAGTGTGCTATGACTCGTGTTGAAATCGATGAAACAGGTTGCGTCATCTCTTTGTGAGTGGGAAATTATAACTGTTATGTAACTTTCACATAATGTTTCTTGGGTCGTGATAATATAACTATTCGGATCATCACAGTGGTCGAAAATATCCCATTGAAAATACTAAAAGGAGTAGTGACTTAGTTAACATATAGGATTCATCTGTGCCGTCGAGTTCAAGGTCAAAATTTTGAACATTTATTGTAAAGAACGAAAGTAGGCATACATTTAAACTTTATTTTACTATATCAAGTTTTCCAAAAGTAACACATCCCTCCCCTATCTCAGAATCTATGCATTATAGGGAAAAGTGACCTGAACAAAAGTTTTAGGATTCATAAAGTTCTGTCTTTTGTGACCTCAAATTTGACCTTGACCTCAACCTTGAAGGTCACTTGAAAGTCAACTTGTGTTTTTTAAATAGGAATCCCTATTTTTTATTACACTGTTTTCTTCTACCAATTAATTTAAAAAAATTTTGTCTGAAACATTTTTTATTTACCTAATATTTTTTTTACATATTTCAAGAAAACTTGATAACTTTTCCAATATTTACTTTACGATATCTCTAACTATTTGTCGGAAGAAAAAGTAGTACTAGACTTTCTTGCTTTATTTAGTCTCATGAATATATTGTTACAATAGTGTCCTGATTTGTGTTAATTAGATGATTTTGAAATTTCCAAAAATCAGTAAGTTAACAAAAGTCAGGACGCTATTGTAACAATATATTCTTGAGACTACATAAAGCAAGAAAGTCTAGTACCACTTTTACTTCCGACAAATAGTTAGAGATATCGTAAAATATTGGAAAAGTTATCAAGTTTTCCTCAAATATCTAAAAAAATATTAGGTAAATAAAAAATGTTTCAGACAAAAGTTTTTTAAATTAATTGATAGAAAAAAACAGTGTAATAAAAAATAGGGGTTCCTATTTAAAAAACGCAAGTTAACTTCCAAATAACCTTCAAGATTGAAGTCAAAATCAAATTTGAGATCACAATGAAACAGAACTTTATGTATCCTAAAACTTTTGTACAGATCATTTTTCCCTATAATGCATACATTCTGAGATAGGGGGCAGGTCCGTTATTTTGAAAAACTTGATATATTTAGCTGGTCTTAAATGACTTTAAATAATATATCATTGACTTTGTCTTCAAAAAATCTATCATATACTAAAATACAAAATATAACATTCCATAAAAAATGAAATCAACTTTGAAATGTCTTCGAAAAACGCCTCCATCTGTAAAATAATTATTTCCATTATATGGTGTCCCCCTTTATACTGAGGAATTGAGAGAGAGAGAAAGAGATCTTAGTGAAAATTTGAAAAAAATTTTACAGTGGAACTCAGAAATTTGATCCATCCTGATACTTATTAGTAATTAGGACACACACAAACATATAACGTACCAGGTATGTAAATATGAAATCGGAATTTTTGTATAGAAAACACACGTTTATTATATGAAAATGATAAAAAATATTTTATTCGAAGTATTGCCCACCGCTAGTTATATATTTTTCCCACCTGTCTAACAATTTGTGGATGCCACGCCAAAAAAACTGTTGCTCTTTTGAGGCAAACCAGTCATCGAGCCCTTTTCGTAAGAAGTGAAGCTCTACTCAGCAAGTGCGTGTCCCATCGATGCAAATAAGTAGTAATCGGACGGAGCCAAGTCTGGTGAAGCCGCATGCGAAAGTATTTCCCACCTAAACGACTCAATCGTTTCCTCGACCAGTTTTGCTGTGTGTGATGGTGCATTATCATGAAGCAAAATCACTTTGTGTTACCTTTTTTGATATTCTGGTCGTTTTTCACGCAAAACTTGATTCAAATCGATCATTTGTTGTCGATAGCGTTCAGTAATAACGGTTTCGCCAGGTTTTAGCAACTCATAATAGATCACACCCTTCTGATCCCACCAAACACAGAACATTGTCTTCCGTTCATAGGGATTTGGCCTTGCAGTCGATGTCGATGATTCGCCTGGAGTTACCCATGATCTTTTACGCTTAGGATTCTCAAAATATATCCACTTTTCATCGCCAGTCACAATTCGATGAAGAAATGACTTTCTTTTGTACCTGGCGAGCAGCATTTCGCAAATGGTTTTTCGGTTTTCCTGCTGTCTTTCATTCAGTTCATGTGGAACCCATTTTTCCATCTTCTGGATCTTTCCCATGGCTTTCAAACGTATGGAGACGGCTTCTCGTGTCACATTTAATTGATCCGCGAGTTGTTGTTGCGTTTGAGCGTCATCCTCATCCAACAATGCTTGCAATTCGCTGTCTTCAAACTTTTTCGGTGATCTTCCACGTTCTTCGTTTCTCGCGTCAAAATCACTACGTTTGAATTTTTTAAACCACTCAAAGCACTGTGATTTACTAAGAGCATGCCACCGTAAGCTTCGACAAGCATTCGATGCGATTCTGCAGCAGTTTTCTTCAAATGGTAACAGAAAATCAATGCTGTCCCCAAATCGTAGCTTCCAAGCACAAAATTCGACATGTTCAACGCTATTACAAACTATGCTGTTGTATGAAACTTGTATTGTTGTGAGTTGAAAATCTTTGTCAGATGTCAACAAATGGAAATGGCGCTAATGACGCGGTTTGACGGTACCTACATTGACAACTAGGGCCATCTATGGGCAAATTTCGGTTTCATATTTACAGACCTGGTATAACAAACAAAGGAAAATTTAAAGAGTAAGACCACAGGCAAAAAATCACCTGTTTTCTCCGCTTGAAATCTGATTTGAATTTGGTATTAAACGATAGTTATATAAGACATTAATCTTCTGAAAGTTTCAGATTGAGCCCACTCTTTATCTTCAAGATATGATGGATCAAAGTTCGCATTATGCATTAAGGGGGGAACCTGATTTATAGAGTCAAGGTTTTCGAATTTTTTTTTTGCTTAATCGATAGTTAAACTATTCAAGAGTATATTCCCAAAGTTTCAGAGCCCAATTCAAAGTATTTTAAAAGTTATAGAATACACATGGTGAGTCAGCGTCGCGCAAGTATACGAGCGCTCGGCCGGAGTAGGCCGCGCGCTCACTCGATATACATACGTGCTATATGCCAGCACAATATTTGATTATATATTCCTATAGATTGTCACGTAAATATATGAGTGTATGCGTGTCTATGTGTGTACGTGTGTATAGTTTATAGTTTCAACGATCAGTCTTGCTCTGATTCTCGACGAGTAAAGAGTTTCTATTTAGCAAAAGTCGTTTGACAGTTTTAAATATGTATCCAAAAGGTTCAAGAAGTACTTCGCAGCGCATTTCGAAACCGCCGAAAAGAAGATGACAACCAGCATTCCAAGAATGAAAGTGATAATTTAGACGAGAGCATCAGTGCGAAAAAATTAAGTACAGCGAGTACTGATAATATTATTGTGAATCCATTACATTATTATAGAATCATAGAAAAAGAAAAACTTATAAGTCCATTTTGATTTTGAATCCGTATGGTGAAAATTGCCCCGTAAAAAAAGTGAGTGCGTCGGACATGTTCAGAAGCGGATGGGGACGCGGCTTCGAAATATAAAAAAAAAAGGAGAAGCTTGGCGGCAAGGGGAGATTGACCGATCTCGTCATAAAAAAATTAACCACTTACTACGGTTTAGCCATAAGACGAAATGTAGATTCTGTGGGTGATATGAAAAAAAGCATAATGGCAACACTCTACCACTATTGCTTGACCGATGAAAAGCCGAAACATGGAAATTGTCCCGCAGGCGCCGACAGTTGGTGCGAGTGGCGCAAAGTTGAAGCCGCCGGTCAACTATAAACTATAAACATCCTGCTCCAGTTATAAAGCCTGATATTGAGAAATACCTTACTTCGATCTATGAAGATCTTTCCAATGAAGATCTTTTGACTAGATGTTTAGGCGGGCACACACAAAATTCCAACGAATCCTTCAATTCGACTGTGTGGCGTATCGCTCCCAAACACCTCAATTCGGGCTTTAAAATTGTTCAAATCGCTGCATATTTGGCTACTGGCATCTTTAATGAAGGCTACACTGCCATTTTATTAACAATGCAGTTATTAGAAATCAATATCGGCCAGCAATGCAAAATGTTCGCTGATAATTACGATGCGCAGCGAGTTACGAGAGGGGAGCGGCGCCGAAGCAGCACGACCAAGGAAGCTCGCACAGCTCGTAGACTGGAGCAAATGCAACGAAACGAGTTTTATGAAGAAGCTGAAAGCTTGCAGTATGGCCCTGGTATAGCTGATTAGCATAAGATTGCGGTAAGTCTCCAATAAATGATATTTTTTGTACTACAAACTTTAAACGCGTTTTTCTCGAAATATCATTTTCGTACTTTCTTAAAATCTGCGGGAGAGATAGAGAAAAAATTAATTGATCAATCAGCTTGATTCAAAGTGCGTTAGCTAGAGAATGAATAACCATTCTATGTGAACCTCAAACATTGGTAAAAACATTAATTTAAATAATTGTTATTGCATAAAAACGGAGGAAATTTTTTCTCAAAACTGTCATTTTTTTGTTCAAGTGCTTAAAAGTTTTGTATTTTACGGTTTTTTAACCATATTGTTGGTTCACATAGAATAAAAATACATAAAAATTAATAATCTTTTTGGTGTTTTTGTTTTAGATCAAAATTGCAGGCTACATTTTTCCTGCAGATTGGCAATTCGGTTGGCGAGGCGCTTTGATTAGAGATACACCATGGCGCCATTTTGCAATTATTTTACAATATACAAATTTTTTTTACATCTTCAAATAGGCAGTTAAATATTATAAAAGTTTTAGGAACCTCAACTGCATCATTGTCAATAAAAAAAATTCATAAATATCTCCTTTTTTTTCCTCTTAAACCAGATTCCCCCCTTAAATGCCTTATCCACTGCTTCAATAAGATCTACATGCAGACAATAAGGACATGATATATGTCATGAAGAATAAGATCTTACATATATACGTACATACATATGTGTGTGTGTGTGTGTGTACGCGTGCACGCGCGCACGCGCGTGAGTGGGTCATACTCTCTTAATCGGTTAATTCCTATAGGTAGCTTATAGGTAGTAGATTACATGAAAGTGACTACGGGATGTGCGATGTAACCGAGAATGATTATTATTGGCGAGAAAATATTGTCAAAATAATTTGTCCATAACTGAATTGTTCAAACAATTTATTGCAAAAATGATTTTCGGCGGGAAATAATGGCGCTATCTCATTTAATAGAGGAAATCACATGTTAATAATATTCTATACAAGCAGCAGATTGCAAGTGTTATAAAAAAGCAAAATAACAACAATCAATGAAAAGCCCAAAGTTTTATTTCGGCTCTAATCATGCTTAAGCAAACTATAATGGCTCAAAAGTGACTACTAGATATAAGATTTGACCAAGAGTAATAATTATTGGAGAAACTACTGAAGAATTAGAGAACCATTGAAGAAAAAATGTGAAAAATTGTGAAAACAGTTTCTTCCAATATAATTGCTTAAACAATTTATTGTAAAATTAATTTTCGATCGAACATGATGGCGCCTTAGTTCTTCCAAGATTGATCGCGTGCCAGACCTTTTCAGTGCCTACTGTGAACGATTCCTTGAGAAGCTACGAGGGTAGTCCCAGAAGTACCTGACCTGACGTATAGATAGCGGTTGTTGTTTGAAAAGGATGACTATGGTAGAAAATACCAACCTTATAAAGCTTAAGTTTGAAGTTTGACGACGCTATGTTATTTAATATTTGTTTGGCAGCCATCAATAGTGAACGCTCTCAGTGAATTTGTAAACATGGAAAAAATTGGTCATCGTTATGTGATACAATACTTTCATTTGAAAGGCCTCAGTCTAATCAATATCAAAGCGGAGCTAGATTCTACTCTGGGGGAGTCTGCTCCTTCGTTTACAACAGTAAAATATTGGGTGGCAGAGTTTAAACCAGGCCGTACGAGCTGCCAAGACGACATCGCAGTGGTCGACCAAATGAGGTGACCACGCCAGAAATGGTGAAGAAAATCCATAAAATGGTATTGGATGACCGTCAACTGAAAGTGCGCGAGTTAGCAGACATGGTAGGCATTTCAAAAAGTGCTGTACATCGTATATTGGCTGAAAATTTGAACATGAGAAAGCTGTGCTCATGATGGGTGCCGTGATTGGAACAAAAACAGCGTCGTGAGGATGTTTCAATCGAGTGTTTGGCGAAGTTTCGCAGCAATAAAGCCAAGTTTTTGCGTCGATTCATAACCATGGATGAAACATGGGTCCATCACTTCACACCTGAGACGAAGGAACAGTCAAAACAATGGACCAAGGTGGCTTGATGGCTATTTTGAGGAGCTTGACGATTCCCACTATAAACAGGGTATCGAAGCTATTGAACATCGCTGGGAAAAGTGTATTGAGCTAAAAGGAGACTATGTAGAGAAATAAAGATATTTTTTCCCAAATTTTTTGTGTTTTCTTTGTTAGGTCAGGTACTTCTGGGACTGCCCTCGTATCATGCAGCAGTTAATTATTAAAGTCACCAAATCGTGAGAGGCACGGAAACTCATGCTAATCAAGTACCTCAAATTGTGAGAGGCACGAGGACTCACGCTAATCAAGCAACACAAATCATGAGAGACACGGGGACTCAAGTACCCCATCTGAAATGGGTTGGAACAGTTGACAAGGACGTTGATGCACTGCGCGCAATGCGAACTTCGACTCCTCATATTTTGAAGATAAAGAGTGGGCTTAATCTAAAATTTTCAGAAGATTAATGTCATATATAAATATCGTTTAGCACCAAATTCAAGTCGGATTTCAAGGGTGAAGCAACAGGCGATTTTTGGTTTCACTTTTTACATTCCTCTTCTAAAAAAGGCATGTGATCAAAATCTCGAATGTATCGGAGTCGTATCAAAGCGTTGAAGCCTCTTTTCCGCGATGCTGCTTGGCCGTCTCAAAGCCGCGTTGCGGCCGGTTTCGTGTCGTTTGCGGCTGTCATCGCGGCGAATGACAGCTGAGGGTTATATCAAGTTATATCTTTCATATATAATAGTATTTTAGCGTGTGTGAGAGGGAGAGAGAGAGTGTGTGTGTGTGAGAGAGTGAGAGAGAGAGAGAGAGAGAGAGAGAGAGAGAGAGAGAGAGAAAGAGTGTGAGAGAGAGAGTGTGTGTGTGAGAGAGACAGTGTGAGAGACATTGAGAGAGAGAGAGGGAAAGAGTGAGAGAGAGAGAGAGTGAGTGAGAGAGGGAGAGAAAGAGGGGGGGAGAGAGCAAGTGTAAGAGAGAGGAGAGTGTGAAAGAGGATAGTGTGAGGGAGAGAGTGTGAGAGAGTGAGAGGGTGAGAGAGAGAGACAGAGAGAGAGAGAGAGAGAGAGAGAGAGAGAGAGAGAGTGAGAGAGAGAGAGAGGGAGAGGGAAAGAGAGAGAGAGAGAGAGAGAGAATGAGAGTGAGAGTGAGTGTGAGATTGATTGATTTGCCTTTATTAGCTTTCACGGCTATTTGCATACATTTAATAATATAGCTAACTGAATAGTAACTTACACCTAATATATTGGGTGAAGTAAAAAGTTCTGAGCGTTTTTTCTCTTTATTTTGACGATGAAATTAACAAAGTTACGATTATCGGATTTAAATCAAATATGCGCCGTTTTATTCAATAACTTTTGTCCATTTTGAAGGCAATTTCATAATTCCGCGATTAAAGAAGTCCTCGTCCCTATTGGTAAAAAACTTGACCAGCTCATTTTCACAAGCCTCTCTTGAGGCCAGTTTTGTACCATCAAGAAAATTTTGCAAATGCTTGAAAAGGTGATAATCGCTTGGAGCCAGGTCTGAGCTATACGGCGGGTGCGATATAACCTCCCATCCAAGCTCTCGGATCTTCTGGCGCGTCGTCAAAGATGTGTGCGGCCTGGCATTGTCTTGATGGAACACAACACCCTTCCTATTGGCCAATTCTGGCCGCTTCTCGTCGATCGCCTGCTTCAATCTGGTCAGTTGTTGACAGTGTAGGTCCGAATTGAGTGATTGGCCCGATGGGAGCAGCTCATAGTGGATGATTCTCTTCCAATCCCACCAAACACACAGTAAAACCTTCTTGGCCGTTAATCCGGGCTTGACGATCGTTTGGACCGGCTCACCGCGCTTGGATCACGATCTTTTTCGCCTGTTGTTCTCGTATGTGACCTATTTTTCATCGCCAGTCACCATCCGCTTCAAAAATGGGTCGATTTCGTTACGCTTCAGCAAAGAATCGCAGGCATGAATTCGGTCCAAAAGGTTCTTTTGCGTCAATTCGTGTGGCACCCATACATCGAGCTTCTTCTTGAGACCAGCCTTATGCAAATGGTTCCAAATGGTTTTCTGGCTAATCTTCAGTTCCTGGGCAATGGAATAAGTGCTCGCATACCGGTCCGACTCGACGATTTCCATGATTTTATCGACATTTTCGACGATTGGCCTACCAGAGCGTGTCTCATCTTCGACGTCCATATTACCAGAACGAAATCGTTGGAACCACCGCTTTGCTGTTGCATTCGATACTGTATTGGGTCCATAAACAGCACAAATTTTTTTGGCCGCCTGCTCCGCTTTTTCCCTTTGGTCGTAGTGGTACTGAAGAATGTATCGAATTTTCTCTTCTTTTACCTCCATTTTGGAACGCTCTAACACACAACTGGCTTCACCAAACACAAAACTGTCAAAGAACTTTTGTTGAAGCGTTATGTCACCTTTAAGTCGCAGTATAGAATGACCAGATGCAATGTATACATCGTGAGATATGACCTCACTAAAGCCATCTAGCGGAAAACGCTCAAAACTTTTTACTTAATCCAATATTAAATAACAAAAATCCCAATACAGAGCCTTGTGATACCCCATAATCATTCTCTATTAGGCTAGACAATATGTCATCACAGCGTATTTGCTGTCTTCAATTACACCAGTATGATTTAAACCATTTCAGAACTGTTCCTCTAATTCCATATTGATCCAATTTTCCAACTAGTCTTTCTCTATTTACTGTTTCAAATGCTCGCTTCAAGTCCATAAATATTACACCTATCATTTTGTCCTCACTAATTATCAATTTCCATTCATCTATGATCATCTGAAGCGCAGTTTTACACGAATGTCGTTTCCTGAATCCTAATGGATGTTCTGTAATTATATCGTTTCTCTCTAAATACCTTCCAATTTGTTCTTTAATTACGAGTTCTAGCACTTTTTCGTAGATTGAAAATATATTGATAGGTCTATATTCACTAGCCTTCTTAGGTTTGTTTACTTTTGGTATAGGAATAATCGTGGATGTTTTCTATCCATCAGGACATTGGCCCGTCCTCAACGAATTATTAATTACACCTACAAATTCATCTTTTATTACATAGAATATTGATTTCAATAAGTCACTTGATATTCCCTCTTCAGTTTCCTTTTTATTAGCTAGATTCATAACAATTTTCTCTAAATACTGTTGTGTATTAGCCACAAAAAGTGTGGAAGCGTCCGTTGTCCGCGAGCCTTAGGCATATGTATTTTGACAGTTGAAGGATGTTTGTCTGGACGACGGGAGTTTGTTGAAAAACAACAGCAGCGGAGTCTGTTATGAGCCGTCGCTGCGAGCAAACGTGACCTAGACGTTTCTTTTTAATATTGTTAAGACGAGAGGCTATTCGTGAGTCTGTACGTATTGGAAGTAAAGCGGAGTTCTTTTTTTCCTCTAATCCTGTGTCAGTTCATTTTGCAGACCCGGTACGCGCGAGACGGACATGCGCAACAATACTTTGTCTCAATCATTTCAAAATTTTCTATCGTGTCTTTCATTTCTACAACATAAATAAGTTTTTTGGTGATTTGCTCCATTCTCTTCTCCTTCTATTAATTTAACTATCTTATTAATACTTTCTATATAGAATACATTAAACTTATCTGCTATAATGCAATTTTCCACTATGCTACTATTTATCTCGAAGTCTATATCTTCTATAATAATATTTTGTTCCATTGGTTCTCCTCTAATTATTTCTTTCAAAGTTTTCCACATTATCGCAGGATCATTCTTATTCTGATCTATCATATTTTCATTATATTCTTTCTTTTTCATTTTAATAAGCTTAATTACCTTATTTC
Source organism: Harpegnathos saltator (assembly GCF_003227715.2). NCBI lineage: Eukaryota > Metazoa > Arthropoda > Insecta > Hymenoptera > Formicidae > Harpegnathos > Harpegnathos saltator. Next base: position 71,941 of record NW_020229997.1, on the reverse strand, counting down.
TTTCAGCTTTATATTTTAACCAATCCTGCTCCGTACCTGTAGACACAGCTTTCCGATACGCATTATCCCTTTTCGCTACAATTCTTATATCATTCGAGAACCATTTTTTCCCATACTATATGTTTGGGATTCTAAATATTTTCTTAGCAGCTGTTTTATCCAGTGTGTCAACTATTTTGCCAATCAGTTTTTCTGCCCTTGGATTCACAGTTAAGCCCTGACCCTGTATTATATTCCTTTCTAGTAACTTAAGGAAATTGCTCATATTAAATTTGCTGTAGTCTCTACCGCTAATTATTTTGTAATTGTTATTCGATTTAATTGATGCCATTTCAATTTCTAGCTATGTGTGATCCGTTATTTTAGGCTTATCACGCACGTCAACTATTATCTCATTATTGGCAAAAATTAAATCAATGATTGACTATCTTTTATAATTCTTGTTGGCTTGTCAACAAATTGCTTCATCCCTAAGCTTAACATTGCGGTTTTTAGTTTTCTTGCATAGAATGAATCTAATATCATATCTATTAGGTCAATCGGAAAGTTCCGTCCGTTTTCTTGCAAAACGTATGACTTTATTTAAGAAACAAAATGAAAAAGTATATCAATAAAGTATTGTCCATAGCGATGGTTTTTTCCTATCTTTCGGTCAGCAAGCGAATTCCGCGGCGAAAGAATGACTCATCTTTGGAGGCTATCCAGTCAGAGACCCATTTTTTGACGTTTTCATAAGAATTGAAGCATTCCTCAGCAAGTGCGTGTGCTATCGACCGAAACAAGTGGTAGTCGAAAATGGCACAGTCTGGCGAATAAGCTGCATGGAGTAACACTTCCCAGCAAAGTGCTTCTAACGTTTCCTTGACAGAGTTTGTGACGTGAGACCGAGCGTTGTCATGAAGCAAAATCACTTTATGCAGTCTCGTTTTATATTCTCGTCGTTTTTCGTGCAATGCTCGGCTCAAACAGATCATTTGTTCTCTGTAGAGATCCCCTGTGACTGTTTGAACACTTTTCAACAGCTTATGATACAGCACACCCTTCTGATCCCACCAAATAGAGCATTGCTTTCTTTCCGTAGATATTCCGCTTTAGCGTCGATATTGAAGGTTGGCCGGGATCGCAAATAGTTTTTCGACGTTTCGGATTGTAAAAATAGATCCATTTTTCATCCCCAGTGATGATACAATGTGAAAACCCCTTTCGTTGCTGTCTAAGGAGCAGAATTTCGCAGGTGGTTTCTCGCCTTTCAATGTCTCTTAGCTTCAGTTCATAGGGAACCCATTTTCCTTTCTTGTAAACCTTTCCTAAGACTTTCAAACGATCGGAAATGACAGATTGAGCACAATTTAATGCTTCTGCAAGTTGCTTTTGCGTTTGACATGGGTCTTCGTTCACCAATGCCTGCAATGCAATTCTTCATCTTCGAATACTCTTAGCCGCCCAAAATGCTCTCTGTCCTTTACATCAAAATCACCACTTTTAAAGCATCGAAACCATTCTCTGCATGTTTTATCGGAAGGAGCAATATCACCATAAACTTCTACAAGTATTCGATGAGATTCAGCTGTAGTTTTCTGCCAATTGAAACAAAAGATTAACACTTCGCGCAAATGACGCTCATTTGGCTCAAATTTCGATGCAATTTTCGATGCAGTGAAAAACAATGTTATTGATGCAAACGTATGCTTTTATGTACTGAATGTTATTGACAGATGTCAAAACAAACTATTAAGCTTCCTTTAGACATTACAAGTTAACGACAGTTCTAGCTATAGCTACTTGTCACTAAACGGACGGAACTTTCCGATTTACGTAATATGTTAAAGTCGCCTACCAATATACATTCTCCTTTTACTATAACTGATTCAACTATTTCTTCTAAAAAATTTTATAGTCACCATCCGATGCACTCGGTGAGTGGTATATTACAGTTATTACTCCTTTATATATATTTTGTTCTGTACTTCTATCAATATACACCAACAGTTCGCTATTAGTTTCTTTATTAAGATTACACAATACTTAATACTGCTTTTCTTAATATTGCGTATAGAAGCTTCTCTTAATATTGCGTTTAGAATATCTCCTCCTGTATTTCGATTTTCAACGTCACATCTATGCTATATCCTGGCACGTTCACTTCACACTCTTCTAAAGGGTTTTTCAATAAGGGCGGGTCGATGTTGCAGTGGAATAAAACAAGCTGTGTGTGAGGTATTAACGAAATTCTTTTTTTATTTGAAAGTTCCATGTATGTCATTATGTGTGGAATATAACATCGTTCATATGTTCGCCGCGGCTTCTCACGGTGACACGGATCCGAGTGGTCCAATTTTCAATGATTCTGCAGCATAGATCCGGCTGAATTTGAGCGATGGCCTGGGTTATATTGACTTTAAGGACATCGGTCGATTGCGGCTTATTGGCATAGACCTACGACTTCAGAAAACCCCACAAGAAAAAGTCTAGCGGGGTCAAATCGTTCGATCTTGGTGGCCAATTCACGTCACCTCTGCGAGAGATAACCATACCCTCAAATCGTTCATGCAGAATGTCCATCGTGGCGTCCGCTGTGTGGCACGTAGCGCCGTCCTGCTGGAACCACATGTCGTCCACGTCCATATCGTTCAATTTGGGCCAAAAGAAATTGGTTATCATCGTTCTGTAGCGCTCGCCATTGACGATGATGGCCTCACCAACGTCGTTTTCGAAAAAGTACGGACCAATGACGCCGCCGGCCCAAAATCCGCACCAAACAGTGACTTTTTATGGATGCATTGCTACCTGTTGAACCTCGTGTGGGTTGGCATCGTGCCATATACGGCAATTATACTTGTTAACATAGACATACATCCAAAAATGCACCTCGTCGCTAAAGATGATTTTTCGGCCAAAATTGGGGTCCTTTTCCAAATGCTCCGAAGCCCAGTCAGCGAACAAACGGCGTTGTCTATGGTCATTAACTTTGAGCTCCTGGGCCAGTTGGATCTTGTACGGGTGCAGGCCCAAGTCCCGATGCAAAATTCGCCAAGTTGAAGTCTGCGAAAGGCCGAGTTCTTGTGCACGGCGAGAAATTGACTGCCTCGGGTTCCCTGCACACTTTCACTTACAGCGGCGATGTTCTCGGCCGATCTGGCGTTCCTTTGACGTACAGGTGTTGGCTGATCGTTTACCGAACCGGTCGTCTCGAATTTGGCCACCAAACGTTGGAGAGTCGACGTTGAAGGGCTACCGCGTCTGCCGTAAAATGGGCGCAACGCGCGCAACGTTTGCACTAACGCTCATTTTGATAATAAAGTTTTAACATTTGGACGTGCTGCTCAATCGTGTAACTTGTCATGGTGATTTGGCATCAGTGACTGAATAATAAACAACAGGTTAGACAGACGCCGCCAAAACAACATGGCCGCCACAGGCTGCCAACATCGATCCGCACCAATTGAAAAACCCTGTATGTCTTGTGTTATTCTGATTTCTGATAGTGCTACGAAAGCAGGATTCATTCTCTTCATAATCTGATGTATCTCATCCTTGTGTGCCAATAGACTTTGGACGTTCATGTATACGATTGATTCCATCTCCGTCTTTAGTTACTATTTTACGTTTCTCTCTCGCTCTATAGTCTCTCGTTTCTCGTGCCAGTCCTCTTCTTTTCCTCTTCTAATGCTCTCAGATATGTTGGACAATCCCTGCTTAGAGCATCATGCTCATCGTTTATCTTCAAGTTGTATGTCTTTACTTTATGCATGTAGTTCACACATCTCTTCTTCTTCGTCTTGCATTCACCAGCTTTATGCTGTCCTGCACACTTATGACAGGTTTCCTGTCGCGTACAATTTTTGGCTATATGATAATAGCCCCGACATTTGAAGCATCTTTTGACACTGTAGTAACGGAATCCACGACATTTCCTTCAATCTACGGTAGGGTAGTCCTAGAAGTACCCGACCTAACAAAGAAAACACAAAAAATTTGGGAAAAATATCCTTATTTCTCTAAATAGTCTCCTTTTAACTCAATACACTTTTCTCAGCGATGTTTAATAGCTTCGACACCCTATTTATAGTGGGAATCGTCGAGCTCCTCAAAATAGCCATCAACCGCAGACTCCACCTCTTCATTGTTGGCAAATCTTTTATTACCGAGCCATTTTTTCAAGTTTGGAAACAGAAAATAATCGAAGGGGACTAAATCTGGCAAATAGGGTACGTGAGGAAGCAATTCGAACTTTAACTCATTGATTTTGGCCATCGCGATAACGGATGTGTGAACTGGTGCATTGTCTTGATGAAATAAAACTTTCTTTTTCACCAAATGCGGCCACTTTTTCTTGATTTCATCACTCAAAAGCTGCAATAAATTCGCATAATACTCGCAATGGTTTGTTTCTTCTTTCTGAAGATAATCAATGAAAATTATCCCACGCGCATCCCAAAAAACTGACGCCATAACCTTGCCTTCTTTGGAGCCGATTCTCCCCTTTCAGTCTATTATTTTGACTGTTCCTTCGTATCAGGTGTGAAATAATGGATCCATGTTTCATCCATGATTATGAACCGACGCAAAAACTTGGCTTTATTGCTGCGAAACTTCGCCAAACACTCAATTGAAACATCCTCACGACGCTTTTGTTCCAATCGCGGCACCCATCTTGCGCACAGCTTTCTCATGTCCAAATTTTCAGTCAATATGCGATGTAGAGCACTTTTTGAAATGCCTACCATGTCTACTAACTCGCGCACTTTCAGTCGACGGTCATCCAATACCATTTTGTGGATTTTCTTCACCATTTCTGGCGTGGTCACCTCATTTGGTCGACCACTGCGATGTTCGTATTGGCAGCTCGTACGGCCTGGTTTAAACTCTGCCACCCAATATTTTACTGTTGTAAACGAAGGAGCAGACTCCCCCAGAGTAGAATCTAGCTCCGCTTTGATATTGATTAGACTGAGGCCTTTCAAATGAAAGTATTGTATCACATAACGATGACCAATTTTTTCCATGTTTACAAATTCACTGAGAGCGTTCACTATTGATAGCTGGCAAACAAATATTAAACAACGTAGCGTCGTCAAACTTCAAACTTAAGCTTTATATGGTTGGTACTTTCTACCATAGTCATTTTTTTCAAACAACAACCGCCGTCTATACGTCAGGTCGGGTACCTCTGGGACTATCCTCGTATGTTTATTTTTTCTCTTCTCATTATTAAGTCATGAGTTATCTCATGAATTTCAATTAATAAGGAATCATTTTCCTCTGCTCCACTTGGATTTTGTTTGGTTATCTTTTTTATTAGCCACATGTGTGTGTGTGAGAGAGAGAGAGAGAGGGAGAGTGCGTGTGTGAGAGAGACACCGTGTGGGAGAGTGTGAGAGAGAAAGAGTATGAGAGAGAGAGAGAGAGGGGGGTGAGAGAGGGAGGGAGGGAGAGGGAGGGAGTGAGAGGGAGAGGGAGGGAGGGGGAGGGAGGGAGAGGGAGGGGGAGGGAGGAGAGAGAGAGAGAGAGAGAGAGAGAGAGAGAGAGAGAGTGGGAGAAAGAGAGTGTGAGAGAGTGAGAGAGAGGGAGGGGGTGAGAATGAGAGAGAGAGAGAGGAGAGAGAGAGAGAGAGAGAGAGAGAGAGAGAGAGAGAGAGTGTGTGAAAGAGAGGAGAGAGTATGAGGGAGAATAATAAGCTAAATGGCGCGCACGTAACGTGCGCTTATAGTGTTCTAATGTTACTAAATAGTACTTCTATGATGTCATGTGTACGTGTGTATTTATAAGTAAATAAAATTTTTTATAAAATTAATAAATATATTATAAACAAAATTATAAATGTTCAGACTTCCCAACAAAATCAGTTTTATACATTTCGTTTAATATTATATTATTAATTAATTTATTTATATAATTTATTAATTCCTTTTTTTGGTGGAATTACTTGATTAATAGTACTTAGGACATTCGTTTTGATTTTAACGCAAACTTCCAATTGTCACAATTCTTATTGACAAGATGAAATTGAGGGGCGTTCTCCATCAATTCTGATGCACTTAAATATGTTATAGAGCATCAAAGAATATTAGACATGTATTTTTTATCTCTTTTTCTTTCCTCTCTCTCTCTCTCTCTCTCCCCCTCTCCCTCTCCCCCTCCCTCCCACCCTCTCTTCATGTCCCCCTCTCCCTCTCCCTCTTCCTCTTCCTCTTCTTCTCCTCTCTGTTAATATTAACTACATCAATTTTTATTAGATTAGTTGCAATCAAAAGCTTATATTGACATTCATATTAGAAATATTTAATTTTCAATAAATAGAGATATTCAATATTCAATTTTCTACGGCTTTAGTGAGATACAATATTTTATACAAAAATATGATAGGTAATGTGTAAACTTATGTTATATATTATATAGTGTAAACTAACTGGTGTCATGACTTTTTATGTCATAGATATAGTTCTGCTCAGATCTGTAAATTCTATATTTATATATTAATTCTAAATTTATGTGGTATTCCAAAATTTACTTGGTATCATCACGCTAGCATGTTATTTGATTAAAAATATTGTTTTATTTATTTCATTATTACGCAAAAGCCATACATAAAGTCTAATTAGCCTTTTCATATTTGTCCGATTATTAATAAGAAGTTATTCTTAACTTATGCAATTATTATTTCAAAAGATTGGATTTCCATGTATCTTCATGTTAGAAGTTTCTAAATTCGTAATAAACAATCAGTGTTTTAACACTCTAAGGATTAATCGCAAACAAGTTTCAAATTTATAATTCAAATTTTATTGTTAAACACAAAGAAAATAAATTGCACCAGCATCTGCAATTTGACTCTCGATTCGTCAGCTGCATTTTAGACTGTAGAGAAAATATATTTTTGCCTAAAGAGAGTTAAATATTTCCTGAGGATGAATTTTCAACTATATTGATCGTGTTTCTGGCAGGACGAAGTGATCACACGGTCATTGGCGATGTTCGACTGCGCACTTTGATCTCCGGCTAAAGACGAGCCTCCAGTAGTCACCACGACGCCGCCGACGCCGCTTTCGACGACGACATTCTCGCAATCCCTCTCTCCATCGCCGCCGCTACCGTCCTATTCTCTACTACCACCTATCCCTCCACCCCTGCCCTCACAACCACCACCCGGGTATACCGTCCAGGATCAGGAACTTTATCTGCTCCTAGCCGCTCACTGGTGGAATCAACCCGAAGCGCCGCTCTTCTGCTAAGGGTAAGTAATCGCGTTAAATTTTTCCGATAACTCAAGGACCGAGATAGCTATCACCATAAAGTACTTTTATCTCCCATCTCTGTCCCTATCTCTCTTCCTTCCTCCCTTCTCTCTCTCTCTCTCTCTCTTCCCCCTCTCTCTTTTTATCTTCCTCCCTCCCTCCCTGCCCCTTCTTTCTCCTTTTCTTCTTTTCCCTCTCTCTCTCTTCCATCTTTCTTGCTTTTCCTACACTTTTTTTCTTCTTTCTCATGCATTCATGTCCTGTGATGAGCATTTCATTGTTATTGCATTTTCCGTACAATTCTGTTTATATAATTCCCATCATTTTCAAGAATATTACAACAGCTTGGGAGTAGAGAGAGCTCACGGGAATATAGAACATCATTTTGGCCACAGATTGCCTGAGAAATTTATATACGACGTAGGATATCTCCTAGGAGAAATCCTAAGAGAAAATTGGTCGAGAAGATGTAGTGTCAGAACTTCCTAATTGTCATTAATATCTTGTGTTAAGTTCTGATTATAAATTTATTTCAGAATTAGTTAAATTTATGTCAAATTAAGAAAATGAACAAAATTATCCTCTCAAATCTTAGCACGTTTGTTAGTATTAACGTCACATTAGTACATATATGCGACAGTGATGATTTTTTCTTTTTATGTCCTCATAAACAAACTAAATGTTTTATTTAATTATATAAAAATATATAGAGTGGGCTGTGGAAAAAGTTCCTCAAATGAACGATAATGAACGTATTAAAATTCTTAGCCACTCATCGCGGTTCTTGTGATTAATGACATCAAAAATGAAAAAATATATACACTTAAAATTCTTGTAAAACGTGAAATAAAAGATATATCCGTAAATTGACACTTATAATTGATTAACTCTTTGAAGCATCCTGGGATCACATAATCCCATCTTTTCTTTCTTCATTTTTAATTATTTAAGCTATCTTTTTGATATTTTCGTCCGAATTTTTTTCACTTCTAAGATATGTTAGGTATTGCTATACGTGCTAAAAATATACTGTCAATTTTTATTAAATTTAAGCATCCTGTAAATAAACAAATTACGTAAAATTATATTTTTCAGTAAAAATTCTTTTAACGGTGACCTATAAAAACAGTCATAATGAAATTTGTCCATTTATGTTTTTGAGGTCACCGATTGCGAATCCGGGATCAGAATTTCGAAATTCAAAATGGCGGATCCAATATGGTGGACAAAAATGTTCAGAATCTTTCGATTTCGACAGAAATAGATACATGGAGGTTTTTTGGATCGCTGATTATGAATTTATCAGATTTCCGAAATTCAAAATGGCGGATTCAATATAATGGACAAAAGTGTTCAAAATCCTTCGATTCTGACAGAAATAGGTACATGGAGATTTTTTGAGTCGCTGATCACGAATTTGTTATCAGATTTCCGAAATTAAAATTTATAATATCATATTAAAATTGGCCATCTGAAGTCGTCATATTGGATCCGCCATTTTGAATTTTTTAATTTCGACTCTGTATTTGTCATCTATGATCAAAAAAACATATATATGTAGAAGTATATACCGAGTTTGATACATATCCATAATATCATATCAAAGTTAGCCATTTGAAGTCGCCATATTGAATCCGCCATTTCGAATTTTAAAATTTTGACTCCAGATTCATAATCAGCGATCCAGAAAACCTCTATAATCAGTTTCTTTTATCATTGCATAGAAAAATTCATGCTTCAAAATGTTAAGCAGATTTATAAAATAATTCGATTAGACCTTTTGCTTTAATAATTAATAAATTACCATAAAATCATACTTAAATACTTTGTCGATAAAATATTTTTTTATACGAAGTTTCCATCGCGAAATTGCAAATCCAGATAGCACAATGACTTAGAGGAGACCGGAGCTGATTGATACAGTTTTTTTAATGAATTTTTTAAACGTAAGTAACAAATGCAAGATAAGCGGCATGAAAATTTGTTAATAGCTACATGCTTATACAACATAAAAATTTTATTTTCGATTGAATATTTCTATTACCTTTGTTGCATCAATGAAAAATATAAGGCGATATCATTTGAAACAACCAACTCATATATGAGTTGTTACAGTTATCGGGGTCAGTTGTTACAGATCTCTGCATTTCAAAGAATAATACATTTAATGACTAATCATTAAATAAATGAAAAATGTGCATAACATAACTATTAATATTTTGCAGGTAAAATATATATATTCATATAACATTAACAATATAAACATAAACATATTTATCAATGCTTTATAAAAATTTATAAAAATAAAAGCATATTTGTCATTTTTCAGTCTCATCTTTCTCTTTCATAAATCACAACAACATCAAAATAAAAATATTAGTTATAAAATGTTGTACTAGTAAAGACTATAAATACTTGACATAATTTTCAATTTTCCGTTTGAAAACGAAAATGTAAAATAAAACATTTAAATTTGTATGATTTAAAGTGTAATCAAGTAGTAAAAGTTATACGTGCTGAATTTCGTTAAATAAGATAAACTTATATCTTGCTAAAAATTTAACTTTGTTTTTATTGGGGACTTAAATAAGTTCTCGCTGTTTCCCGAGATGGTGTTATCTTAGCCTTTTTGCATCGAGCAATACTACAGCCAACTTCATCGTGAAGCTCCACCATTAGGCTCGAAGTGACAGTATATGTTATTCCGACGAAGCGTAAACAACATATTTTTTCATAGCGTTAAACATATCGAATTTCATGCCAAAAAAAGAGTATTTGCGGGGAATTTTACTGCATTACTTTTTTCAAAAAAATCTGCAGCTGAAACACATAGAATTCTTGTGGAGACTTACGGCAACCATGCTCTGTCGGAAACAACATGCAGAGATTGGTTTAGACGCTTTAAAAATAATGATTTTGATGTTGAAGATAAAGAACGCTCTGGCGCACCGAAAAAGTTTGAAGGCGAAGAATTGGAAGCATTACTCGATGAAGACCCATGTCGCAAAATGAACTCGCAGAATCATTAGGAGTTGATCACACAATAGTTGCCAAAACGTTTAAAAGCATTAGGAATGATTCAAAAGCAAGAAAATTGGGTGCCGTATGAATTGAAGCCGAGAGACGTCGAACGGCGTTTTTCACATGTGAACAGCTGCTCCAACGGCAGAAAAGGAAAAGTTTTTTGCATCGTATCGTGACTGGCGATGAAAAGTGTATACACTACGATAACCCAAAGCGTAGAAAATCGTGGGGTAAGCCCGGCCATGTATCAACATCGACGAAGCTGAATATCCAATTTCAAGCTCATGCTCTGTATTTGGTGGGACCAGCTGGGTGTAGTATATTATAAGCTCCTCAAACCCAACGAAACCATCACGGGAGATCGCTATCGATTACGATTGATGCGTTTGAGCTGGGCATTGAAGGAAAAACTGCTACAATACGAGGAGAGACACGACAAAGTAATTTTGCAGCATGACAACGCTCGGCCACATGTTGCAAAACCAGTCAAAACCTATTTGGAAACGCTCAAATAGGAAGTCCTACCTCACCCGTCGTATTCACCGGACATTGCTCCTTCCGATTACCACTTGTTCCGACCGATGACTCTTGGCCTGGCTGAGCAGCACTTCCATTCTTATGAAGATGCCAAAAAATGGGTCGATTCTTAGATAACCTCAATATATAAGTCGTTCTTTCGACATGGTATTCATATGACTACTATCCCATGGCTCGTGGTTGCAGAGATATACAATTTTCAAATCGGGTCATTCTTTTTGAAACACCGTGTATATTTCAGAAACTGCATGTGGCGTTTGCGCATACCAGGTATGTAAATATGAAACCGGAATATTTGTATAGAAAATACACGTTTATTGTATGAAAATGATAAAAAATGTTTTATTCGAAGTATTGTCCATCGCTAGCTATACATTTTTCTCAACTGTCTGAATTTGTGAATGCCACGGCCAAAAAAACTTGCTCTTTTGAGGCAAACCAGTCATCGAGCCATTTTCGTACATTTTCGTAAGAAGTGAAGCGCTGCTCAGCAAGTGCGTGTCCCATCGATGCAAATAAGTATTAATCGGACGGAACCAAGTCTGGTGAGTAAGTCGCATGCGAAAATATTTCCCAACTAAACGCCTCAATCGTTTCCTTGACCAGTTTTGCTGTGTGTGATGGTGCATTATCATGAAGCAAAATCACTTTGTGTTGCTTTTTTTGATATTCTGGTCGTTTTTCACGCAAAGCTTGATTCAAATCGATCATTTGTTGTCGGTAGCGTTCAGTATTAACGGTTTCGCCAAGTTTTAGTAGTTCATAATAGATCACACCCTTCTAATCCCACCAAACACAAAGCATTCTCTTCCGTCCATAGTGATTTGGCCTTGCAGTCGATGTCGATGATTCGCCTGGAGTTACCCATGATTTTTTACGCTTAGGATTCTCAAAATATATCCACTTTTCATCGCCAGTCACAATTCGATGAAGAAATGATTTTCCTTTGTATCTGGCGAGCAGCATTTCGCAAGTGGTTTTTCGGTTTTCCTGCTGTCTTTCATTCAGTTCATGTGGAACCCATTTTTTCATCTTCTGGATCTTTCCCATGGCTTTCAAACGTATGAAGACGGCTTCTCGTGTCACATTTAATTGATCCGCGAGTTGTTGTTGCGTTTGAGCGTCATCCTCGTCCAACAATGCTTGCAATTCGCTGTCTTCAAACTTTTTCGGTGGTCTTCCACGTTCTTCGTTTCTCGCGTCAAAATCACTACGTTTGAATTTTTTAAACCACTCAAAGCACTGTGATTTACTAAGAGCATGCCACCGTAAGCTTCGACAAGCATTCGATGCGATTCTGCAGCAGTTTTCTTCAAATGGTAACAGAAAATCAATGCTGTCCGCAAATCGTAGCTTCCAGGCACAAAATTCGACATGTTCAACGCTATTACAAACTATGCTGTTGTATAAAACTTGTATTGTTGTGAGTTGAAAATCTTTGTCAGATGTCAACAAATGGAAATGACGCCAATGACGCGATTTGATGGGAACTACATTGACAGCTAGGGCTATCTATGGGCAAATTCCGGTTTCATATTTACAAACCTGGTATATCTGATTTATTTTACTTTTGACTACCAAAACTAGAAATGTTTTGTAACGAGTGAGCCAAATACTCGCTCGTTACGCACTAAAACGCACAGCCGCCAGATAGGCGGCAAACCGCCGTACAGGGCACGGCTCCTGAGCCGGCAACCCGTCAAGCAGGCCCGACACAGCCGAACACGACCAACGTTGTCCGAATGCCGTAAGCACCGGAAGCGACGCGCAAGCACGCGAGCTTCCGGCCGAAGATAGCCGAACGGGCCGCCGAAGGCGCCAAACCGGGGGTATAAATACCGGCGAGCGAGCAGTCCGAAGGATTACTCGACCACTGGGCCGCTCCGAGAGAAGACCTAGGAAGAGAAGACCATAGGAAGGGACGACGAAGAGACACCGTTCGCAATCTCCTGCCGTTTCCTACCACTCCTAACTTACAGGTCGGCGAAGACCGTCCCTGCAGCTGGATTCTGTAACTCGTTATTGGAGTTAACGACACTTTCGTTATCGTTGCGCAGCTTTTCTACGGTATACAAAAGCTGCGCAACGATAACGAAAGTGTCGTTAACTCCAATAACAAGTTACAGAATCCAGCTGCTGGGGCTGTATTCCGTACCTGCATATCGACAGTTGTCGGTGTCGTTAGCGGCATTGCGCAGGTTTTTCATATAACAAAAAAGCTGCGCAATACTGCTAACGACACCGACAACTATCGGTATACGAGTACGGAATACAGTCCTTGCCACGGAACTCGTGGTCTCCTACCGCTCCTAACTTACGGGTCGGCGAAAACCGTCCCCGCCACGGAACTCGTGGTCTCCTATCGCTCCTAACCTACGGGTCGGTGAAGACCATAGACATAGTATATCTAGACTGCGCGTTCTCCCAAATTTCAAGAGTGGGGGGTATAACTCGGGTAGTCCCTCCCCGACACCCCGGCAGCAACTGCCTCCCCTATACCCCTTCCATCGAGACTGTGCGAGAGAAAACGAACAGTAAAAACAGAGTATATCTTTTTATACGTGAGCTATATCCCCACTCCTCGAACATGCAGTCTAGATATACTATGTCTATGGTGAAGACTGTCCCCGCCACGGAACACGGAATTCGTGGTCTCCTACTGCTCCTAACCTACGGGTCGGCGAAGACCGTCCCGCCACGGAACTCGTAATCTCCTACCGCTCCTAACCTACGGGTCGGTGAAGACCGCCCCAGCCTCAGCACACAGGGCGAGAGCCAGGACTACCACGAACGACCAAGGAAGGCAGGCGAGGGCCCTACGGACCGGGAGCCAAAAAACGCGATCGACATTCGAGAGTAGAGCCATCCATGGTCCGGGTCCCTCGGCAGACTGGCTCGAGCAGCAGCAACCAAATGAACGGGCGAACCCCAGTCGCACCCAACCATTTGTACCAAGTGTAAATACGATAGGGCGAAGCCCCAAATAAAACCTCACCCCCGAATCTTGAGTACCTGCCCTTACTCATCTCCCCGCGAATTCTGGCGCCGGCGAGCAAGACCGGGCACCGCGACAAGTAACAGGAGAAAATGGAAACTTTTACAATTTTGTTTCTAAAAATACACTAGTTAGCCTGAAATAACTTACTACATTCTGACCGCAATGTTTTTGCAGAATTACTATATTTTTTATGCAATTTTATCATTTTGTAATAATTTTAAATGTATCAACCATCCCCGGTCTTACCTACTCTGGAGATCCAAAGGACATCCAAAACAAACATCGTGGATATCAAATTTTATCCCGGGGTATACTTTGGATGTCTTGAGCAAGAAAAGTGATAGCTGAATATTATATTGAATTAGCCTTTATGATATCTAGCGGATCTGTATGATATCCTGAGGATATCTTATCGGATATCGAAAAACTTTATGTATATCTATGAAAATTTCTTATAAGGAAACACGTGAAAGTGCCTCCCTCCGATATTGATGCGCTTAAATATGTTGTAATTTAGACCAAAATAAGGGACGCAATTTTTTTTTATACGTGTCCAATCGGCCTTTTAAAGGGAAAAACACCCCTTTGAAAAAAATGGCATTTTTTTCGAAACATGTATCATCAAAAGCATAAGAGATAGAAAAAAAGCTCCGAATAAAAGTTTAATGGTTTGAAGAATACCTTATAACGGCGTTCTTATTTTTTATATTAAAATTTTAAATATACTCTTACCATTTACTAATTTTAATCCACAAATTTTATTTCTACCAAATAAAAGGATATTTTATGCCGAATTCAATCATTATATTAATGCTATTTTCTGATATACGGACTTTTCGTAAAAATAAGTAGAACATCTGTATATACTCGTAACGTTGTACGTAACTACCTATTCCACTCGATACATACATGCAACATGTTCTCTTCGAACTTTTTCATAGTAAGAGACAATTAGCATTGATATACAGAATATACAGGGTGCTTCAGAAATAGTTGGCCAAACTTTAAAGGCATATTCCACTCATTATAAGGATAAAATAAAGAATATAAACATGGGTTCGGAAATGGGGTTTCCTTTCCAAGTTATAAACATTTCTTATTTATTTTACTTATAGACTTTAACAACATTTGAACTACAAGAACATTTCATTACATAAATTACTTGAAATGATTTCCTTCCATATTGATGCATGCCTCGCATCGACGTCGCATGGATTGTCGAAGACGTTCAGAAATTCCCGGAATATTTCATATTTTGTCACACAAAACGATAATACGATTTCGAAGTACTTCCACAATAGTAACAGGAGTATCATAAACGAGAATCTTAAGATATCTCCATAAATAAAAATCCAAAGGGTTCAAATCGGGAGAACGTGCAGGCCAAACGATGGATTTTTCGTTATCAATCCATCTATTCATGTAATATTATTCAGGAATTCTCGAGTAATGCGACTGAAATAAAAAAATGTTTATAACTTGAAAAAGAAAAGTTTCCAAACCTATGTTTATATGACTTTTTCTCATCCTTACAATGAGTATAATATGAGTATAATATGAGTATAATATGCTCTTAAAGTTTGGCCAACTATTTCTAAAGCACCCTGTATAATCATAAAACATTTCAATATATAATAACAATAATAAAATACTAATTATTTTATATACAACAATAGTGATATATTCCCATATTTTGTAAAATTTTTTATAAAAAGAAATATATGCACTCTGAAAATGAATTTTTATTTGTAATAAGTT
Organism: Harpegnathos saltator; assembly: GCF_003227715.2. NCBI lineage: Eukaryota > Metazoa > Arthropoda > Insecta > Hymenoptera > Formicidae > Harpegnathos > Harpegnathos saltator. The sequence goes on along the minus strand of NW_020229997.1, from coordinate 56,389 downwards.
TATGTATTCATTTTTTGTAGTATTTGACGTAACTACGACAGAAGCGATACATAGCAAGATTAATTATATTTATTAACGCTATATAAGTCCGGAAAAATATTCAACGCATATAGTAGCACTGTTAGACATTATCCTCCCACAATTTAATAATCGCATGTATAAGACGTTACTTAATAAAGTATATATCATTAAGTACATATTATTAATAAAGTATATATCATGGAATACAAAATATATAATAATAGAATGCAATACTAACAAACATTATAATTTTATTTATTTATTTATTACTATATTATTTATTTGTATATGTATTATTTATGTATGTTTATATTATTTATTTACATATTATTTTGTTTATTTATGGTTCATACATATTGCATATATGATGATCATGAAAGAAATGTTGAATACAAAGCGATTTCTTATATCAAACGCAAGCAATTACAGCAATGTCGAAAATATCTTATATAATATTGCTTTGTTAGATTTCTGTTTAAAAAGAAAAGTTTACAGGTTTTTCTAGTGCTCATAATTTTTCTCCTATATAATCACTTTTATACTATGAAATTATTGCAACTCTGTTATCGCTTCCGTCGTAGTTACGTTAAATAGTACAAAAAATAGACATAAACTTATTACAAATAAAAATTCATTTTTAGAGAGTATATAGTACGTAGGTGCGGCGAGATAAAACAACGAATAACGACGCGTTGTCCTTCCCCTCGCCGCGCATCGGCAACAGTTTCTGAATCGACTGGGCTGTGGCCTGAGCAGCTGTAACGCTTCTCTATCTTCTATGTCGGCGCGCTTCCACTCTCTCTTTCCTCAGATTTCTGTCATTAATAATTCGATAATTATTGCGAATCCCATAGTATAGGACTTTTATGTTTGTCTTAACCCAATCTACCTTCACACTTTAGGTTGGCAGCTAATTACCGGACACCCTATATAAAGATGTTCCTACCTATTTTTTGAATAGTCCGTATGTTGGAAAGTAACATTAATATAATAGTTGGATTCGGCATAAAATAACTTCATTTCGTACAAATAAAATTTTTGGAATATGAAAAAAAATTGGTAAATAGTGGAGTATGTTTGAAATTTTGACATTAACAAAATGAAAACGCCGTTATAAAGTATTCTTCAAACTATTTAATTTTTATTCGGAAATTTTTTTCTATTTCTTATAATTTGATAGTATATGTTCCGAAAGAAAAATACCGATTTCTTCAAAGTGGTATTTTATTCTTTAAAAGGCTAATTGAGCACCTATAAAAAAATTGTGTCCCTTATTCTGATTTAGATTACAATATATTTCAAGCTCATCAAAATTAAAGGGAGACATTTATATGTATTCTTTGTTAGTCGTCTAAAAGAAAAAAAGAAAAACAATATATTGAATTTGTTGATTTCAATATGTCGAGTTGTCTTCTCTGTTTGAATTATAAATATAAGGAAAAATGCATCTAACTTGCGGTATCCAAATATCGCAACGATTCGCATACCCATGTTTGTAGAAATGAGTTTTAACGCTATATTTCGAGTATCTCTTCAATCTCCCGAGTCGTTTAATGTGGTTTATTTTTCACTAGTGTCTTTATTTGATATCATCAATCTTAGTTGGTTTTTTCAAAAGTGTAGCATCTTTGAAAAATTTTCTGTATGAAATTTCGTAACTAAATTGAGGCAGTAAATTATTTATAGCTTCTTCTCTGTATGTCATATATATTTTCTTTCCGGTTTGCACCGCATTTTTAGAAAATAATAATAAAGCATAATGTGTCGACGATGCACTTCATTTCCTTACATCTCTAAACTTATACCAAACATAATCAACACAATCAATTTCCATACTTCTTTTCTTAATAATATACTGAAATATTAACTTAAGTTATACAGGTTGCGTAAAAAGTTCGCGGAGCGGCATCTACAGGGTGTCCCATAATTGTAGGACACGAACTCCATAGCGGCATAGAGCTAAGCGGGAGGAACAAAAAAGTCCTTTTTCATTTAGCGATATCTCACATAGTTTTTTAGTAATAACCGCGTAAAGTTTGGCGTTTGTCACACCCATCGCGACCTATAGACGCTCCGCGGCGAGCTGTGTGCGTCGGGGCTAAGCGATAAGGCGGCGCGCGTTGACTGCCGCGCCGGCGATGGCGTTTTGATGCTTTGACGCCGTCGACGCGCGGCCAGGCGATGATGAACGCGCCGCGTGTACGCTGCAAATCTCAGCGTATTTTCTCTTTGCCAAAAGTGTGTGGAGCACACTTTTGGGTTGCAGGCGTTAATTAAACGTTTATTAAACACGACGACAAATGCGAATTAAACGCAATTGCGCGTGTTAAAATTACTTTTTCGCGTAGAAATACTATCATTTCCACACCACCTATGAGGTAGATAGCTTGGTGCGTTTTTTTTTACGTGGTTTCCCCAGTAAGCCTAATTCACGGTTACTGATTAGTGTAGTAACTGTTCGAAGTGCCTTCCTCCAACTTGTAAGCAGAGTTCAGCTCTTTGTGTTATCTCTTGCATCGCACGGTACGCCATATCCGGTGTGATGGTAGCGAAGGCCGTAATAATTGCTGCACGTACCTCCTCTTCTGTACCATCGCGCCGTTGCTCGACTAAGGATTTGACGTATCCCCATACAAAATAATCGAGAACGTTCAAATCCGGCGACCGTGCCGGCCAAGTGATTGGGCCACCGCGACCCATCTACCTGTCCGGAAAACGCATATTTAATATTTCTCGCACTGCACGCGAAGAGTGCGCGGGAACCCCGTCGTGCTGGAATATCATAGTTTCGCGTACGCAGAGAGGAACGTCCTCGAAGAGAAGAGGTAGCTCGTTCTCAAAGAATTCCGCGTACCTCTGCCCATTAAGACGTGGCGGTAAAAAAAATGGGCCGATCTAAAAATAATTACCACATTTAAATAATTATACGCGTAATAAAACATGTTCTGCATGTTGCAAATTACAAGAATACGTACTACTCTGTCCGCAATTACTCCTGCCCACACGTTCACCGACCACCGGTATTGAAAAGCGCATTGCCGAACGGCGTGAGGATTTTCGGATTGCCACAGCTATGTGTTGCAAGAATTAAACACGCCGTTCGGTGTGAAAGTCGCCTTATCCGTCCACAGAAAACGGTCGGGAAATGATTGATTTTGCCGACACTGTGCGAGGAGACCTGCACGTGTTTCACGTAGATATATTAACATTTTTTAATTTAGTCCTTTATAAAAATAATAAACATACCTGCACAAAAGTGCGCTCGCGGTGCTTCATCACGTGGAAGTAATTGTTGCATGCGTCGATAACGGTAGGACCGCAAATTATTTTGACGCAAGATGCGATGCACCACAGATTTGGATAAATGTAGGCGTCTCGATAATTCGCGCACACTACATCCGGGATCGTTCTCGATCTCGCGCCAATACTCTCTCCTCGTCGCGGATCGAATGCAGGATGGGTGCACCAGCGCGAAGTTTATGGACCGGCAGGAGACTCCCCGTTTCCTTTGCTCGTCTTACGCAAAATCTAATAGTATTTCGCGAAGGATGCCGCGCGCGATTAGGATATCGCTGTGCGTAAAGACGCGCCGCGACATGATCGCTATAATCCGCCCTCGCGTAGCACATCAACATATCAAAATATTCTTCCGCTGTGAAATCTATTGTTTTAAGGCTGTGATGCGCGGAACACTTCACAGAAGCTACTGCCGTTAAGAACGTTTTTTGTAGGCGATAGAGAAAAACAGTTGAACATCTGAGAAACGATCTTCAACAACGCACAGCGATATCCTAATCGCGCGCGGCATCCTTCGCGAAATACTATTAGAATTTGCGTAAGACGAGCAAAAGGAAACGGGGAGTCTCCTGCCGGTCCATAAACTTCGCGCTGGTGCACCCGTCCTGCATTCGATCCGCGACGAGGAGAGAGTATTGGCGCGAGATCGAGAACGATCCCGGATGTAGTGTGCGCGAATTATCGAGACGCCTACATTTATCCAAATCTGTGGTGCATCGCATCTTGCGTCAAAATAATTTGCGGCCCTACCGTTATCGACGCATGCAACAATTACTTCCACGTGATGAAGCACCGCGAGCGCACTTTTGTGCAGGTATGTTTATTATTTTTATAAAGGACTAAATTAAAAAATGTTAATATATCTACGTGAAATACGTGCAGGTCTCCTCGCACAGTGTCGGCAAAATCAATCATTTCCCGACCGTTTTCTGTGGACGGATAAGGCGACTTTCACACCGAACGGCGTGTTTAATTCTTGCAACACATTGCTGTGGCAATCCGAGAATCCTCACGCCGTTCGGCAATGCGCTTTTCAATACCGGTGGTCGGTGAACGTGTGGGCAGGAGTAATTGCGGACAGAGTAGTATGTATTCTTGTAATTTGCAACATGCAGAACATGTTTTATTAAGCGTATAATTATTTAAATGTGGTAATTATTTTTAGATCGGCCCATTTTTTTTACCGCCACGTCTTAATGGGCAGAGGTACGCGGAATTCTTTGAGAACGAGCTACCTCTTCTCCTCGAGGACGTTCCTCTCTGCGCACGCGAAACTATGATATTCCAGCACGACGGGGTTCCCGCGCACTCTTCGCGTGCAGTGCGAGAAATATTAAATATGCGTTTTCCGGACAGGTAGATGGGTCGCGGTGGCCCAATCACTTGGCCGGCACGGTCGCCGGATTTGAACGTTCTCGATTATTTTGTATGGGGATACGTCAAATCCTTAGTCGAGCAACGGCGCGATGGTACAGAAGAGGAGGTACGTGCAGCAATTATTACGGCCTTCGCTACCATCGCACCGGATATGGCGTACCGTGCGATGCAAGAGATAACACGAAGAGCTGAACTCTGCTTACAAGTTGGAGGAAGGCACTTCGAACAGTTACTACACTAATCAGTAACCGTGAATTAGGCTTACTGGGGAAACCACGTAAAAAAAAAACGCACCAAGCTATCTACCTCATAGGTGGTGTGGAAATGATAGTATTTCTACGCGAAAAAGTAATTTTAACACGCATAATTGCGTTTAATTCGCATTTGTCGTCGTGTTTAATAAACGTTTAATTAACGCCTGCAACCCAAAAGTGTGCTCCACACACTTTTGGCAAAGAGAAAACACGCTTAGATTCAGGGTTGCCAGGTGTGGCGCATATCGCCAATGTGGCTCCTTGTTAAGTCGAAATGGCGCACAAATTTTTGAATTTGGCGCTTGGCGCATTTGTGGCTCCTTGAAAAAAATATTTGGCGCAATTATGGCTCCTCGTTGTATTTTTTACAAGTTAATACTGGGTGTATTCCGAACCGTAACCGCTCGGCTTATTTTTTTTTCTAGATTTTGGCAGCAAATTAACTGAGAAGTGTTCCGAACTCCTCATAGGCTATAAGTCTGTTCTTTTTAGCTGCACTGCTGAACTAGTGCAATAGGTTAGAATGAGACAAGTATAGTTTTTCTCACTCTAACCTATTGCACTAGTTCAGCAATGCAGCTAAAAAAAACAGACCTTATGAGTTCGGAACACTTCTCGGTTAATTTGCTGCCAACATTTAGAAAAAATAAAATAAACCGAACGATTCAGCACAAAAACAAGCATCATGTGACGTTGTGATATTGGACACTGTTTACAAAAAGAAAAAAATAGGCATATTTATTTCTGTGCGTCTTCCATTAACAATATTCCCGTTGGGCCTAAAACATGCCTAAAAGAACTGAAAAGATACGACAATTTAACCTCCAATGGATAAAGGAATCATGGGCTGAAGGTATGTTTTGTAATATTGATATATTGAAAATATATTTTGGAAGTTTTAAGAACTTATACATTTTTGGCTTTTAGGTTGGTTAATTGATGCCACTCAAGAAAATAGCTTGCACAATGCTTTCTGTAAAGTTTGCAAGTCATATATTAGAGCACATAAGAGTGACCTTCTCAGGCATACAGAACGTGCAACGCATAAAAATAATATGAAGAGTCTTGTGCCAGATATCAAGCAACAAAAACTGACAGACAAGAGTCATATTACTATTATCGCAAACGACGACAAGAAGACTAAATTATTGCTAGCTGTTTACATCGCACTTCACTCATCCATACATATTGATCATCTTACAGATGTATATAATCGTATTTCTAAAAATAAGTCTATAAGCTTCATCGTATTAAGTGTTCACTTCTAATTAAAAAAGTCATTACTCCAGCTATTTTTAAAGATCAGTTACATGATATAGGAGATAGTTCTTATTCTCTAATAGTCGACGAAAGCACAGATGTAACAACAATTAAATATTTATGTATCTGTGTACGTTATTTTAGCAAGAGGACAAGCAAAATTTTGGTCTGTTTTCTAGGGTTAGTTGAAGTAGAACGAGTGACCGCGACTTAGTAACTTATATTTAAAATTAAAAGAATTCTTAACAAATTGTGGATTAAAAATTATAAATATGATTGGACTAGGGACTGATGGATGCAAATAATCTTTGCGGACAATATAATTCTTTATACGCACGATTAAAAGAAGATAACCCTAAACTTCAACTCGTTCGATGTATTTGTCATTCGCTTAATAACGCATCGTCTAAAGCAGCTGAGGTTTTACCGTCAAATTTAGATTTCCTTTGCAGATGAGTTTATGCATGGTTTAGCCATAGTTCTCTTAGGAGAATAGAATATAAAAAATTATATGATATATTAAACAACGGTGAAAAACCTTTTCACAATTTTGTACAATTATGTTCAACACATTGGCTGTGCAGATATAACGTAATAAATATATTACTAGAACATTATGATGAACTAAAAACTCATTTCAGATTTGTTGTGAATAAAGAAAAATGTTATACAGCAAAAATGCTCAACGATATGCTGCATGATGAGACTAATTATTTATATTTTATTATTATTAAGCCCGTTCTTCATGAAATAAATAATGTAAATTGTATTTTTCAGTCGAATTATGTGGAAATAGGAAACGCAATTGAAGACTTAAAAAGACTTGTTTTCTTTATTTCTAAAAAAGTTTTAAAACCGATATTTACTAAAAACATTAACGACATTGTAAAGAATGTTAATAATGAACTTGCATATGTAGAAGCAAATGATATTGATTTCGGGATTGAGTATTATAAAAACTATCATAATATAAAAATGAATTTGTCAAAGAGTGATATTGATAACGTGCAACATCGAGCTGGTAATTATCTTAAAAAATTATTATTAGAATTAATTAAAAGATTGTCACTTAATATTGATTTATTTACAGGCATGCAACTTTTAAATCCAAAAGTCTGTCTTTCTACTACTACCAGACCAAAATTTTGTGATCTGTCCCTAATTGATACATTTATTAATGCAAATGATTTGAGTACAGCTGAAGTTGAATACAATTCATTAACTTCTGTTAACTGGAATCTTTTATATGGAGATAATATATATGAAAATAGTTTTATTTTCTGGCCTATTGTAGCACAACATAAAAATGCTGGAAATTCTTTAGTTTTTAATACAATAGCATAATATGTCTTGAAAATTTTAAGTTTGCCGATATCAAATGCAGTGGTTGAAAGAATGTTTAGTATTATGAATGTAACGAAAGACAAAATAAGGAACAGAATAGCAACAGAAATGTTAAATGCTTTACTCACTATTAAGTCTCATTGTTATGTCAACCAATATTGTTGTAGAAATTTTATTTGCACACAGCAAATGTTGGAAAATTTTAATAAACATATGTATTTATGTAAAAATGAAACTGCGCTTGAAGATAAACAATACGAGGAAGATTGCATACTATAGAGGCTGTGAATGAGACTGATGATATTGACTTTTGTATTAAAGAATATACTATAGAATATATTATAGAATAAGATGCATCTTAAATGCACTGTATAATAAACAATGATATTGTTCTTTAGTTTTCTTTTAATATGTGATATGTTCTATAATATTATCAGTGCAATATAGAATATAGAATCTTTTATTTCTAAGACTATATAAAAAAGTAAGACTAAAAAAAGTAATATATGTTTTCATAGGAAAATAAAATATCGTATTATCCTTTCCCCACATATATCCTTTCAACTGAAAAATATCGTATTAACTGTACTACTACTACCGGACTTAATTAAACTTTATTCGGTTTTTCTATACAGCATACTAGAAAAATACAAAATAATAGAATATTTACGATTAAGAGCTTTTTCGGATAGATCCATAAAATCTGTCTTATATGTCCTGTAATATGTTTTTAAACGTTTTCAAAGTTTGGCGCTATGTGGCGCTTTTGGTTGCCAAAACTGGCGCCTTGATGTATCAAAAACCTGACAACCCTGCTTAGATTTGCAGCGTACACGCGACGCGTTCATCATCGCCTGGCCGCGCGCCGACGGCGTCAAAGCGTCAAATCGCCATCGCCGGCGCGGCGGTCAACACATGCCGCCTTACCGCTCAGCTCCGACGCACACAGCTCGCCGCGGAGCGTCTATAGGTCGCGATGGGCGTGACAAACGCCAAACTTTACACGGTTATTACTAAAAAACTATGTGAGATATCGCTAAATGAAAGAAAACTTTTTTGTTCCTCCCGCTTAGCTCTATGCCGCTATGGAGTTCGTGTCCTACAATTATGGGACACCCTATATAAGTAAACGATAGAATTATAAATTGTAGTCGGTTATATAGAATCATTTTTCACATGAACCTAGGTTAGGTTTCATTTCCATCTGTCAACTCTTTCTGTGTTTACAAGCCAATTGAAGTTAACGTGTCAGTATATTTGTTTACAATGGAAAATTTGAAACAGCATGCAGTGATTGAGTTCTTTGTTAAAAAAGGTTTAAAGGCAATGGAAATTCATTCCTAGATGGTAAATGTGTTAGGGGAATCTGCTCCTTCAAAAACAATGGTTTGTAAATGGGCACTTGAGTTTCAACGTGGTCGTACAAGCATTGAAGATAATCCACGCAGTGGACGTCCAAAAAGCGCATCAACACCAGAAATCATTGAGCAAATACATGTTATTGTTTCTGAAGATCCAAGTGTGACTACGCATGAAATTACTCATACCATAGGCATTTCAGATGAACGGGTACGGCATATTTTGTATATAGAATTACAAATGAAAAAGGTGTTTGGAAAAGTGGTGCCGCATACATTAACAATTCAACAAAAACTCGCTCGAAAGCAAATTTCTTAGCGTCATTTGGATCGTTTTAAGAAGAATAAAACCGATTTTATGCGTCGTTTTATAACTATGGATGAGACTTGGATCTATCACCATGGTCCTAAATTGAAACAGGAACGTTTATAGTGCACTGAAGCTGGATGTTCAGCTACAAAACAAACAAAGCATGAAAGATTGGCAAAAAAGGTTCTGGCATCAATTTTTTGGAATGCTAGAGGGATTTTGTTAATTGACTATCTGGAAAAAGGTAAAACAATTAACTCTGAATATTATTGTAACCTTTTGGATCAATTGGACGCAAAAATTCGTAAGAAAATACCTGGTTTGCAGCACAAACAAATCATTTTTCACCAAGACAACGCACCTGCTCACAAAAGTGTTTTGTCAATGTCTAAATTCAATGAATTGAAGTACAAATTGCTTGATTATCCACCATATTCGCCAGATTTGGTACTCAGCGACTTCTATCTGTTCAGAAACCTGAAACAATTCCTCCGTGGAAAGCATTTTTTGTCGAATGAAGAAGCTATAGCAATCGTAGAGGCATATTTCGCAGATCTTCCAGAAACACACTTCCGCGATGGAATAAAATTATTGGAGAGTCATTGGGCCAAGTGTATTGAAGTTAATGGAGACTATATTGAAGAATAAAATCATTTTTAGAATTAGGTATTCTTTCAGTATTCTATTTCAGTTTCGCTCCGCGAACTTTTCACGCAACCTGTATATGCATACGTGAAGTTATCACCTGTTTTATTAAACGTGATTTTAACACTATTTATTGGAAAAATGGGAAGACTTATTAGCTAATCTAATACAAGGATAGCTTGAAAAGTTCTCGATCTGACAAAGAAAACACATGATTCTTTTTTATTTTTCAACATAGTTTTCTTTCAACCCAACACGTTTAGACCAACGATATCCTAACTTCCTTATATCTTCCGTACAATACAATTTCTTTAATCCTTCAAAGTAAACATTCTCCTCAGCGATGACCTCCATATTTGAAATGAATTTCTTTCCAGCGAGCCATTTCTTCATGTTTCATGGGAACAGATAAAAGTCACTAAGAGCTAAATCTGGTACGGTCGCAACAATCCGAAACACGATTCATAGAGTTTTACAACTACAATTGTGAACGGGTGTATTATCGTTATGAAAAAGTACATTTTTCTCTACCAGATAAGGACGTTTGGTTTTAATAGCGTCATCAGTTATTCCAGCTATGCTGTATAATACTCTCTGTTGAAAGTTTTGCCTTTTTCTAGATAGTCTGTAAGCATCACACCCTGCGAATCCTAAAAAGCAGTCGCCATTACTTTTGCAGCTTATAGAACTGTTTTTGTCTTGTTTGGAGCATTTTCACTCGCTTTCATCCATTGTTTGGACTATTGTTTCGTCTCTGGTGTGTAGTGATAAATTTATTTTGCATTAATAGTGATGAATCGTCGCAGAAACTCTGTTAAATGCGTTTGAATACGTCCAAGCACTCCTAAGAAACGTTCATTCGAATGCGTTTTTGATCGACCGTTAGCAAATGCGGCATCCATTGCGCTGATAGCTTTTTCACATGCATTTTGTGTAAGATGTTGTGAACACGATTTATTGAGATGTTCGCAAGCTCACACACTTTCACTCGTCGATCATTTAACATGACGTTGTGGATATTTTCGATGATTTCCTCAGTCGTAGCAGGCGACCTGAACGTTTATCGTCAAAAATGGACGACCGACCATGTTGGAATTTAGCAGTTCGTTTCTTCACTGTTAAAAACGATGGTGAAGAGTCTCTCAAAATAGAATCTAGCTCGTTTTTTTATTTCCGTTGGTGTAAACTTTTTAAAATGAAGTATTTTATTATTGCACGACATTTGACTTTATCCATTTTTCAAACATCACAACTTATTTGCTTTACTCGATCATAACAAATGAACTACTAGACGTATCTGCTTGAAACGTTACGATAAGCCTTGTGAAGAGTCAAATCTGAGAAAAATCATAGCCATTTGATGCTGGCATCATTTCTGTGTCAGGCCGAGGACTTTTCAAACTACCCTCATATATAGGACGTCTAAAAAGTCCCGGGTCGGTAAAATATCTTGAAAGCCAGGCATTTTAGAAAAATGTTTGGAACAAAAGTTGTATGGTTTCAACGGAGATATAAAACAATTATATAATTTATTTACAGATGGCGGCACTTTCGAAATACTCATTGCTCATAACTTTTCTTAAATGAAAATCTAAATTTTTTATTATAATATATCATCTTTTTGACCAATTAATTTTAACAACTTTTGATTGAAACATTTTTTTATTTGCCTTTTGGAAATTTCAAAATTATCAAATTAACAAAATTCAAGGCGCTATTATAACAATACATTCTTGAGATCAAATAAAGTAAAAAAGTCTAATACCACTTTTTCTTTCGGTATAAATAGTTAACGAGATATCGTAAGTTAAATATTGAAAAAGTTATCAAGTTTTCCTTAAATATCTTAAAAAATATTAGGCAAATGAAAAAATATTTTAGACAAAAGTTGTTAAAATTAATTGGTAAAAAGGTGATATAATAAAGAATTGGAGTTTCCATTTAAGAAAAGTAATGATCAGTGAGTATCTCGAAAGTGTCGCCATCTGTAAACAAATTATATAATTGTTTTATGTCTCCCTAGAAACTATACAACTTTTATTCGAAACATTTTTTTCTGAAATGTTTGGTTTTCGAGATATTTTACCGATCCAAGACACTGGGTCCTTTTTGGACACCCTGTATATAAGAATTATAAGAAAAATAGCGTGATCATGTGATTATGTGTTTATCTAACATTATGTTTTTGAAGATTATCTCTACGTTATCAATATTTTTAGAATGTATTTTGCGTTGCATTTCCTATGACATGTAACCTACTTTTTAAAATTCCTTTTTCTTTATGACTCTATAACTTTAACTTTACAATAATTTATTGATTATTAAATGAAAAGGAAAGTGTACGAATTATTTTACAAATTTATTTGATCGATTGCAATTGTCATTTTTTTAATATATCTTTTTATTTTGATATATGATGTTTGATATATGATTTTAATATATGATTTCAAAAATTTTGGTATATATTTTCTCACTTCTAACGTCACAAATCAGGTAAACAGGAACTTTAATATGTAAAAGTTTCAAAATTTTTATGTCCTTTCAAATCTTTTAGATTTCAAAAAATTTTGGTTTTCTTCTTTTAGGGCAATGCAATAACAACAAACGGAGGCACGATGCGCAAGTTGTCGTTTTTATCCTCGCCGGCCAAGAGACTAACAGAGCTTACTGGAGGCTCATCTGTTTTAAGAACAACAATACAAGGAATATCACGAGATCGCTGCTTCGCCAGCATTGGGATTTTGATTTTACGATGGAACGCGATGATTTTGCAATATTTCGACAAAGCCGGATATATTTCGGCAATCGTGGAACCGATAATTGGCATCAATTTCTGGCAGAAATTAAGCGGATTTACACAATCTGACGTCATTGACGGAGCGGATTTCAGTTTAAGATCAACTTTATTAATAAATGAGATAAGTACACTTGCTTATTATTGCAATTTCCCACAGTGCAGCATCTGAGAAGACACGTTCGGAAAGAAACGACAGAATGGTATCGATCTCTATAAGCACGAAAGTAGTTCTACAATGCATCATGAGAGAGAAGATCCTGAAGATGAGACACTGAAATGTCAAGCTGATTCATATCAAGTCGTAATGTCAGGAAATTCCAAAATGACAACCACGGTAACATCGACGATAAAAACAATAAAAACAGCGAAGGAAAAGGCATGCCTTTTGAAGAAGAAGAGCATATGCAGTTGCGGAATAGAAGACATGGCACAAGAACGAGGATTCCATATAATGCGTGAAATAGGATTCGATCTCTACGATCCTAATTTGTTCACGAGAGATTGGAAAATCGATAGGAGATATTCGGGGACTATCGCAACCAATATCACAGAGATGTAGCTGAACTTTTGAAATCATTATATTTCTATATAAAAATTCACACGAGATATATGATACGTTTTTTTTTTATAATCATACATAATTTTTGTGTGTCAAAATCTGTTTTTTTCCTCGCGACCGTGATATAAAAAAAGAAATATACGCGTGTTTTTTTTAATGCGAGATTAATAAATTATACAGGCTATTTTTGCCCAGAGAAATTTATCGACTTGTTATACACACTTGTTATTGTGTAATCATATATTTATCTATCTGCGCGTATAATTACAATAGTCTTCAAAAAAAGAAAGGGGACTCGACGTGGTTATTCTCTAATTTAAACGCCCCTGTACGATCATCGCACTTGCCTTTCTATACTTATTATACTTTCCGCGGTTAACAGTAATTAATATTACGATCATATAATTGCGGCGATTACTACATACTCTACATACTATATCTCATGAATAGTAACAGCGAGAGGCACGATGATGATTACAGATTTCAATGCGATGACATGTTAACGCGTTGATTTCTTTGACTAAATTATCAGTCGTATGATCGTTGACGGTCATAGATATCACGCATATGTGTTTTCGTTGGTAGATTCGTAGGTTAATATTTTGTTGTACGTTTTCCTCTTTAAAACTCAATTGTTTCTAACGGGTCATGCAGACGCTCGATATTTATCGTCGATTATGTCGCTTCGTTTTATCAATGATATATCAATATTTTATTATATCCAACTTTTATAACAACTTACAATAAAATGTTGCTAGCACATCTCGATACGACGTTTATTTTATTAATACAGTACTGATTAATATTTCGGTGAATAATACAAGAAATATTTTGTGTTTTATCAAACTACGTTTTTCCAATACATATACATATTCTTTTTGTATACATATATTATTTTTATTGATAATTTCGTCATATTTTCATCGTTGGACATTCAATTGTATCGCCGATACCGAAGCACCGGCGAGGAATATTGATCGCTTGCTTACTCCTTAAATATTCGTAGTGTGTAAAGTGTTGTAGGTATACGTGCGTGTATGCGAAGAATAAATTTTTTAATATCCGTTACTTAAGAGTCGTGTAGGTGTGTAAATGTGTGAATATATGTCAGACTAGCGAATAAAATAGTCTAAGAATAGAGAGAAAAAAGGAGAAAGTGAGAGTGAGAATATGAATGAAAAAGGGAAAAAGGGAAAGAAAAAAAGATTATTAATTATCAAAATCGATGACAATGAAACACCAACCTACCGTAGTTAACTGATATTTAAGTAAGCGGAAATAATAGTAATTTATAGTTTTATGCAGAATATATGTGTATGTATGTGTGTGTGTAAGCTATATATATATGATATGTATGTATATATGTATGTATATATGTGTATATATATATATATATATAACTACACAATAAAATGGTCGCGCGGATCGTCGGATAACTCACAACGTTCACGAGTGAAATTTAAAAGAAAAATTCAACTATTTCCAGCAAACACCGTCTCAATGCACTCTATATATACTAACTATACATACACATACATACCCCAATCATGGACTTCACGACTCACTCCATTCAATGTATCGTTTATCCTCGTTGATTCGTATTAATCGTTACGTCTAATCGCTTGCGATGAAATTCATCGTACTTGTGAACGTGAAACCCATCAGTCGCCTGGATTATCGTTGAAATATTGAAAAGAAGATAACATTGCCGAATGAAGGACGGAGACCTCGGTCGCAATGGCGTGGCTTTCATGAGGATTAAGAATACGCACGCGTTGCTAAGACTACGGCCGCGATCGTTTCTATAACAACGAGTAATAATGATGAAATCACAGTTTTATCCATTGTGATCGAGCCTGGATAACGTATATGTCGAGTTACGGCCAATCTATGCGACGGAGACGCGCGCGTGCACGTTGTATAAATGTACGTGATGTGTATGCACGGGTATATATATATTACGAAGAATGAGTCGCTAAAAATAAAGTGCTTATCCGAATATCTCTCTTATGTTCAAAGAAGGATTGGGAAAGTACATTTTTGAAAAATAACCTGTTACTATTATTCACTAATTATTGAAAAACGCAACTCATAATTGTTATCGTTATTTAAGAAGTAACGAATTGTTGCAACTTTTACTCCTTTTCTTACAAAATTTTGAATCTTTGTTTTAGAATATTCGTTCCTGTGTATATATATATATAGGGTGTCTCATTTTTAACAACGCACTTCGATAATTCTTGAACGAAGCATTTTCAGTAAAAAATGTTTTGAACAAAAGTGGTATGATTTCGAGGGGGACATAAAACAACAATACTATTTTGTTTATAAATGGCACTACTTTCGAAATATTCACTGATCATTACTTTTCTTAAGTGGAAATCCGAATATTTTATTACACCATCTTTTTCTACCAATTAATTTAAAAAGCTTTTATCTGAAACATTTTTTTATTTACCTAATATTTTTTTAGATATTTGAGGAAAACTTGATAACTTTTTCAATATTTAACTCATCTCTCTATTTGTCGGAAAAAAAGTGGTATTAGACTTTTCTGCTCTATTTAATCTCAAAAATATGTTGTTATAATAGTGCCCTGACTTTTGTTAATTTACTGACTTTTGGAAATTTCAAAATCATCAAATTAACAAAAGTTAGGGCGCTATTATAACAATATATTCTTGAAATTAAATAGAGCAGTCTAGTACCACTTTTTTCCGACAAATAGCGAGATATCGTGAGTTAAATATTGAAAAAGTTATCAAGTTTTCCTTAAATATCTCAAAAAATATTAAGCAAATAAAAAAATGTTTCAGATAAAAGTTTTTTAAATTAATTGGTAGAAAAGGACGATGTAATAAAAAATTGGGGTTTTTATTTAAGAAAAGTAACAATCAATAAATATCTTGAAAGTGGTGCCATTTGTATAAAATAATATAGTTATTTTTATCCCCCATGAAATCATGCAACTTTTGTTCGAAACATTTTTGCTGAAAATGTTTCGTTAAAATATTATCGAAGTGTGTTTTTTAAAATGGGACAATCTATATATATATATATATATACACACACACACACACACAGGGTGTATACGAGTTCGTGTTACAACTTTTTCTCACACGATTTAACGTTACCGACAGCATTATAGTTAATTGAGTCGCATATAGATATTGCACGCATCGTATTGTTATGGGCAAGTTCAAATGATTCACTCCTCGGCTGCTAGAGCTAAGATTTTAGTACGAAAAGGTACAGATACTTAACATGGTAATGCATTATAAAAATGTGAAGATTACGCCTGTAGCGTGAGAAATGAAGAAAAGTGCGGAAAAACGTGAAATCGTTAAAACTCCCGGGTATATAATTTTCTTACTTTTATTTTCCTTGTGTACTTTGAATCACACAGAATCATTTCCAGATTTTACAACTCAAAATACATAAAAATATGTCAGATTTATTCATTTGAATAATAGTTCCCAAAACTCAATTTTGCATACTTTCCTTCTGGGACACTTTTACATTTATACAACAAATGTTATATTTATACTTATATAACAAATATATTTGTTCTGTATGAATGCTTGTAATTGCAATGATTCCCGCAATCTTTTCTATACGAGCCTAAAACGCGAAAGAGTAAACGTTGGAAGAATGTTCTTGTAGAGAAAAATGTAAAATATATCACGATTACGTAAAAGTCGTATTTTGCTGCGATTATCTACTCTGCTATATACACGCTATATACACGCAATATACACGCTATATACACGCAACTTTTAAAACTCACATAATGTTATTTTTTATTACATTTTGATAATGCATTACCACATTAAATATCTACACTTTTTCATACTAGGATTTTAGCTCAAGCAGCCGAGGAGTCAACCATCTGAACTTGCTTATAACGACACGATGCGTGCAATATCTATACGCGATTAACTATAATATTATCGATAATATTAAATCATGTGATAAAAAGTTGTTACACTAACTCATATACCCTGTATATAGAGGATGAAGCATTTAATAACTTACCTAACTAACCAAAATAGATCACCTAAATAACTTTGAAAATATGCAAGATATAAAAGAAAATTAATATAGAAGTTGTAGGATTTTAAGCGATGCATCACATAGTAATAACAGTATGACTTTGAACAGCATTAAAATTATGGAAGTCACCTTAAATATTTTAAATAGAAACTTTCATTTTTATTATATCATCTTTTTCTATCAATCAATTTTAACAACTTTTACTTGAAACATTTTTTGAAACATTTTTTTATTTGCCTAATATTATTTTAGATATTTAAGGAAATCTTGGTAACTTTTTCAAGATTTAGCTTATGGTTTATATTAACTATTTGTGGCAAGAAAAAGCGATACTAGATTTTTTTACTTTATTTGGCCCCAAAAATATGTTGTTATAATAATGGCTTACCTTTTGTTAACTTGATGATCCTTGGAAATTTCAAAATTATCAAGTTAATAACAGATGGAGCATTATTGTAATAGCATTATTCTTGAAACCAAATAGAGTAAAAGATTCTAGTACCTCATTTTTTCTTCCGACAAATAGTTACCAAGATATCATAAGCTAAATCTTGAAAAAGTTACAAAATTTTCTTTCCAATATTTCAAAAAATATTAGGCAAATAAAAAAATGTTTCAGACAAAAGTTATTTAAATCAATTGGTAAGAAAAGTTTATATGATAAAAATGAAGGTTTTCATTTAAAAAATTCAAGGTAACCTTCCTGTAACTTTGATGATGCTGTTCAAAGTCATAGTAGTATGGTTATATGATGCATCACTTAAAATTCTACAACTTCTTTATTTAATATTTTTTTTCTATTTGCATATTTTCAAAGTTATTCAGATGGCCTGTTTTGGATGCCTCATCCTATACAGGCCAGGTATATACACGGTGCCTGAGACATTTTTTACCAATTTGTACAGATAAAACAAGTGAAATTGAACAGTAAAATCGTATAAAATTTTCCAAGAATCGCAATAGGTATTAAGTTAAAACGTCTTGACCAATGAGTGCATGGAAAACGGTAGGCAGGACAGTAGGCTCGACAGAAGTATACAAATAGACAAAAATAATTTCTGAATATTCGTAGCAAAAACAATCATCTGATTGCATGAGGCAAATCAACACACAAGATCCTCTCTTCGTCTTCAACAGCAAGATGCATTTACCAGCTGCTCTATAGTTATGCTTACAACGTACTAGCTGCTCTATAGTTATGCACTAAACATCCAGTCTCCCATAACTTTTACACTGCACATAAAATCACTTTTTTTGACGGATGTCTTACATGCCCGAGAAATCATTTCGTATAGGTGCGAGCTGCGGCACGCGCATTTTCTCTCCTTAGTAAGATAATATATTATAATCAATAATATCATAATTAATAATTATATTGGTGTCCTTCTCTCGAGTAAATTTCATTTTTTGTCGCGGAGGAGCACGACGCGTATCAAATAATTTCACGCGACTGAAAATGTGTCCGTTGGATACATGCAAATCGCAAAATATGATGATCAACTTTTGTTTATAATCGTCCTCTATAACAATGATCCGATGTTTAGTGCATAACTATAAAGCATAGTTGGTACGTTAGTGCATCTTGTTATTGAAGACGAAGAAAGGATCTTGGATCCTTTGAAGGAAGGATGTGTTGACCCGCCTTATGCAATCAGCTAATTCTTTGCTACGAGTATTCAGAAGAAAGTAATTTATCTTGTCTATTGTCTTTATACTTTTGTCGAATCCAGTCTACTGTTTTCCGTGCACTCATTGGCTTAGACGTTTTAATTAATAACCATTGCGATTCTTGGAAAATTTTACATGACTTTATTGTTCAATTTCACCTGTTCTATTTCACCTGTACAAATTAGTTGATTCAAAACTTCTCAAACACACTGTTTATATACAAGGTGTACGAAAAATATCGAAACTCCTTAATATCTCGGAAAATATACATTTTAGGAAAAAGTGTTTCATACAAAGGTTTTATAAGGTACATTACATGGTAATATTATTATGACTTTGAATAGCGT
Source organism: Harpegnathos saltator (assembly GCF_003227715.2). Classification (NCBI taxonomy): domain Eukaryota; kingdom Metazoa; phylum Arthropoda; class Insecta; order Hymenoptera; family Formicidae; genus Harpegnathos; species Harpegnathos saltator. The sequence goes on along the minus strand of NW_020229997.1, from coordinate 37,099 downwards.
TGTCAAGGTCACGTGAAGGTCATCTTAAATTTCTTAAATAGACCCCCTATTTTTCATTACAAATTCTTGTAGCTTATCTTGAGAGCTTTCCAAACACTATAATTAAATGTTTTCTTGGTAGGTACTTTTCGAGTTATAAGACTTAAAAGTTGCAGTACCGCCGGCATTAGCATTACCCAAAGTGTACCGCAATAGGTAGAGGTTGATAGGATTTATATCTCTTTTGTGTGTGCATGTGTGTGTGCGTGTGTGCGCATGGACGCGCGACGTATGTCCTCATATGTACATACATATATACATATTTTTATTTAAGTGTACGTAAATATCGCTACATGTTTCTGAGCGTTTGCATTCATAATAAATGCTCAAATTGCTGGTTATAAGATCTGCGATGATCGTCCCACCTTTTCTTATTTGTATCTTCTAAACTCCTTGGTGTTCGCTTAATTTCCGTGCGCTCCCGAACAATAAACATGCCAAAATTTACAGAGCACGAACGCATAGCACTGTTAACACGTTGAATGCCGGACGATTTTTACATGACCGGCTCAAGACGCCGGAATGAGATTTTCGTTATACGATACGTACTAGTGCAAAATATTATTTACGGCAGATAATGTGAACTATATTATCATGCAGTATGCATTTATCTTACTGGGGGTCTTATAGGGGGTTGTTGTGATAACGATGATAATATTGAATATTTTTTAAGTATTGTCATCTGCTCGAAATATGCGTTTTTATTAAGCTCAGAATCGCCGGCCACCGATGATCCTCATGGCGTCATTGGCAAATCGAGCGCCAGTCATCGGTGACCCCCGTAGCATTCAACGTGTTAATGATGCGAAGGTGGGACGATCATCGCAGATCTTATAACCAGCAATTTGAGCATTTATTATGAATGCAAACGCTCAGAAACATGTAGCAATATTTACGTACACTTAAATAAAAATATGTATATATGTATGTACATATGAGGACATACGTCGCGCGTCCATGCGCACACACGCACACACACATGCACACACAAAAGAGATATAAATCCTATCAATCTCTACCTATTGCGGTACACTTTGGGTAATGCTAATGCCGGCGGTACTGCAACTTTTAAGTCTTATAACTCGAAAAGTACCTACCAAGAAAACATTTAATTATAGTGTTTGGAAAGCTCTCAAGATAAGCTACAAGAATTTGTAATGAAAAATAGGGGGTCTATTTAAGAAATTTAAGATGACCTTCACGTGACCTTGACAACGCTATTCAAAGTCATAATAATATTGCCATGTAATGCGCCTTATAAAATCCTACTAACTTTATATGAAACATTTTTTTCAAAAATGTGTATTTTTCGAGATATTAAGGAGTTTCGATACTTTTCGTACATCCTGTATATGTGTTTCATATAATGGTCTGATAATCAATAGCTGCAACACATTGCTAGAAACGGATGCACTTGATCGAAAATTTTTAATAACCATCGACCTAGAATAGCTAAACATATTTGAGCCTTAGTGTACGACGTAACGATAAAAATAATGATTACATTCGTTATTGATATCCAAAGTATATACATTATTGATATATTTACTAATGAGAAAACAATGTCATTACCAAGTCTTTACGGAGTATCTTGTAATAATAACAATATTATTATGAGAGATACATTATTTCCCAACCCTATATATAATTCGTAGGGAGACGATAAAATATATAGAATATACTAAAATCTTTCCAATGGATGAATACGATAAACATAGTTACTTTGAGTCTCTTTCTCCTTGATTGACGTGATTATTGCACCACAAGTACCGATATACATTTAAACACGAATATTGGTTTTATATGGAGACGCTATATTTCTGTATCTCTATTATACATATAAAAGAAACTGAAAAAAATATGATGATGAATCAAATTCAAAGTAAGAACATAGAGTCATTAGTTGATAAATACTTACAGTGAATAGCAAAATTTCAAACGAATGATGAGCGTTCCGAATGATGAGCGTGAACTCCTTTCTCAAATCTCAAACAATATTTTCAATTAGCGATGAACGTAAATTCATATTCAAAGAAAAATTATTCTAACGCATGAAATTAGGGTAAAATGGTTTTTACATTTCCCCTGAGAAATTAATTCTCTGTAAGTGATGTTACATTAAGGGTTGGAACACGAATTCGGAGAATATGCAATCAACCAAAGAGATCTATTAATAAGATCATACGCAATCGACGATGCGACGAAACCACTGCGATTCATCGCAAAATGACTACCGAATACTGGCAGAGAATCTTAGTTCCTTAGGATATACGATTGTATATACCTTAAAATTAGAGTAATCGATGTCGTCTCACTTTGAAGCGAACATGAGCGAAGCGACGCAGTTTCGACCGGCCGACCAAGCTACATCAATCGCTCTTGCTTAGATTATTATTGATACATATAGAGTGTTTGATAACTCATATGGCCTAGCTAATGTAAGAATAGAGCTTATTGAGATAAAGAAGAAAGTCAAATACGTTTTGCGATATTCGCAATAATTATCGAGTTATTAATTCTAGAAACCTGACTAATAAACGCGTATTAAGATGGTATTGAAGGAACATTACAGCCGCTTGAATTATAGTACAGTTGATCACGCAACTGCTTCCGGCGCGCGGAGAGGCGAAGAAGCGGCGAGATAAGATACGAGTAACGCATTGTCCATCTCTTTGCTACGCGCTGGCAATAGTTGTTAGATCGACCAGGCCGCGCTATAGTCCAAATGGCTGTAATGCGCCTCCAATGCTATCTTGGTGCGCGCTCATTCAAATTTCTAATTAATAACTCGACAATTATTACAAATATCGCAAAATGGTATTTGATTTTTTTTTTTATCTCAATCAGTTCTACATCTCTATTAGCTATAACTACATGAGTTACCTAAACACCCTGTACAGATAAGCTATCTAAAAAAAATGGGGACGGCAGAGTATCTCGAAAAATACAAATTTTATAAAAAAATGTTTTAAATAAAATTTATAGAGTTTAAAAAGATGTATTTAATGATTTTATCAGTTTGATCTCTTTAGTGGCATCATCAAGATCAGGACAGGGTTAAGATAAATTTTATAAATTAATACTTCTATTTTATATTGCATGTTCTTATATTGTATATTCTTATAACTCCTTTCGAAATTTTTTCAAAATATTATAATTTTATTTATCTCGGGTAAATCGTTTTATGCTAAGTTTTTTATGCTAATATATTAAAGATTGGCGAAGATTGGGAGTTCAAAATAATAATCGAAGGAATAAATAATCGAAGGAAATAAGTTTTCGAAAAAAATGTTTAATACAAAAATTATTGAGTTCAAAAAGAGCTATTTGATGGGTGAGTCAAATATTAAGTTTGGGGTCTACTTGAGGTATAATCGAGCTTAAATTCAGTTTTTCAAAAGAGAGTCTTAATTTTTTATTTCCAAGTCATGTCCAAAATAACTCTTTTCTTTCCGGCTATATAGGTTTGATTTTAAGTCTGAATCTACTTCAGACTTAATCAAACTTCTAAGTCTAATTTCCCAAAGAGTAATAACCTTCATTTTTCATGACATATTCGTTTTCAGAACAATATTTACTTTTTGATAGTATACATTAATTATATAATATACAATTCATTATATAATTAATAAATTAATTATATAATAAATATATAATTTAGTAGTATAAATTAAAATTTGAGTCCGCAGCCTAAGATCTCAATTTAGATCGAATTAAACTCCAGTCACTATGTTAGATAGGAACTACCATTTTTTAATGCTGGAACAATTACCGATCTTGCCTTTGCTAGCTGAATTAATTACCGATCTCGCTTTTATCAGCTGGATCAATAATCGATTTTATCTTTATCAGCTAAAAACTTAATTTTTTTGAGGTATTTCAGAATCTCGATTTTCATCAATATTTTATTATAAAAAGTTCGATAACTTCGAAACAATTGACCCAAAGTAGATAAAGTTATAGTATTTTGAAAAAATCTCGAAAAGAGCTATAAAAATATGCAATAAAAAATGGAAAGTTTAATTACAAAATTCATATCCTGATTTTGGCGATGTCTTGAAGTCAAACTGATAATAAGATCAGTAAAGTAAATATATATTTTCAAGCTTTACAACTTTTATTTAAAACATTTTTTTTATGAAATTTATATTTTTCGAAATATTTCATCATTCTCATCTTTTTAAAACACCCCGTGTGTATATATACACAGACATATATACAGATTGTGTCTGACGTAAGACGTTCCACCTTGCGAGTAAGGTAGAGCACGTCAATTTGAATATGAAGACCGTTGTCATTTTGTAAATAACTACGTAAAATTTCAAATTATCCATAGAAAAAGATTAAAAAATCAGTACGTACGACAATAGGAGCGCACTCTGTAGATGTCAGCTTACAGAAAATAGTTGTATTCAATGTATCGAAAAACAACTAACGAAATTTCATGTTATTGTTTACAAAATGATAAGGGTTCTTGCGCTCAATTTCACGTGTGAATTAATACTGTCTTACGTCAGACATCCTGTATGCGTATGTGTATGAATATATGTGTGCGTGTTATGTACGTGTGTGCGTACGTATGTGCGTACGTGCATGCATGAGTGAGTGAATAAGTGAGTGAGTGAATGAATGAGTGAGTGCGTAAGTAAGTGAGTGAGTGAGTGGGTGGGCGGAATGGAGTGAGTAAATGATTAAGTGAGTAAGTGAATGAGTGAATATCTGCATGTGCGCGTGCATGCGTGTGTATGTGCGTGGGTGTGCGCGTGTGTGTGTGTACGTCTTCTTGCGGTTTCTTGTTAATATAAATTTATATATAAAGTTAGCCACGGAGATATACAGTGCCTACCAAAAGTTCGGGGCCACCTAAATAATTTTTGAACGGTTTGAAATATAGGATTGAAATTTATAAGGATTTAATGGGATCACAAAGTCTATTATTTAACCACAAAAACACCCACCTCCACACCCCCTGGGGCTGGGGGGAGGGGGGAGCCAAAAAATCTCAAACGGCATGTTGGGTTGAGTGAGGGCTCGTTCGAGAGGGCTTTCCGAGACGAAAACAACGCGAGGTCGCCGAGATCTCTACGATTTTTTTTCGCAGAGTTATGATCATTTGAACATTGAGATTTTGCGAAGGCCCACAGCGACAACAGAAGAAAGGTCAGGCTTCACGCGGGCACGCGCGTTCCTATGCGTGCGTGCGTGCGTGCGTGTGTGTGTGCGTGCGTGCGTGCATGCGTGCGTGCGTGCGTGTGTGTGTGTGTGTGTGTGCGTGTCCGGCCAACTAAGGCAAGACCGCTAGCGTGTCCGGCCAACTAAGGCAAGACCGAGTTAGGAACACTGGCGTATGTGAAGGAATAAAAACACTAATTATTTAATCAAATGTTCAAATTGATGTCCTTCGACAACTTGGCAATGTCTTAAACGAACGTAAAACGTTTCAATTACATTAGTTAAAAAATCGGGTGTAATTGAATTTGAAACGTTCACTATTTTTTCCCGCAGTTCTTCTAAATTTTCGGACCTAGTCTCATAGACCTTTGTTTTCAAAATTATTGCAATTTGCTAAGAAACCAAGTGATACCGGCTATTCAAGATATTGCTGGAGAAGCTTTCCACAATGTTTGGTTTCAGCAGGATGGGGCTCCAGCTCATTTTTCTCTGCAAGCTCGAAATATTCTAAACGATGTTTTCACTGATCGATGGATTGGTAGAAGAGGCACACCGAGATCACCAGATCTGACCCCATTAGACTTCTTTTACTGGGGGTATTTGAAAACAAAGGTCTATGAGACTAGGTCCGAAAATTTAGAAGAACTGCGGGAAAAAATAGTGAACGTTTCAAATTCAATCACACCCGATTTTTTAACTAACGTAATTGAAACGTTTTACGTTCGTTTAAGACATTGCCAAGTTGTCGAAGGACATCAATTTGAACATTTGATTAAATAATTAGTGTTTTTATTCCTTCACATACGCCAGTGTTCCTAACTCGGTCTTGCCTTAGTTGGTCGGACACGCTAGCGGTCTTGCCTTAGTTGGCCGAACACGCACACACACACACACATACACACACGCACGCACGCATGCACGCACACACACACGCACGCACGCACGCACACACACACGCACGCACGCACGCATGCACGCACGCATGCACGCACGCACGCACGCACGCACGCACGCATAGGAACGCGCGTGCCCGCGTGAAGCCTGACCTTTCTTCTGTTGTCGCTGTGGGCCTTCGCAAAATCTCAATGTTCAAATGATCATAACTCTGCGAAAAAAAATCGTAGAGATCTCGGCGACCTCGCGTTGTTTTCGTCTCGGAAAGCCCTCTCGAACGAGCCCTCACTCAACCCAACATGCCGTTTGAGATTTTTTGGCTCCCCCCTCCCCCCGGCCCCCGGAGATGCGAAGATGAGTGTTTTTGTGGTTATAATAATAGACTTTGTGATCCCATTGAATCCTTATAAATTTCAATCCTATATTTCAAACCATTCAAAAATTATTTAGGTGGCCCCGAACTTTTGGTAGGCACTGTATATTATAATTAAACTTTCTTTGGGAAATATTACATTACACATGTCGAATCTGCCAGCGTATTAATTAGCGTCTCAACGCGTGTCGTACAAAAAATTAAAATTAACGCGCGATTTGCGAATTTCGCGTGTATGCGGAATGAAATCCTCGGCCGAGAGCTTTTTTGAGCAGACTTTTGCTACATTTTCGCGCTGCACTTCGCAGAAATGCCTGAATTTGCACGAAGCAACACGACCTGACATCGATACCTCTCTTTGCTTTTGTACGTGTCGCGATGAAAGATCTAATACCTCTACGCGCATAACTTGTACAAATACAAAATAATATATTTTTTATAAAGTTTTGTTTATCCCTTTGCAAGCCGTGAACTATTTTCGAGCACCTTCTAATAACATTTCTACGCAAATCGCGCATGATAAATGTTCATTCATTGTAACAAATGTTCATTTATCGATCACGGTTCGCAGTATAAAACGATATGAATTCGTAAGAAAATATCTGTAAAGCTCAAAAATAATTATGAATGTCCTAAAATCATGACACTAATCTGAAAATAATTAATTTTGTTTTATGTTTTACAATCATTACTTAAAACACACATCTCTGAATTAAGAAGAAACTTGTACATGGTTGATTTTATTTAAGATATATTCGCTTTTTCAAGAATGTTCCTAAACAAATAAAACTTGGTCTCGTGAAATCTTGGATATATGTTGCTAGGAAATTATTTGATATATTAGGTTGTCTAAAAAGTATTGAGCCTTTGGAGGTCAAAATTGACAATATATTTATTGTTATTTGAAAATAACATTATGCAACCACATATGCATCATTTTGTACAATGACCTTCTGCCATTTTCCCGGCAGCACCATAATCCCGTCGCTATAGAACTTCTGTGGTTTCTGGTCAAAAATTGTGACACGTGGTTTTCACAGGCCTCTTTTGAAACTAACTTAACACCATTCAAGCAGTTCTGCAGAGACCGAAACAAATGATAGTCTGACGGTGCCAAGTCTATACGGCTATACGGTGGATGCATTAAAACCTCCCAGCCAAGTTCTCTCAATTTCTGACGGATCGTTAAAGATGTATGCGGTCTGGCGTTGTCAACGTGGTATACACCCTTTCTGTTGACCAGTTCCGGCCATTTCTTTTGAATTGCTAGGTACAATCGCGCTAATTGTCGACAGTACAGGTCCGAGTCTATCGTTCTGCCTGGCGGCAGCAGCTCGTGATGCACGATGCCCTTCCAATCCCACCAAACACATAGTATAACCTTCTTGGGTGTCAGTGTGGGTTTTACCATAGACTGTGGAGCTTCTCCTCCCTTCAACCACGATCATTTTCGCACATTGTTGTCGTAGGTTATCTTTTCATCACTTGTGATCAACCGCTTCAGAAATGGTTCGATTTCGTTATGTTTCAGTAGAGATTTACAGATAGAAATTCGATCGAGTAAATTTTTTTGAATCAGATCATGTGGCACCCTAACATCGAGCTTCTTTTTGTAGTCAGCTTTCTCCAAATGGTTTAACACTGTTTGGTGATGGATGTTTAGGTCATTGGCGATGTCATGACTGCTTACATGTTAGTCTTGCTCGACTTTTGCCAAAATATCATCCACTTTTTCTGTGATTGGTCGCCCACTGCGAGGAGCATCTTGGACATCGAAATTTTCAAAACGAAAGCGACTGAACCTTTTGGCTGTTGCTTTTGATAACGTATCTTGCCCATAATCAGCACAAATTTCTTCACGGGCCTGCGCAGCATTTGCGCCTTTATCGAAATAAAATTGTAAAATGTAGCGCAATTTTACGGAAAGTTCACTCATTTTCAATACGGCACAATACTTTACGTCTGATTATAAGAATTCCAACACTTTTTGTATGTCTACTAGCTTCAACTGTCAGCTGTTAAATGACGTTAGGCCTGACCTACTGTGACTGATATACCCTGAGATTTGGGACACTAACGCTATCTCGTGCGCAAAAGGCTCAATACTTTTTAGACAACCTGGTATAATAGAGTAAAAATGAATTTGCATAAATGATCTAATTACAGATATATTATTTATTTACTTATATTTACTTACAGATTATGAATTCTACTGACAATATTATACACGAGCTAAACGAAGTTATCAAACTTGCAAAACTCTAATATCTTGTAAAATACAACTCTATACATAGGATGCCATAGAAAATGAAACAGGATTAATTACTGCCGAGGCGAACACGAAGAGTGATAGGATTAACGATATAATTAGAGAACAAACGAAGGTCAGTGAGTATGTTTGATTCGCGAGAATTCCCAATTGAATTTGCATTGAACCATAAAAAACATTTTTAGGAACGAAGGATAAATTGAAAGTGTTTGCGTATTAATAAAATATACTTTCTAAATTTCTTGGAAAGTAATTTTACATGAAACGAGTGACAAGTGACTGTTTTCACTCGAGACGATAAAATACTGTTACTCAAAACCTCAAGAGTGAATGTTTCACTCAAGCTTGGAGTAAATCTTATAAGACTCTATATGAACGAATGTTTCAACCGATTAGAGTGAATATGTTTTGTAACAGTGGGACACAGACTTTTCAATTTCGAGTGATATTCACTCAAATTCATAATGAATGACATTTGATGATTCAATCTACAGGGCGTTCCTTACGTACTATCTTACATTGTAGGCGTTAATTTTTGAGGTAATTTTATAAAGAAAAATTCCTACTAATATATGGTCTCAAAAATCTTTTTCAGATACAAAATATTAAAAATTCTATAAAATTATTATTTTTTTTCTTAAAACTTGAGCGAAAAGAAATTCCTTGTTCAAATTTGGACTAATAAATAGGGTTGATATTCATTTTATTCATTATGATTTCATTTTTTATTTACAGTCGCCATTTTGTAAAAAGTCAGTAATGTATAAACGAAGTTTAGGAAATATATTACTAACTTAAAGTTAGACGGGAACAGACAGTTGTATGTGTTTGTGTGTGTATGTCTCAAGATGAAATCTTTTTATAGATTTTTATTATTTTATTATTTACCTACACGAAAGTATTCTCCTTTAACAAATTTTATGAAGCCTAATTTAGTAGATGTTTGTGTTTCAATATTTTATGCATCCAATTTTTAAAATGCTGCATGTATAATTTATAAATATTCTAAATTTCATTTTTATCTACAACCAATAGTTTAATAGTTCAATAGTTAACCGTTGTATAATATCTAAAATCACTAGTTATTTAAAAACGATACAAACAGTTGTTGAACTTGCAAGCACTTTCTTATAGTGAGGTCACAGTTAGAATCATCCAAAAAATTTTTTTGGTTAGTTTCTTTCTATATTTTTTTATTTTTTCCCTCTTGATTTTTTCCCTCTTGATTAAACACGATATATTGTAATAGATTTTTAAATTTAATATATTTAAAACGAGATGTATACTTGATGTATTATATGTGTGTTCAAATGAACTTTTCTTTATAAAATGATCTCACACACATAAATCAACTTCAGATTGTCCAAACATTGGACGATATTGAAGAAATATCTTGCATATGAATAAAAAATCACTCAAGTGAATTCGAGTGAATCAATAGTTATATCCTATTTTTCGAGTAAAATTTTACTCCAAGAAATTTAAAGAGCAATGATAAAGCAAAGCCATATCGGTGATTCATATTATGCGCCTTTTTTTTATCAAAGTATACGCTATGCAGTTAATTCTGCGATCCAATAAACAGGTGTTGCGTCGATTTGTGATTGTCGAAAAAAGTACGAGCGATTGAATAATGGACAGATACTACGCGTGTAAAACTTAATTATGTATAATCCCAATGGGACGCACGGAGAAATCGAAAAAAGGTTATAGCTAGGAGTTCCAGCTAAATAACAATCTAGTCAATTCATTAACCTTTAGACGACAAGTTAGATTTATACTACAATTATGGAATTCGCGTGGCTTTAAACTTAAAGGATTGTCGAATTATTATGTATTATAATTAGACATTATATCTTCAGCCACTAAGTAAAAGAGGGGATACCTTTAGTGAGCTCGATATTTTTAGCGAATATGACGACAGTAGTCTCCATTCCGTTATATACGATTTAATAGCGTTGTAAATACGAGACAGTCATATAAATGCGCGTAAATAGTCGGCAGAATTTAAAAACTTCGACAGCTGAGCGAATTATTTCGATGTTTAAATACCGTTCCGATAATTATCACATTCGCGTAATTATAATTACTCGATCGTGATTAATTATAATTACTCACGCAATGTATATGGATAAGTAAGATTCGGATATAGATTGAAATTTGAATTATTTCATTTATATCGTCTGCGTTTCTTCACATTCGCCGTCTTCTTTGTCAATCTAATGAAATAATTTGAATATTTAATGAATGAATTGCTTGCAAAGCAAATTATTCAAGCATAGGAATGTATGGAAGCTCATAATATCTGCAAACGGTTCCCAAATAATAGACTAACATTGCTCGCGAAAAGGATGTCGCAATTTATTACAATAGTTAACCGTTATATAATATCACTAGTTATTTAGAAACGATACAAACAATTGTTGAGCTTGGAAGCACTTTTTTATGGTGAGATCACAATTAGAGTTACGATCAATTAGCGAGATCCTTCCTCGAGCTCGGATCTGTTACTATAGTGATAATGCAATGAAAACATTTACTATAATGATTATGCAAAATATGTTAATTATATTGTCTCATACTGCCAATTGTAAATCATCATATGTAGTTTCTAATTAATTATATCGATAGATAATCTCTAGTTCGGGATCGAGCATATAAAAGAAATGCAATTTCTTTGTCTTTTGAAATATTTTAACAAAATTTTTACTCCCGCTAATGGCTTTTAATATTTTATTAGGTGTTCCGGTTAGTTTTGAAGGATTTTTTGCAAAAGAAACACGTTTATTTTTGAGAAACGTTAAATTATATTTTATTCAAAATATTTTCCATCGCTAGCTATAACTTTTTCCCACTTCTCGGGCAACAAATGAATTCCGCAATAAAAAAATATTCGTCTTTCGAAGCAATCTACTCATCGAGCCATTTTTATATTTCCTCATATGATTTGAAGTATTGCCCAGCAAGGCTGTGTTGTATAGATTGAAATAAGTAGTAATTGAAAGAAGCACAGTCTGGTGAATACGCGGCGTGTGGTAGGACCTTCCATTTAAATGCCGATGATGTATCCTTAACTATTTTGACAACGTGCCGTCAAGCATTGTCGTGCAACAAAATCCCTTTGCATTTTCTTTGAGCTATTACTGGATGTCTTTGGCTTAAAGCATGATTCAAATCGATTAATTGTTGTTGCTAACGCACAGCAATGATTGTTTGATTCAGTTGTAGCAACTTATAAAACGCGATTTTCATGTCCTATCAAATTCACAATAAAACTTTACTTTCGTGGATGTTGCGTTTTGGAATCGATGTCGATGGTTGGCCTGGATTTATTTACGACTTTTTATGTTTTGGATTATCATAGTAGATCCATTTTTCATCGCCAATTATAATTTGTTACAAGAACTGCTTCTTTTTGTGACGAGAAAGCAATGAAGTACAAATGGTTAAACAATTTTGAATAGCCAATTCAGGCTATACATATGGAACCCATTTGCCTTCTTTTTGAATCTTTCTCATTGTATGTAAACGATTTGAAACGGTTGATTTATCAACATTTAATGCTTCAACTAGTTTTTGAAGCATTTGAATTTTCTCCAATAATGCTTGCAATTCGGCATCTTCAAACTTTTTTGGTCGACCTGAACGTTTTTTGTCTTTCAAATCGAAATCACTATGTCGAAATTGTCAATATCAGTATTCGCATGTTTTAACCGATAGAGAAAAGTCGGAATAAGTTTCTGAGATGAATCGGTGAGCTTCAGCAGCCGTTTTTTGCGAATCGAAACAATACAGTAATAAATGTCGCAAAAGATTTTTTACCACGCTCTATTTTTAATCACAAAAAGTGTAGTTATGTTTATGAATGCACATGCCATGTATCAAATTATTTTTAGAAATGCCCAAGCTTTAAAATACCAACTTTTATATCAATTTTCAAAATATCTCTAGTAGATTTGTAGCTATAGCCATTTATATTAAGCTTTCAAAATTAACCGGACCACCTAATATTTTTCCTGTCTAATTTCTTCTCTCTCAAATAGTACGCAACAAATCTTAATTTGCACGAGACTTTATTTTCTGATGCATTCACTCAGGAAATAAGAATTAATTTTCCACATAAATTCTGCTACGATGATATATTTCTGCCTCAGGCATATTTAATTAAATTGAATTTCTTCTCTTCTTTTCCACATTCCTCTTTTTCAATTTTGATTGAATATTTCTGCGCGAACTAGGTATATTCTCCTATGTTTCGATAAATTTGCCCTTCCCTTGTAAATATTTAGTAAAATATTATAATTACGGTCACACATTTTAGTAAGTTGCGAAATAAAGGCCGATTAAAAATTATTGTAACCACCATTGTGATAGTAATAGATTTTGTAATATAAAGAAAATGTGAAAAAGTAATTCGAAGATTACTATGTTTTAGATATTTTAGTTTTAGAAATGAAGAACAAACATCAAATTGCGTCACGTAAGATTTGTTGAACATCGACTAATTTGAAACTATCCATTGTTTAAATGACGAATTGACTTGTACTAATGAAAGGAATGTACTTGCCATTATTAAAATATTTCAACAGTGGATAGTACAAATCATCATCAAATTTATTATCCTATTGTTTAATTTGAAATATCGTTATTCTTAAAAAATATGGAATTTATTGTACAAATAGACTAGTCGTATAACACGATACGACTAGAGATGTGCGAATCAAGAATTTTTATGTCGAATCGAATCGAATCGAATCTCATTTTTTTAATTCGAATTCGAATCGAATCGAATCTATGAAATTTCATTCGAATTCGAATCGAATCGAATCATTAAAAAATTTAACATAATTATTAAACATGCACATAATGATGGAAGGTTTTAATATGAAAGGGGATATTGATATTGTAATATCATTTTAAAGTAAAATATATATTTAAATATTTAAAGTAATTTATAATTAAGTTATTAATTATAAGTTAAGTTAATTACAAGTTAAAGGTTCAAACATACAAGCCCAGATGTCTCGTTTTGTACTTGATGCATGCAAATATAATGCACGCTAATATATTTGATTCGTAATTGAATCTTCGATTCGAAATTTTCGAATTATTCGGATTCGAATCATAGGGATTCAGATTCGAATCGAATCGAATTACATTAGATTCGATTCGATTCGAATTCGAATAGTTCGCACATCTCTAGATACGACATAAAATGTAACATGCGAATGATAATTGCAGCTTAATTATTTTATCGACACGATGGTCTTTACGATTGTTCCATTGCGCAAAATCGATTCATTTGGAATCGAACGAGTATAGATCAGCGTTCCTGTGTTATCATTCTAATTATATCTTAAAGTAATTTTAGAATTACTAAGACAAAAAAAAGATTGCAATAAGCGAAATATCATTGTATTGTTAGCGATTTTCCATATTGGAGTGGTAATATCAATAAATGTTAAATATATCAAATATATCAAATTAAAGATTCTACTTTTTTAAGATGTGTCTATCAAACATTCATCGATGTAACAAAGACTCTATCATCAAAGACAAAATTTCATAGATTATAGAAAACAAATTTTCATATACATCAGGTTGGCAACAAAGTCATGTTATTTTTCACGGATAGATGGCTTTACTTGTCATTGTCATTTACTTGTCAAACGCAACTAACTTCACTCCAAATCCTATAACCTTTATATCATTTGACAGCTGATATTTCAAGCTCCCTTTAAAAAAAAAATGCGTCAGTTGGTAAATAATTATTTGTTTGGCATTGAGTTAAAGATAGAAAATCAAAACGGACATTCCTTATTTTACTTTTTTACTTTCAAAAAGGAAAGAACGCTTGAAAGCCCGTCAAAAATTATGTACTGTGTATAGCGAGGAATTCTGAACAGAATGCCAGTGTTAACGTTGGTTTGCTCGTTTTGGTTCAGGAGATTTTTCTGTGAAAGATGCACCATGATCACGCCAATTAAGGTTTATGACGATAAAATAAAAGCATTACTTGAATCCAACTGCCAACATATAGACACGGGAGATCGCTGAGAAGCTAAACATGTCATATATGAAAACTATTTAACTATTTAAAACCATTTAAAACAACTTGAATATGTCAATAAACTCGATATTTCGCGGTTCGAGCTCAAAAAAATTCACCTCACCAAACACATTAATATTAATAGTGATTCTCTCTTGAAACGTGAGTAAAACGATCCACTTTTGAAACAAATATTAACTGGTGATGAAAAATGGATTTGTTTACAACAATGTGGAACGAAAAAGATCGTGGAGCAAACATGATGAACCACTAAGCAATTCTAAAACAGACATTTAGCAAAGGGACATTTTGCTATCTGTTTGGTGAGATTACAAGGATATTGTATTTTTTGAACGGTTTAAATATAATCAAACGATTGATTCGGAATTATACTATCGTCAATTGGATAAATTACACGAAGCAATCAAGCAGAAGCGGTGAATCTAAAATCTAGAACTGGTGAATCGTAAAGGCGTTATCTTTCATTATGACAACGCTAAACTACATACATCGTTGGTCATCCGTCAGAAATTGTTGCAGTTTGGGTGGGATATGTTACCACACTCACCATATTCGCCTGACCTTGCACTACCAGATTATCATTTGTTTCGTTCCTTGCAAAATTCCTTGAAGGAAAAAAAATTCAATTATAATGAGGCTATCAAACGATATTTAGAGTTTTTCGCCAGTAAGGACCAGAAGTTCTACGTAATCATGAAGCTACCAAACAGATGACAAAAGGTCATTGAATTAAACGAGCAATATGTTATAAAATAAAGCATTTTGTATGAAAAAATCGCTTTTCATTTACATTGAGAAAAACGATATGACTTTCTTGCTAGCCTGATAAGTAATTTGACGATTAATAAAAAGAAATATCTCAAGGCTCCTACAATATATGTATATTGACAATTAATGACAACACATGCGTGCAAGTAGAATGCATTATATTGAATGGTAAAGTCTTCTATCATTTTCCAAATAACCATGATAATTATTGAAATACTGATTAAATAAGATTAATAAGTTAATATACAAGATATGATAAAAGGAGTACTGTAAAGCGATCTAAAAAGACATGTCTTGAGTTAGCTTTCTGAACTTGCAACGGCTGAAGTATGTGTTCTAGCATCATACTCATGATTCTGATTTGCGTTGCTTGTTATATTTGCGTCATTTTATTTTCCATTGTCAGCCGATATTTATCTTTGCTGGAAAATAGTTTATATTTTAACGTTACTATTTCTACATCGCTGTTGATAAATAACTTTGATAAAATCACACAATGTGGATGGAAATATTTGGACTAAATATACAGGGTATGGCAAAAGTCTGGAAACATGGATACTCCCGCCCCTTTGGGAGGGCGGGGGTTATGCCGGACTTTTACTGGCTAAAACCCCACCAGGGTATCTACCGATCGGGCCGTGATGAGGGGAGTCAGGGAAACTACTCCTGCATTCCCTCCCAAACACCCCGGCTCCAAGGCTCTGACCGAGAGCCCCACGCCCGATTACCGCGCCCTCCCATTTCCCACAGAGGAGTCTGGGCACGGTACCCCGACCGGTTATCTGACCGGGTTGGCCTTCCGGTTTCTATTTGGAGAGAGGGGAACACTCACCCTCTCTCCACGCCATTCCTCCTCAGCTACCAGCCAAGAAGGGGGGCGGGGGTTTGAGGCCTATCCTCAAATGAGCCTTCACCCCCCTTGCCTACCTCTACCGACGCGCGGGAAAGTGGGAGGATTCGTGTCCCTCCCGTCGCCCCTCCTCCGTGCATCCGAAGGCGGGCCTGAGGCGGCCGAGGAGGCCCTCGACGAATCGGGGGCGGCTCCTCCTCGGCCGGCGCCACTTCAGGCCCGCTTCCTATTCCCGGGGAGCGCCGCCCTCCCCCGTCGCCGCCTGCGACGGATTCCGGGGCGACGCTCCCATTCAGCGGCCTCCTTCTGGGACATCACGTCCCTACAGAAGGAGGCCACCGCCCCCCATGCCTCCTCACTCCCGCACATGGCACGCACCATGCGCGGGAGCAAGAGTGCTTCCACTCGGCATTCCAACGCCCGAGCCAGGACACAGCGCTCCTGACTCCATGCCGGGCAGGAAATCAAAGTGTGATGCGCCGTGTCCATCCGCTCCGGGCAGTGGTGGCACTCGGTGGTGGGTTCCTTCCTTATCCGGTGGAGGTATTTTCCAAAACAACCGTGTCCGGTCAGCACCTGCACCAGATGGAAAGAGAGTCCGCATCCTCTCCTGTCCACCATTTTCGGTAGACAGGGGCGGACGGCCTCGACCGTTAGGAGCCCGGATACCCGGGGATCAGCTAACTCGGCCGACCACCGTTCCAGTACCCGGGCTCTGGCCTGGGTCTTCAAGGCCGCCAGGCCCCTGACCGTTAGCTCACCCCGCCCGCGAAGCTCCTTCACCCTCTAATATAGGAAGTGCCATTCCTCGACTAGGAGCTCCACAGGAGAGGAGCCGGCCAGGGTGATCGCCGCCATAAATGAGACGGTGCCGTACCCCCGAACTGCCCTCAACATCACCGGCCACGTGGCCTGGCGCAATAGGTTCCTGTTGCGGCCGGTGGCTAATAATCGGGGCGTCCAAATGGGCGTTCCATAGAGGGCGATCGAAAGCACGACATCAACGTACAGGCAGCGAGCTCGCCAACCTGAGCCCCCCTGGGTCCGCATGAGGCAGACCAGAACCTGGCCTGCCCTGCGAACCCGAGAGGCCAGCTGCCTGAAATGCGGCCCAAATCCCCATCGGCCGTCCATAGTCAGGCCCAGATATTTAATCGTGGGCCCGACGCAGATACGGACTCCATCCACCAGGACCCGGGTGCGCGGCGGCCTCCTCCGACCCCTGCCATGGAAGTACATAGCTTGGGTCTTTTGGAGGGCCATCTTGAGCCCCAGGTCGCTGATGGTGCCCACCACCGATGCCAGTGCCACTTCCGTGTGGAGGCGGGCTTCCCCCCGGCCAATACCAACGTATCGTCTGCGTAGCAGACTACGTGGCAGCCGAGGGCGAGAGGAGAACGTAACACCCGGTCGAACGCAATGTTCCATAGTAGAGGGCCGAGTACCGACCCCTACGGAACACCATGCTCCATGGTGCGCCGGCCTTGGACCCCGCCTCTTCCCGAGTAGGCGAGGTCCCCGCCCCCGAAGTAGGCCGACAGGATGCGCCGGAGATAGACGGGCACCCCGTGATACTCGAGAGCTCGTCTAATCTCCGGCCAGGGCAGGGTGTTGAACGCATTCATTATGTTTAACGATACCGCGAGCAACACTTCGCCCCCCTCCTCCACGACAGTACGTGTCAGGTCCCGAACATGCTGGATCGCGTCCAGCGTCGAGCGCCCGGGCTTGAACCCGTATTGGACCGCGCTCCTCCCACGAAGAGAGTCGGGGCACGGTACCCCGGTCGGTTGCCCGGCCGGAGTGGCATTCCGGTTACAATTAAGGAGAGAGGGATACCCATCCTCTCTCCTGGCCCCCCTTCTTACCTAAGGGAGGTGGAGGGGAGTGGGGCCCGTCCCAAAACAAACTTCCACTCCCCTTTTACCATCTCTTACCGACACGCGGGGGAGGCAGGTTCATACCTGTCGCCCTCCCCTGCGCGTACGGAGGTGGGTCCAAGGCGACCGAGGAGATCCCCGACGAATCGAGGGCGGCTCCTCAGCTGGCGCCACCTCGGGCCCGCTATCCAACCCCGGGGAGCGCCGCCTGCCCCGCCGTTCTCTGCGGCGGCGGCCTGGTCGGCGCTCCCATTCGGCGGCCTCCTTTTGGGACATGATGTCCTTGCAGAAGGAGACCGCTGCCCCCATGCCTCCTCGCTCCCGCACATGGCCTGAACCATACGCGGTCAGGTCAAGGTTAACCTGATATTTGTAAGTAGAATCCTCCACTTTTTATTACACATTCTTGTAGCTTACCTCGAGAGCTTTTCAAAACACTATAACAAAGTTTTTTTCGTTAAGTACTTTCCGAGTTATGAGGCACGAAGGTTGCAATACCGCCGACATTAGTGTTACGTCCTAGAAGAGGAGCGCAACTTTCCGTTCGCGAGTAAGGCGAACCTCGTTCGTAACCGCGTGCCAGTGAATGGGTCAGAGACCCGACGGGTCCCTTTACTCGGACACCGACGTACGACGAGCGGTCCGTTTTTCGGTCAAGGACGCGAGTCCCTTTACCAGGGATAGGACCATGAGTTGATTGTTGGAAGGTGGGGTGATTTTGAAATTAATTAGTGATAATAACTATTAACAGATTTATTAAAATAAAGATGACAAATTATATAACGGCACGGTTTGAATTAACAAATTTATTAATAATAGGATATAACGGTGCGGATTGAATTTTTACAGGTTTATTAAGATGAATAGCGACCCAAAATGATGTAATTGAATGGTTTGAACATGACAATTATACTTAGATGAATGAGTGTATGTGTATGTGTATGAGTGTATGAAATGGAAAAAGAAAGGGATGGGAAAGGGAACGAAAATGAATAGGAAGTTCAAGAGTGGAATAAATAAAATAGAAGTAGGAAGATAAAGTAAAGAAAATGAAACTTACTACTGATTCAGGATAAGTTGACACAAGCAGAAGTGAGAATGGCGCAAATCTGCGTAGGTGTTCTCGTTTCCAATATTCGTATTCCGATTGAGGCACCAAATAGTCGTTCACTTATATAAAGAGGAAGCCCACACTTTTTCCAAAATCCGAATGCTTGATACTATTTGAATACTATATATTTGAATGAACTGGAATTATGAAGATTTGAATCTGAGTCCTAATGCTCAAGATCTGAATATCCGAGTTCTGAATATCTGAGTTTTGAGTATCTGCGTGAGAGTGCGAGTCTGAGCTGTTTCGTTTCCGTGTTCTTCTGTCTCTCAGAGTAGTGTCGCGGAGGCGGATTACCGCGGTTTTTATACCGATAATCGAAGGCAGAAGCTATCAGGGTGGGTGGAGAGATGGCCTTTGAGGAAGGGGTGAATTGGTCTTAGTGGGAAAAAGTCTCAGCCATTAGCGAAGTTAAAAGACATCGTGGGAGGAGACAGTTAGTTTTTGGAGATATGAATATGGAAGGGCTAAAGGGTGGAGTGTCTCATAGTTTTAGGTGGATATGATATGATTGGCTGAATGAATTAGGCGCGACAAGCGTGGAGGTGGTGGATTCTTGAGATAGAGAAATGTATACAAGTGGCCGGCTGAAAAAATCAAAATGCTGTAAATCAAAGGCTGAGATCAGATTTTATGAATATCAGTGAAGTAGGCTTTGTTGGTTGACTGATAGGGCACATATGGTTTTGGATTGGGAAGATGTAAGTTTGAAGTTTTAGAGCAGGAATGCTCTGAGTTGCTTTGTTTTACTGAAGGTTTGTTAGCGCGAAGTTTCAAATTTTTATAGCTAGGACGACGGATATACTTGGCGAACACTACCCAGATATAAACTTTAAACGAAGACGTAGATTTTTACAACAGGGCACTGTTTCCTGTTATGGAATTTTCCCGAATCGCCTTTCATTTGGCGCGACGGCTGTTCGCCAGATGGGTCTGTTCCCTAATTTATACTTATATATGTATATATTCCTATTATAGTTATATTAGGAGAATATAAATCCGCGAGAGGAAAAGACAATTTTGTTAATTAAATCTGCAGGACGTAACATTAGCATTACCCAAGATGTACCGCGTGGAGGTTGCACGGTCGGATTTACATCTCGAGAGTGCGTGTGTGTGTGCGTGCATATATAAAAAAGTGAGTGAGTGAACGATTGAATAAGTATGCGTCTACAAATATAAATGTTCGAATTGTTGACCTTCTTCAACTTGACACTAAAGCAGTCGATCATGAAAGCTCCTACTAACATTTTCCAATGTTTCGGAGGTAATTAATGCTACTTCAGTTGTAATTCGGTGTCGCAAATCATCCAAATTTTGAGGTTTTGTTTTATAAATGCGATCTTTTAAATAACCCCAAAAGAAAAAATCCAAGGGATTCATGTCAGGTGATCGGGGTGGCCATTCGATTGGTCCCCTCTTTCCTACCCATCTTTCAGGAAAAGTGTCGTTTAAAAACTGTCATACCTGCAATCCAAAATGTAGGGGGGCACCATCCTGCTGAAACCAAACTGTATTAAACTTTAAACCGAAAATATTGCGAATAGCAGGAATAACATCGTTTCGAAGCATGGCAGCATACTTTTCAGCCGTTAGAGTTCCATCAATGAAGAATGGCCCTATTATGTGCGTTCCAATTATTCCTGCCCATACATAAGTTTTTGTGGATATTAATTGATACAGTTTGGTTACGATCGGTCATCTGAGTGCGTACCACCGGGTACAGTGTCAAATTGAAGAAGATCAACAATTCAAATATTTATATTGGGTGAGTGCAAAAGTTCGTGCGGAGTTTCAATAGATGGAGTTATAAGCGTCGTAAAGTGTTGTCATTAATACTTCCATCTACATATTATATAACGTTGGAAAGGTGATGTCTTCAGCTGTTATTAAAAAAAAAATCATTTGTTTTCATACAAACTGCTTCGAGAAATATCACTTTAAAAATGAGTATCGATAAGGTGCATTTACGGCATGTTATGCTTTACGAGTTTCGGAAGGGAATAAACGTTGCCGCAGCTGTAAAAAACATTCAGGATGTTTATCAGGATGAAGCACCAGCTAAACGAACTGTGGAAAAATGGTTTGCTAAATTTCGGCGCGGAGAATTTAACCTTGAAGACGAGCCACGCTCTGGACGACCTTCTGACATTGATGACGATGTTTTGCGTACTTTAGTGCTCAATAATCCGCGAATTTCAACAGAAGAAGTTGCTACTACTCACTAAACGTTGACCGATCAACCGCTTTTCGGTGTTTAAAAAAGATGGGATTCGATTTGAAGCTCGATATATGGGTGCCCCATTTGCTGACCGAGAAGAACAAAATCAAGCGAATTTCTGCAGCCGTTTCTTTACTCGGGCGGCTCAATAACAAGTCGTTTTTGGATCGACTAGTGACGGGCGATGAGAAATGGGTCCTCTACAACAATGTTCAGCGCAAACGGACATGGAAACAATCAGGTGAGCATGGTGACGCAATGCCAAAGGCCAGTTTGCACCCGATGAAGGTGATGCTCTCTGTTTGGTGGGATTGCAAGGGCATAATCTATTTCGAGCTTCTCCCCGCTGGCGAAACGATTGATTCGGACAAGTACTGTCGCCAATTAACCAATCTGAATCGAGAAATAAAAGAGAAACGTCCGATTTTGTCAAATCGCAAGGGAGTCGTCTTTCATCACGATAACGCCAGACCACACGTTTCGAAAAAGATGCTGCGCAAACTGAAGAGCCTGAAATGGGATGTCTTAACGCATCCACCGTATTCTCCTGATATCGCACCATCTGACTATCACTTGTTCCGGTCATTGCAAAATTATTTAAATGGAAAAAACTTTGACTCTTTGGAGGCCATAAAAAACGGCGTCTCTTCGTTCTTCGAATCTAAACCGCGCAGTTTTTCTGATCGAGGCATCCGTATGCTGCCAGAACGTTGGGAAAAGATTATAGAAAACGATGGAGAATATATCATTGATTGAATAAAGATTTTTGTTTGCCTAATCACTGTGTGACTTTTACTCACAAACTCCGCACGAACTTTTGCACTCACCCAATATTTGTAAACATATACTCATTCGATCGTTCACTCGCTCACTTTTTTACACACGCACGCACACACGCACGCACACTCGAGATGTAAATCCGACCGTGCAACCTCCATGCCGTGGAGGTTGCATCTTGGATAATGCTAATGTCGACGGTACTGCAACCTTCATACCTCATAACTCGGAAAATACTTAACGAAAAGAAGCTTTGTTATGGTGTTTTGAAAAGCTCTCGAGGTAAGCTACAAGAATATGTAATAAAAAGTAGAGGTCCATTTACAAATATCAGGTTGACCTTGATCTGACCTTGGCAACATCACCCAACGTCAAGCAGATATTACCGTTGAATGCGTCTTTTTAAACCTTACAACTTTTGTGTGAAGCATTTTTTCTAAAATTCATTTTTTAAGAGATATTTGAGTGTTTCCAGACTTTTGCCACACCCTGTATATTGTTAATTTCAACATAAAAAAAGGTGTCAATTGGCGGTAACGTGAGAGTTATTTTGAATTATTTGACTCGTCTCACCACCATTTATCACAAACATGCTTGCGTTGTTCATATTAAATGCGCAAATTAATTCAGTTTTTTTTAAGAAATTGAGTTTTTATTTACAAAAAAATAAACATATCAATCTTAGAGATATTCACCATTATCTTCTAATCTATCTCCATCTTTCTCCATCTATCAAGCAGCTGATGAATCCCTTTCTAAAAAAGGTAACTCTGAATTGATAAAATCGTCGTCACATTTTCGAACATCTGTGCTTTTAAAGTGTGTATCAGTCAAGTGCTGTTCGTGCAGTGCTGTTCGAAATAGATAATAATCTGAAGAGGCTAAGTCCGATGAATATATGAGATATCTAAGACATTTTAAACAAAAGGTAAAAAGAGGCGCTACGTACACGCGCAACACGTATTGTGTTATTTTTAGAAATCTCAAACTCAAATTATTTTTTTCAAGATATTATATGTACGGTCGCTGACATAAAGGTTGTCACTTTTTTTTTAATGACTTTCAGGACGCATCCTGACTCGAGAAAAATGAGAGCTGCTGCTCCGCCTGCGGAGCACGCCTGCGCAGTAATTCACAACGAAATGAAATATTGTGGTAATGACATACCACATGACAATATATGTGGTATGACATAAGTATGTCAATAATCATTGCTCTCAGTGGAGAAAACCGCTCAGTGAGCGATTAGTGACTATTGGTCCTTACTGTTAGATCGTTACATTCAGACCAATAACGTTGACGAATTATTCCACAGTTGCTCAACCGTTGAGTGTCGTGAACGCACCCAATTCTTACATTTTGAAAAATCAGCAGCGGAGGGATAAATAGATAGTGCAAGTCATTCAAATGGGAATGCGTCTTTTGCAAGGTATTAAACAGGTATGTATATTAAATTTTAAGTGAAATCGTATTTGTTTTGTCACTAATCGCTCACTGAGCGGTTCTCTCCGCTGAACGCAATGATTGTTGACATACTTATGTCATACCACGTATATTTCATTTCTCGCATTTCTCCCATTTCGTTGTGAGTTACTGCGCAGGCGTGCTCCGCAGCCGGAGCAGCAGCTCTCATCTTTCTCGAGATAAGATCCCGAAAGTCATTAAAAAAAAGTGACAACCTTTATGTCTGCGACCGTACATAACATATGTTACGTCCTGCAGGAGGAGTGCAACGTGTACTCGCG
Source organism: Harpegnathos saltator (assembly GCF_003227715.2). Lineage (NCBI taxonomy): Eukaryota > Metazoa > Arthropoda > Insecta > Hymenoptera > Formicidae > Harpegnathos > Harpegnathos saltator. The sequence goes on along the minus strand of NW_020229997.1, from coordinate 12,930 downwards.
CTTGCGAGTCCCGCAAGTATTTGCGTGTGCGCGATACAGGTCAGGAACCAGAGGGATCCGTTTATTTCGATCGCGTCGTACGGCGGGTGATCCACTTTTAGGTCAGAGAACTAAATCTCTTTACCTGGGATTGGAGTGCGAGTCGATAGTTGGAATCGGGGAATGAATTAGAAAGGAGGAAACGTGATTTAAATTATAAAAATAAATATATAATAAAAATAAATAAAAATTATAAAAATAAATTAATATAAGTTATAAAAAATTGACGACACATTTTATTAAGGTAGGACTAAGAGCAAATTTAAAATAGCTGTAACAAATATTGTCGGCATGAGGTTTTGTACAATAATTTCGCGTTGTTAATATAAAATTATATATGTTTGCAACGACGGACAGTAGTGTGTATACGAGGGTTGTCCCAAAAGTAATGCACAGCACGCTCTAGCGGGCGTTGTAGGCAACGTAGACAGCTGATCGAAGCGTCAGTGTGTAGATTGAAGTCTCAAGAGCACATTGGTATCATATGGTAGTGGGATTCGTTTAAAGGGAAAATGCCAAAAATTCGGAAAGACAAGAACAGTCCGTCGGGTCGGATTTCAGTAACAGAGCAACGTGCGTATATTCGCATCGAAACAGTGCGCGGTAAAAAAGTGCCCGAAATTCATGCCGCGTTAAAAGAAGCGTGTGGAAGGTTTACTGTGAATCATAGCACAGTACAGAGGTGGCACACGAAGTTTCGTGAAGGTCGAACAAGCATCGAAGACGATCCGCGCGCGGGGTGGCCGTCTGCTGTAACAGCTGACAACACAAACGCTTCAATCATTGCAACGTTGTTCGACGAAGACCGGAGAATCACAGTAAGAGAAATCGAGGCGGAGACAGGAATCTCGAAAACGAGCGCGCATCGCATTTTAACACAGGTGCTAGGCAAACGAAAGGTGGCGGCGCGGTGGGTACCGCACTTCTTGTCAGCCGAACAAAAAGCAACACGTTCGGAAATTGCGCACGAATTGTTTGCTTATAGTCCTGATCTGAGCCGACCTGACTTCGATCTCTTTCCCAAGATGAAGGAACCCCTTCGCGGGGTGCGTTTTCCGACACTGGAAGTGCTCCGAAGAGAAGTGACCCGACAGATTCGGATGCTCAATAAGAACGGGACGCTGAACGGAATTCAAGCACTTCCGCGCCGCTGGCAAGCGTGCATTGATAAAGGAGGAGATTATATTGAAGGCCTGTAATCACTTGTATCTTCTTCAATAAATATTTTTTGAGTTAGAGTCAACTGTGCATTACTTTTGGGACAACCCTCGTATTATGTAATGGTTGTGCGCAAATATTTTGAAGGGAGAAAAAGGGGAAAAAACGAATAATATCTAATCTGGTAAGGAAGGATAAGAAAAGTCTGGTGAGTTGAGGAATCGATTGACAGTCACGTAGGATCTGACGCGATAGCCCACTGCAACGAACTTCGAAATTAAATGAAAAGGATGCAATTGAGGGAGTTGATTTAGGAAAGGAAAACGATATGTTAATAACTTACTGTTTGCTGAGGATTGAATCTGCTTGATTGAGAATGAAACGGCAAAGCCTTGGATAGGGGCATTGGTCCAATCTGTTTTTTCATGCCTGGAAGTTAGCCTTTTACCCTGTTGCCATCGGGACTGAGTTTCGAGCACTTAAATGCACAGTTTTGAATCGTGAGTATGAAGAGCAAAATCCAAGATTGAGAAGCTGAGAGAAGTTTCGGTTTGTAAAGAAATGAGTAAAGGTTTTTATGTTTTGAATAAGAGAGAAGCTCTGGATGCTTTTAGATCGCGAGACTGTCGAAAAGTGCGTGAAGGTTTTTATGTTTTGAGTAAAAGAAGCTTTGGATGCCTTTAGCTCGCGAGACTGTCGAGAAGTGAAGTGACTTTGTGACTTCGCTTAAATCGTCAGCTCGGTTAAGAAAGTGGGGTTTGGGGGAGTTGCTTCGGAAATCTAATTTTTATGCCCAAATATAGTCATAGGACTGTGCTTCGAATGTTTTTTAGAGGTGGGGGTTAAGAGTACGTTGCAGTGTCTTTAAGATAATTTTAAAGAAGATAGGATGTACACAGTCTGTCCCAGATCCAATGAGACTGGTCTAAAAAAAATATAAAGCGTTTATTATTTTGATTTTTTATTCTTGTTTATTCAAAATAGTCTCCTTCTGAGTCAATACACCGCTGGAAACGTTCAACAAATTTTTCGAAATATTTTTTATACTCATCGGCTGGAATGGCCTTTAGTATGGCGGTCGAAGTCTTTTGGATGACCGGGATGGTATCGAAATGATTTCCTTTCATCGCCAATTTCAGTTTGGGAAATAGCTAGAAGTCGCACGGAGCCAAATCAGGTGAATACGGTGGATGATCGATAACAATGATTTTTTTTTTTTGTCAAGAATTCACATACCATGATGGCTTTGTGTGATGGTGCATTATCGTGCAACAAAAACCAACTGCCTGGCTCTCGATATTTCGGTCGAACTCGTCGAATTCTGGCCCACAATCGTTATAGAACTCCCAGATAATATTCTGCGTTCACTGTCTGACCTTCTGGGACGAATTCACTGTGAACAATTCCCTTTGAATCGAAGAAAACGGTTAGCATTGTCTTGATTTTGCTCTTCTGAAAGCGTAATTTTTTCTCTTTTGGCTCTTCTGGTGACTTCCATGCCGCACTCTGACGTTTTGTTTTTGGCTCGTATTGAAAACACCACGTTTCATCACCAGTTACAATGGCTGATATGCTTGCCGGATTCCTTCGGGACATTTTTAACACGTCTTTGCAATGCTAAACTCTCCAATCTTTTTGGTCGTCTGTCAGAGTGTGTGGCACGAAGCGCGCACAGACCTTCCGTTTGCCCAAATCTTCGGTCAAAATTCGATAGACTGCTTTTCGGTATCCCAGTTTCCTCTTCGATGAGTCTCGCAGACACACAGCGATCGCTTCGAAGAATTTCTTTGACTTTCTCGATGTTTTCTTCATTGCGAGTGATTTCTGGCGGCGGTGCTTGGTCATCGTCTGCAGGGTCCTCACAACCGTCATGGAATCGACCAAACCAACGAAAAACCTGTGCACGGGACATGCATTCATCCCCGTACACATTTTTTAGCGTTTCGTACGTTTCTGCACCACTTTTACCCAATTTAAAACAGAATTTAATATTCGCTCTTTATTCCATGTTGGTTTTTCGACCGACGTACACAAAGTGACTTTACATAAAATGTCAAACCACAGTGAAATATCAACCGAATTCGCTCAAATTTTGAGGTTAAGTAGATGGGTAGAACATTCACCTACCATCATTCACTCATAGATGTCGCTGCGCTAAGAACTTTAATGGAACCAGTCTCATCGTATCTGGGACAGACTGTATACGGCAATAAGAGGATTTCGAGGGTCTCTTTGGTCTTACAAAAAAACGCGGCAGCAATCTTATTAAGAAAGAAATATCAATATTTTTACCCGAGTTGTCCAATGGTAAATAAGGGAATAGCTGAGTTCAATTACGGCTAAGAAGGATGTTGCGATATTATTAACGTTGACTAACAAGGAAATGACGCAACCTGTTTCATCGATTTCAACACGAGTCATAGCACACTCGATAGCTATGATGCCGTGTATAAACGCCCTAACATAATATGCGTGAATGCGTCTTTGTTTACGAGTAATTTGCAGTTAAAGTTTGGCTCGCGGAGCCGTGCCACACATAGGGCGCAAGTTACGACACTCTTTCACGAAGCCGGCGTGACTGAGCAGACAGAGGCTCCCGCGCCGCGAACACTTTTGCGCCGACGACGGCGTTCGAGTCCCGCCGACAACTGGTTCGTTTTTTTTTTCGTATGTAAAGACATGTAATAAATATTTTTATATTGTTCTTATGTATAATTCCTTTTTTTGTTTCTACGCTATTAATCAAGGCTAATTAGGAGAGTCAGGTCTTTCAAATATGAACACAACTTTTTTATTACAATAAAATGTTACAATAAAATTACAATAAAATGTTTTTGTCCGTATCAAAACACATATGGTACACACACACACATAAGACAAATATAAGGCACACAAATGAAAGTTACGTATTATAAAATATGGTCATGCAGTCGCAACTCTGCGGATGGAATGCCGTATAAAAGCATGTAAAACATAATAGCTTTTTGCACCAACTGCACGTAATGAACGCATAATTTTTTGCACAAATACACTTTTGACTATGTATAGTTGGTGGAAAACATATTTGATTGACGTTGTAAAATAATCCGCGACTGTCAACAAGACGCATACCACGCATATTGGAGCATAAAATTGAAAACTGGTGCTGATAACAGATAGTGTGTGAGCGATTATATACGAATCGCATCAGCGCGAGTGTTCAAATTTATATTTTCGTCGCCGGTATATAAAGAAGGACAGTTCTATATACGCTTTATAATGATTTTAACCTGTCTATAGAAATAAACATCGCACGGTTGACAAATTGGCGTACATTTTGGTTGTATTATTTGTAGGTTACACGTTGGCCTATTGTTATTATCGCGAAATATTTCGTTATACATATGGATATTCTTTTGTCCTTCCCAAGAATCAACAAAAAATAAAAACTGATGATTATCAACGTACGACTTAAGAACCCGTTTCAAATATTGCTGGTAGAGAGACGTTGTTAATTTCCCTGATTTGGAGCAGACTGGAACAACATTTTTACATAATAGCAATAACGCATCTACCTCTTTCTGTACCCGGACTCCAAATGTGTCGGAAGTCTCTTGTAAGTAAACGAACACTTTATTTAATAGCTTGCCCGATTGTGTGACAGAATATTGTGCAATATAAGAGTGAGTCACTTTGTTTAGATCGCCGATACATAATTGTACGAATTTTTCGCCAGTATGCATGTACGTTCGTGCAACATTTACGCGATATTCGCACCGTTTGGTCAGAATTTATTATGAAATCCGGGTCGTAATTCGGTGATATACTTCTAATTAATTCTTGAAAGTGTACAGCGGATTCCATCACAGCTTGCGGTGATATTATTTCTCTTTCTAATAAATACCGAACAACTCGACGGTTAGAAATTTTATATTCACGTAGAAATGACGTTAACCATGTATTCGATGCTACAAAGCGGAAAGCTTTGTCATGTTCTTCTCTTTCTTCTTCTTGTTTGTTATATTGAACGGCTGCAGCCATCGCCCACTGTTGAAGGAGACGTCGTGTAACAAGTTGCCTTTACTCTCTTGCTTCCGTAAACCGATTATATACATTCCGTTTTATTAATTGCAGCTTATCCCAATAATTTCCACCAGATAAAATGTATTTGCGGAAGCGTGCAACTTCACTGTGATAATGCAAATGCTGTTTAAACTTGCTTTGTAACGTACGGAAGCTCCAATTCGGATGTTCGTTTGCGGTCATAACTATTTGCAATTTTACGTCATACGGCACTAGATCCATCGCTGCAACTTTTTGCGGAGGTTCGTAGTCTTCCGTTCTTTGAATCGTATGAGGCTTGTCCGGAGAAGACTCTTCCGTTCTTTGACTCGTATGAGGCTCGTCCGAAGAAGACGATTGAACACCTTCCATCGCGTCTTCTTCAATCACGTCTTCTCCTTCTGCTATATAATATTCCACCTCATCTGATATTTTATGTTTTCCCAACAGTTTAATTAATTTTTCAAACAATTTTCCGCCAATTAATTTGGAATTTTTTGATAATTTTCTTGGCGCTTCATTATTAATTAAATTAAATTGTATCAGGAGATCTGTAAATATGAATTCAATATAATTGATATTGTATACAAGGCCAATACGTACAAATATATCTTTCCATTGCTCACACATTCAATATATTTACCTCGAAGATATTCTATTGCGTCCGTCAACTCTTCTTTCGTAATATCACATTTTGCTAGATTATGCACATAGCTGATCGTTGCTTCATCTACAAACGTGGTTTCCATTTTTGACACGAGTTTTTCACTGTTCACGTTACGAAGACTGCCCAGAGAATGAAGCGAGCACGTCACAAAACATGAGAATCCCTTTGCGAGAAGGGGAAAGGGAAGAGGGTTCCTTTTCACTTGTAACGGTTCTAACGGCTCTCGGGTTTCTCTCACACAAAATAATCACTGTCTGGCCATTTCTTTCCCATACCATACGAAATATTTATGCGAAATAGATTTACACGCAAAAAACATTTTATTGTAATTAATAAAAAAGTTGGATTCATATTTGAAAGACCTGAGTCTCCTAATTAGCCTTGATTAATAGCGTAGAAACAAAAAAAGGAATTATACATAAGAACAATATAAAAATATTTATTACATGTCTTTACATACGAAAAAAAACGAACCAGTCGTCGGCGGGACTCGAACGCCGTTGTCAGCGCAAAAGTGTTCGCGGCGCGGGAGCTTCTGTCTGCTCAGCCATGCCGCTTCGTGAAAGTGTCGTAACTTGCGCCCTATGTGTGGCACGGCTCCGCGAACCAAACTTTAACTGCAAATTACTCGTAAACAAAGACGCATTCACGCATATTATGTTAGGGCGTTTATACACGGCATCATAGCTATCGAGTGTGCTATGACTCGTGTTGAAATCGATGAAACAGGTTGCGTCATCTCCTTGTAAGCGAGTGGGAAACAAGATGGTTAAAGGTTGTTGGTTAAAGGATTTGTTAATATTTCCATCGAAACTTCCAGAAATTCCAGGGCCATCGCGTCGTGTGTAGAATAGCTAGGTCGGTTCTAACTCAATTTGTAAAATATTTTTTGCAAATTTTTATTAATTAAATATTTTAATTAATACCCCCTTCTTTATTGACACCCCCCTCTTTAGTGATACCCTCCCTTATTGATCCTCTTATTGGTGCCTCCCTTTATTGATACCCCTCTCCTACCCCGAATTTTTTGATTCTGTGGGTAAGATGGCGACCGTGACATCACGCATATGTCTAGAGAAAAACGTGCCGGGATGTAGGTAGGCTCGAACCTGGGGCCCTCGCGGTTACTGTCCTACGTTTCAATCTCCTAGACCACCGTCGCCTGTTGCTAGTAGACGTCTAAAGTGGAAGTTCTTACAGTGTGTATGATGACGTCACGAGAGAAAAGAATTGCCGGAATGTTTTGCTAGACTCGAATCTGGGCCCTTGCGGTTACCATCCAACGCTCTAACTTTCTACACCACCGTCGCCTGTTGTTATTAGACGTCTAGTGAAGGTTCTTCCAGTGTGTATGATGACGTCATAAAAGAAAAAAACGAGTGTAGTTCCAAAAAGTACTCATCTCCGATTCTTTTGAAATTTAGTATTCTTATGTATTTTAATGCGCTGATTGCGAATATGATAATGAAAATTGGCGACAAGGTCATCTTCAATGTCAAAATGAAGAAAAAGTAGCTTTTTCGCAAGTTTCTTTCATTATCTTAATAAATATTGATTTTAGCAGAAAAAGTTCTAAATAAAAGTTGTGCTTCTCTTAAAAACATAACATTTATGTTGTATACATTATTACTGTAAAAGCAGTATTTTACGAGGAAAACGCAATTTAACATTTTGGATGTTCTTCCGAATAGGGCACTCATGTTTTTACAATTCCACATGGATTTGCAATTTTTCACGCAAAGCAAGGTTTACCTCACATCTTTCTCTGCCTACGAGGTGAAACGAGATTTGTAATTATTACGTTTTATATGAGTTTGCGAGTTTCCACGCGAAGCGAGGGGGAGAGGCTCATTTGTGCACGGTACAATTGGACACGTTGCAATTGCGCATTGTGCTATTAGACACATAAAGTTGCGCACCGTTCGATTAGACACCGTTCGATTGGACACCGTTTCATTAGACACCGTTCAAGTGGGCACTGTACAATTGGACACTGTTCGATTGCACACATATTAGATGTGTGAATTAATTCGGTCCATCTAGCGGTCAATTGCTGCACTATGTAATTTTCTAACCTCTAATGTTCGCAAAAGGCTTTATTTTTTAGTTTTGATATCTGGCAATAATATTCAGTTCATAAATGTTTGGGTTTGTAACAATAACATTGTGTTTATCTGATTCGAAAATGTCGAAATTCGAGCCAAAAAAGAATCATTTCCGGTGTTACGTCCTGCAGATTTAACTAACAAAATTGTCTTTTCCTCTCGCGGATTTATATTCTCCTAATATAACTATAATAGGAATATATACATATATAAATATCAGGTGTAGTAAAAAGAAATCCATTATTTTTCCAATAGATGGCTTTAGTTATCTGTATCTCGCGTTGTATAAGTCCGATCGGGTTCCACTAGATGGCGTTAGAAAGATGAGATTTTTAGGTTTTTTGTGTCCTCTTGCTCTCTCGCCGATGCAAGTGGAGGGTAGGTTCCTAAATTAACCTAGGCGTGTTCTTCTTTGGTCCCTTTATTGCGCACGTGCCTGCCAGCTGCAGAGCACGTGAGTCACAGGTACAACTTATTCGTCTACAATACAGAAAAATAGTTTTCTATGCTCGCACGACATATGAGCCACAGCGGGACTCATATGTATATGTGTGTGTGTCGAACGGAGCCGATGCTCCTGCCTGCCCGCTCTTGCACAATCGCGACCGCGTGCAGAAATTGCGGTGTCAGACACGACAAAGAAAGAATGACTAACTATGAACTAGCGATCGTATATTCGTGAGCTCTGTGTGCGCTTCCAACGGTTACTGCTCGTTGGTCTTTTTTCCCGCACGAGTGACACTTGCGCGCGCTCTGTAGCGCCGCACGGAAAACGGATGCGTGCGCTTTTGGGAGCTCAAAGTCCCCACAGGTGCTCCCCCCTCAGTGGCCTCTCTAGACAGAGAGGAACGAAACTTTCTTCTTTTTGCGTACGTTTTTAGTTGTGGCGCGGATGAAGTGGACGGACGCGGATCACTCGTTTGCGGCTGTTCAGAGCCGTTGTTCTCCAGCACTATGAACGCGGGTTTTAACGACTCTGTTGATAGGGTTTTTTCCTCACCATTGATATCCACCAGGAAAAACACGGTCTGTTATGCGCCTGATTATTCGGTGAGGACCCGAATACGGCGGATCGAGCGGTCGGCGAACAGAGTCAATGCGACGGAAGACATGCGAACAAGTGTACAAATCCCGGAAAACGAACGGTTTCGCGTTCGTGTGATGAACTGTCGCCGTTGGACGGATCTTACGAATGTATTCGCGGAATTTTTCTAAAAATATAAACGGATCAGCCGGTGGATCCTCATGAACAAAAAATTCACCCGGTAACCGTAGTGTTGTGCCGAAGAGAAGCTCTGCTGGAGACGCTTGCAGATCCTCCTTCACGCATGCTCTTAGGCCAAGAAGAACGGTTGGTAAGATGTCTGGCCACGGTGTTGGTGCATGGCATCTTAGTGCTGGCCTTCAGGGGCGATGCCAGCGTTCGATGAGTCCGTTCGCTTGTGGATGAATACGGCGTAGTGCGAATCCGAGTTGCCACCAATTAGTCGCGCTAATGACTGGAAGAGTGCAGATTCAAATTGCGTTCCCTGATCCGTGGTGATCGTCAGTGGAGTCCCGAAGTTGCATATCCAGTGATTGAAGAGAGCGGATGTTACAGTGTCTGCTTCAATGTTCGGTAGTGGAAGTGCAACTGGCCATCTGGAAAAACGATCTATGATGTGAGGCAATAGCGGTTACCTCGTATAGGCGGTACTCTATCAGGTCCAAATGGATGTGATTTGAATCGGTTGTCCGTTTGCTTCGATATATTCAGCCGTGGTTTGTTGTGTCTGCTGACTTTTGATCGCTGGCACGGTTAAACACTCATGTGCCCAGCGAGAAACATCTTGGTTGATGCCTGGCCAGATGAATTTTTGTTGATGCACTTCAGCGTTGAGCGAGCGCTCGGATGAGCCGGACCATGGATGACGTCGAATGCTTTGCGTCGAAGTGGTTGTGGTAGGTACGGTCGTACGATGCCCATCGAGACATCACACCAGATGTCTTCTTCTTCGATTCGAAGGTGGTTCAGCTCGAGCGACGTTGATCTTACGATGTCTGCGAGTTCTGGATCTGCTTCCTGCGCGTTTGCGATGATTTCTGCTGAGAGTGTGCTTGGCATCTCAATTGCGTTGATCCTGGAGAGCGTGTCTGCAACCACGTTGTTTTCGCCTTTCGCTTTGGACTATGGACCGTGGTCCGTGGTGAACTGCGAGATGTAGTCCAGTTGTCTTAGCTGGCGTGCGAACTCTTTTTCTGTTTTCTGCTGAAAGCGTATGTTAGCGGTCGTGGTTGTCCGTACCTGGAATACTCTTCCTTCAAGTATGTGTCTGAAAGAGACTTGACGGCAGGAACACAGCAAGAAGCTCTAGGTCAGATGTAGAGTACTTCTGCTCGGTTGGAGAGAGTTTCCGTGAGAAAGAATCCAAGTGGCTGCCAGTGTCCGTCTATCTGCTGTTCGAGTGACGCGCGCCTAGAGCGAGTCCCGCAGCATCGGTCGTCAGTGTGAGAGGGTGCATCTGGAGCGTAGAAAGGACTGAATGTGTGGGCAGCTGTCAATGCATCCTTGCATTTCTGGAACGCAGCCTCTGTCTCCAATTGTCCAGGGATATCTCTCGCTTGTCCCTCTTCTTCGCCTCCTTCAGGTGTTTGGTTAGCGGAGCTTGCTGTTGAGCGGCATTCGGCAATACTCGACGGTAATAGTTTACCATCCCCAAGAAGCGACGTAGATCTGACGATGGTCTTGGGTTTTGGGAAACTGTTGAAGTGGCTTACCATCCGTCGAGTGGTGGTTTAAGTTCCAGTCTGTAGATGGACAATGTAGCGAGGTAACGCACAGAGTCTGTCCAAGAAGAGATTTTGGTCGCATGGACTGGAAGGTTCTTCATGGCTGTCTGAGAAGATGATGATATCATCTACGTAGCATGCAGCAAAGTTGATCCCGCGCAGTATATTGTCCATGTGCCGTTGGAACGTTTGCGTGGCATTTCGAAGTCCAGGCGGCATGCCTAAGAATTCAAATAGGCCGAAAGGTGTCGTGACAGCGGTTTTGGGGACGTCCTCCGGTGCAACAGGAATTTGGTGATACGCTCGGATTAGGTCTAGCGTGGAAAAGACCTTTTTTCCGTGCAACTGTTGTAAGATGTCCTCTATTCGTGGAATCGGATATCTGTCTGGAACAGTTTGAGAATTTAGACGCCGGTAATCACCTGTTGTGCGCCAGCCACCTTGTTTTTCTGCACCATGTGTATCGGACTCGCCCATTGACTGCGTGAAGGTTGCACGACCCCAAGATGTAAGAGAAGGTCGAAGTCTGCCTTGGCGGCTGCCAATTTGTCACCTAGAAGTCGTCGTGGACGCTCGAACACTGGAGGTCCTGTGGTCTCTATATGATGCGTGATCCCGTCAAAGCGGATCGCTGAAGGAGTTGGCCTTGGTGCGAAGACTGCTGCATGCGAGTCCAGTAGTGTGGCATATGGCTCTCGGTGTGGTGAGTTCGGAAGATTGTGTTGACTGGTTGCGGAGACACTAAAAATGGTTGTCTCACATACCTGACCCTGTGTGGCAAGGCTGGTTTTTGGATCCACAAGGCGTTGTCGAGAGAGATCGATGATTAGACCGTAGTGTGAGAGAAAATCAGCTCCGATGATCGCTGAGTTCACATCAGCAATGATGAACGACCATTTTAATGCGCGGCGAAGTCCGAGATCGAGGGTGAGCGGCTGCTGGCCAAATGTGCAGATGGCTGATGAATTGGCGGCGAATAGTTGTAGTTCGGTAGGAGTGAGCTTCCTGTGCACGCACTTCCGAGGAATCAGCGAAACGACGGATCCAGAGTCGACCAGGAACCTAATATTCGTGGTTCTGTCAAAAACGTGGAGTCTTTTCTCACTAGGCGCTGTTGTGCTGTCGCCGATTGCCTGTGTCGACGGCAGCGACGTCAGTTTCCCGCGCCATTTGCATTGGTAGCTTGGAGTGTAAAGCTGCACGGCTGCTGGCATCGTCTCGCAGCAGCACCGAAGCGGCGGTGGTAATAGCACCACTGCCTGGTTAGTTGCTGAGTGTTACGAGAGCGCGACCTGGAACGTGTACGTTGACGCTGGGTGGGCTGTCCTTGGTGGACAACAGCAGGCAACAGGTGCTCGAGCAGAGTCGTCAGGTGTGCGACGGACTGTTGCATGGTGGTTACTGCTTCTCCTAACTGCTGAATGGTTTGGGTGTCGGCAGAGGCTGCAGCTCCAGTCTACCTGGTGACGGTGAATGTGGTGCAGCAACTGCAAGAACTTGGGTGTAGAAGAGCCTTCCATGAGCTCGTCTGCAACTGTTGAGAGGTCCTCTAAGCAGGTTGTCCGAAGGATCTTGAGGACTCGCTGTATCCCGGGTGGTAGAAGTGCTAGCCAGCGCACTCGCAGGATGTCCTGTGACACTCGGTCGCCTGCCAGTGTCCTCATGTGACGGAGGAGTTGTGAGGGCTTGCGGTTGCCAAGCTCTAAGTCTGTGAGTAAACGGTGGAGCTGCTTGTCTGCAGAATCTGCGAAACGTGCAAGTAACTGCGTTTTTAAAGTGACATACTTGTCAATGACAGGTGGTGATGCCAGGATGTCCGCTATCTCTTGAATTGCTTCAGAGTCGAGTGCACCGATGACAAGGTGATATTTGCCGTCATCAGAGCGGATACGATGTATTTGAAATAAGATTCTATTTGCGCGAACCACAGAGCAGGCTGCTGTTTCCAAAACGATGGAATCTTACACGCTGTAATAGATTCGATGACACTGTCGTTGAATGGAGGCCCCATGTCAATGAGCGGCTCCAATTGGGATGCACTCCCGTGAGGTAGTTCGATGTGACTTGGCCTTGCCGGTGTGCCGGGTGGCTGCTCCGATCCCTTGGACGGAGGGGTGTGATGTAGCGACATGGTGTCTGTTCGGATTCACG